>NW_027184618.1:1888743-2203534 GCF_032405125.1 Capricornis sumatraensis
GCTTTCAACGTGAAAGAATTCCCGGCGTTCCCGTCGCATCTCAAGAGGAGGCACTCTCAACAGGAAAGGCGAGAGGAACTCCATGGTCGTACCACCATTCCAAGAGTCCCCCAGATGTCTCAGTCCATTCGAGAGGAACCTCTTTGCCCTGCACTGGCTCATCTTTCACGCCGAGGATCGACTCACACCACGGTGGCACGTGGGACAGCCCTGTGGGAAAGCCTCTAGGGAAAGCTTGGAGGGAAAACCACAGATCCTTTGATCCACGTGACGGGAAGCGTGACATTGCTGCTACAGCCTGGAAGGAAAGCGCACGTGCATGCCCCCACTCGAGACGAGGCCTGACTCCCCTGGGGAGACTCCAGAAGTACCCAAAGATCCATGTCAGCCCATGAGAGGAATCCTCGGTTCCGGCCCTGACGCCACACAAGGTTTTTGGCCCCGGTATCGACGGGAGAGGAATCCCGAGAGGCCCCCTAGCAACTCGCATGGGGACTGGCCTCTCCTGAGGCCACCAGGGCGGGTCCCTGAGGTCCCCGTCGTAACTCGAGAACACCTGCCGCAACTCGAGAAAATCCAGGAACTTCTCCCTTCCAGGCGAGATGAGGCCTATTTCCGATGAGGCGTCTGGAGACTAATGACACCTAACCTCTGGAACTTCGAAAGGGTCTTTCACACCCTTGCTGCAACTCAAGAAGTTTACCGCCATACCCGTCTCCACTCGAGAGGAAGCACGATGGTCCCGCCCACATCCAGAGGAGCCCCGTTTCCCCCTCGTAGCTCGAGATGAGGGATCCTTTCCCTGCTTTCAACGGGAAAGAATTCCCGGCGTTCCCGTCGCATCTCAAGAGGAGGCACTCTCAACAGGAAAGGCGAGAGGAACTCCATGGTCGTACCACCATTCCAAGAGTCCCCCAGATGTCTCAGTCCATTCGAGAGGAACCTCTTTGCCCTGCACTGGCTCATCTTTCACGCCGAGGATCGACTCACACCACGGTGGCACGTGGGACAGCCCTGTGGGAAAGCCTCTAGGGAAAGCTTCGAGGGAAAACCACAGATCCTTTGATCCACGCGACGGGAAGCGTGACATTGCTGCTACAGCCTGGAAGGAAAGCGCACGTGCATGCCCCCACTCGAGACGAGGCCTGACTCCCCTGGGGAGACTCCAGAAGTACCCAAAGATCCATGTCAGCCCATGAGAGGAATCCTCGGTTCCGGCCCTGACGCCACACAAGGTTTTTGGCCCCGGTATCGACGGGAGAGGAATCCCGAGAGGCCCCCTAGCAACTCGCATGGGGACTGGCCTCTCCTGAGGCCACCAGGGCGGGTCCCTGAGGTCCCCGTCGTAACTCGAGAACACCTGCCGCAACTCGAGAAAATCCAGGAAGTTCTCCCTTCCAGGCGAGATGAGGCCTATTTCCGATGAGGCGTCTGGAGACTAATGACACCTAACCTCTGGAACTTCGAAAGGGTCTTTCACACCCTTGCTGCAACTCAAGAAGTTTACCGCCATACCCGTCTCCACTCGAGAGGAAGCACGATGGTCCCGCCCACATCCAGAGGAGCCCCGTTTCCCCCTCGTAGCTCGAGATGAGGGATCCTTTCCCTGCTTTCAACGGGAAAGAATTCCCGGCGTTCCCGTCGCATCTCAAGAGGAGGCACTCTCAACAGGAAAGGCGAGAGGAACTCCATGGTCGTACCACCATTCCAAGAGTCCCTCAGATGTCTCAGTCCATTCTAGAGGAACCTCTTTGCCCTGCACTGGCTCATCTTTCACGCCGAGGATCGACTCACACCACGGTGGCACGTGGGACAGCCCTGTGGGAAAGCCTCTAGGGAAAGCTTCGAGGGAAAACCACAGACCCTTTGATCCACGCGACGGGAAGAATGACATTGCTGCTACAGCCTGGAAGGAAAGCGCACGTGCATGCTCCCACTCGAGACGAGGCCTGACTCCCCTGGGGAGACTCCAGAAGTACCCAAAGATCCATGTCAGCCCCTGAGAGGAATCCTCGGTTCCGGCCCTGACGCCACACAAGGTTTTTGGCCCCGGTATCGACGGGAGAGGAATCCCGATAGGCCCTCTCGCAACTCGCATGGGGACTGGCCTCTCCTGAGGCCACCAGGGCGGGTCCCTGAGGTCCCCGTCGTAACTCGAGAACACCTGCCGCAACTCGAGAAAATCCAGGAAGTTCTCCCTTCCAGGCGAGATGAGGCCTATTTCCAATGAGGCGTCTGGAGACTAATGACACCTAACCTCTGGGACTTTGAAAGGGTCTTTCACACCCTTGCTGCAACTCAAGAAGTTCACCGCCATACCCGTGTCCACTCAAGAGGAAGCACGATGGTCCCGCCCACATCCAGAGGAGCACCGTTTCCCCCTCGTAGCTCGAGATGAGGGATCCTTTCCCTGCTTTCAACGGGAAAGAATTCCCGGCGTTCCCGTCGCATCTCAAGAGGAGGCACTCTCAACAGAAAGGCGAGAGGAACTCCATGGTCGTACCACCATTCCAAGAGTCCCCCAGATGTCTCAGTCCATTCCAGAGGAACCTCTTTGCCCTGCACTGGCTCATCTTTCACGCCGAGGATCGACTCACACCACGGTGGCACGTGGGATAGCCCTGTGGGAAAGCCTCGAAGGAAAGCCTCGAGGGAAAACCACAGATCCTTTGATCCACGCGACGGGAAGCGTGACATTGCTGCTACAGAATGGAAAGAAAGTGCACGTGCATGCCCCGACTCGAGACGAGGCCTGTCTCCCCTGGCGAGACTCCAGATGTACCCAAAGATCCATATCAGCCCCTGAGAGGAATCCCCTGTTCCGGCCCTGACTCCACACAAGGTTTTTGGACCCGGTATCGACGGGAGAGGAATCCCGAGAGGCCCCCTAGCAACTCGCATGGGGACTGGCCTCTCCTGAGGCCACCAGGGCGGGTCCCTGAGGTCCCCGTCGTAACTCGAGAACACCTGCCGCAACTCGAGAAAATCCAGGAAGTTCTCCCTTCCAGACGAGATGAGGCCTATTTCCGATGAGGCGTCTGGAGACTAATGACACCTAACCTCTGGAACTTCGAAAGGGTCTTTCACACCCTTGCTGCGACTCAAGAAGTTCACCGCCATACCCGTGTCCACTCGAGAGGAAGCACGATGGTCCCGCCCACATCCAGAGGAGCCCCGTTTCCCCCTCGTAGCTCGAGATGAGGGATCCTTTCCCTGCTTTCAACGGGAAAGTATTCCCGGCATTCCCGTCGCATCTCAAGAGGAGGCACTCTCAACAGGAAAGGCGAGAGGAACTCCATGGTCGTACCACCATTCCAAGAGTCCCCCAGATGTCTCAGTCCATTCCAGAGGAACCTCTTTGCCCTGCACTGGCTCATCTTTCACGCCGAGGATCGACTCACACCACGGTGGCACGTGGGACAGCCCTGTGGGAAAGCCTCGAGGCAAAGCCTCGAGGGAAAACCACAGATCCTTTGATCCACGCGACGGGAAGCGTGACATTGCTGCTACAGCCTGGAAGGAAAGCGCACGTGCATGCCCCCACACGAGACGAGGCCTGACTCCCCTGGGGAGACTCCAGAAGTACCCAAAGATCCATGTCAGCCCCTGAGAGGAATCCTCGGTTCCGGCCCTGACTCCACACAAGGTTTTTGGCCCCGGTATCGACGGGAGAGGAATCCCGAGAGGCCCCCTAGCAACTCGCATGGGGACTGGCCTCTCCTGAGGCCACCAGGGCGGGTCCCTGAGGTCTCCGTCGTAACTCGAGAACACCTGTCGCAACTCGAGAAAATCCAGGAAGTTCTCCCTTCCAGGCGAGAAGAATCCTATTTCCGATGAGGCGTTTGGAGACTAATGACACCTAAGCTCTGGAACTTCGAAAGGGTCTTTCACACCCTTGCTGCAAATCAAGAAGTTCACCGCCATACCCGTCTCCACTCGCGAGGAAGCACGATGGTCCCGCCCACATCCAGAGGAGCCCCGTTTCCCCCTCGTAGCTCGAGATGAGGGATCCTTTCCCTGCGTTCAAAGGGAAAGAATTCCCGGCATTCCCGTCGCATCTCAAGAGGAGGCACTCTCAACAGGAAAGGCGAGAGGAACTCCATGGTCGTACCACCATTCCACGAGTCCCCCAGATGTCTCAGTCCATTCCAGAGGAAACTCTTTGCCCTGCACTGGCTCATCTTTCACGCCGACGATCGACTCACACCACGGTGGCACGTGGGACAGCCCTGTGTGAAAGCCTCGAGGGAAAGCCTCGAGGGAAAACCACAGATCCTTTGATCCAGGCCACGGGAAGCATGACATTGCTGCTACAGCCTGGAAGGAAAGCGCACGTGCATGCCCCCACTCGAGACGAGGCCTGACGGCCCTGGGGAGACTCCAGAAGTACTCAAAGATCCATGTTCAGCCCCTGAGAGGAATCCTCGATTCCGGCCCTGACTCCACACAAGGTTTCTGGCCCCGGTATCAACGGGAGAGGAATCCCGAGAGGCCCCCTAGCAACTCCCATGGGGACTGGCCGTTCCTGAGGCCACCAGGGCGGGTCCCTGAGGTCCCCGTCGTAACTCGAGAACACCTGCCACAACTCGAGAAAATCCAGTAAGTTCTCCCTTCCAGGCGAGATGAGGCCTATTTCCGATGAGGCGTCTGGAGACTAACGACACCTAACCTCTGGAACTTCGAAAGGGTCTTTCACACCCTTGCTGCAACTCAAGAAGTTCACCGCCATACCCGTGTCCACTCGAGAGGAAGCACGATGGTCCCGCCCACATCCAGAGGAGCCCCGTTTCCCCCTCGTAGCTCGAGATGAGGGATCCTTTCCCTGCTTTCAACGGGAAAGTATTCCCGGCATTCCCGTCGCATCTCAAGAGGAGGCACTCTCAACAGGAAAGGCGAGAGGAACTCCATGGTCGTACCACCATTCCAAGAGTCCCCCAGATGTCTCAGTCCATTCCAGAGGAACCTCTTTGCCCTGCACTGGCTCATCTTTCACGCCGAGGATCGACTCACACCACGGTGGCACGTGGGACAGCCCTGTGGGAAAGCCTCGAGGCAAAGCCTCGAGGGAAAACCACAGATCCTTTGATCCACGCGACGGGAAGCGTGACATTGCTGCTACAGCCTGGAAGGAAAGCGCACGTGCATGCCCCCACACGAGACGAGGCCTGACTCCCCTGGGGAGACTCCAGAAGTACCCAAAGATCCATGTCAGCCCCTGAGAGGAATCCTCGGTTCCGGCCCTGACTCCACACAAGGTTTTTGGCCCCGGTATCGACGGGAGAGGAATCCCGAGAGGCCCCCTAGCAACTCGCATGGGGACTGGCCTCTCCTGAGGCCACCAGGGCGGGTCCCTGAGGTCTCCGTCGTAACTCGAGAACACCTGTCGCAACTCGAGAAAATCCAGGAAGTTCTCCCTTCCAGGCGAGAAGAATCCTATTTCCGATGAGGCGTTTGGAGACTAATGACACCTAAACTCTGGAACTTCGAAAGGGTCTTTCACACCCTTGCTGCAAATCAAGAAGTTCACCGCCATACCCGTCTCCACTCGCGAGGAAGCACGATGGTCCCGCCCACATCCAGAGGAGCCCCGTTTCCCCCTCGTAGCTCGAGATGAGGGATCCTTTCCCTGCGTTCAACGGGAAAGAATTCCCGGCATTCCCGTCGCATCTCAAGAGGAGGCACTCTCAACAGGAAAGGCGAGAGGAACTCCGTGGTCGTACCACCATTCCACGAGTCCCCCAGATGTCTCAGTCCATTTCAGAGGAAACTCTTTGCCCTGCACTGGCTCATCTTTCACGCCGACGATCGACTCACACCACGGTGGCACGTGGGACAGCCCTGTGTGAAAGCCTCGAGGGAAAGCCTCGAGGGAAGACCACAGATCCTTTGATCCAGGCCACGGGAAGCGTGACATTGCTGCTACAGCCTGGAAGGAAAGCGCACGTGCATGCCCCAACTCGACACGAGGCCTGACGGCCCTGGGGAGACTCCAGAAGTACCCAAAGATCCATGTCAGCCCCTGAGAGGAATCCTCGGTTCCGGCCCTGACTCCACACAAGGTTTTTGGCCCCGGTATAGACGGGAGGGGAATCCCGAGAGGCCCCCTAGCAACTCGCATGGGGACTAGCCTCTCCTGAGGCCACCAGGGCGGGTCCCTGAGGTCCCCATCGTAACTCGAGAACACCTGCCGCAACTCGAGAAAATCCAGGAAGTTCTCCCTTCCAGGCGAGATGAGGCCTATTTCCGATGAGGCGTCTGGAGACTAATGACACCTAACCTCTGGAACTTCGAAAGGGTCTTTCACTCCCTTGCTGCAACTCAAGAAGTTCACCGCCATACCCGTCTCAACTCGAGATGAAGCACGATGGTCCCGCCCACATCCAGAGGAGCCCCGTTTCGCCCTCGGAGCTCGAGATGAGATATCCTTTCCCTGCTTTCAACGGGAAAGAATTCCCGGCGTTCCCGTCGCATCTCGAGGAGGCACTCTCAACAGGAAAGGCGAGAGGAACTCCCTGGTCGTACCACCATTCCAAGAGTCCCCCAGATGTCTCAGTCCATTCCAGAGGAACCTCTTTGCCCTGCACTGGCTCATCTTTCACCCCAAGGATCGACTCACACCACGATGGCACGTGGGACAGCCCTGTGGGACAGCCTCGAGGGAAAGCCTCGAGGGAAAACCACAGATCCTTTGATCCACGCGACGGGAAGCGTGACATTGCTGCTACAGCCTGGAATGAAAGCGCACGTGCATGCCCCCACTCGAGACGAGGCCCGACTTCCCTGGGGAGACTCCAGAAGTACCCAAAGGTCAATGTCAGCCCCTGAGAGGAATCCTCGGTTCCGGCCCTGACTCCACACAAGGTTATTGGCCCCGGTATCGACGGGAGAGGAATCCCGAGAGGCCCCCTAGCAACTCGCATGGGGACTGGCCTCTCCTGAGGCCACCAGGGCGGGTCCCTGAGGTCCCCGTCGTAACTCGAGAACACCTGCCGCATCTCGAGAAAATCCAGGAAGTTCTCCCTTCCAGGCGAGATGAGGCCTATTTCCGATGAGGCGTCTGGAGACTAATGACACCTAACCTCTGGAACTTCGAAAGGGTCTTTCACACCCTTGCTGCAACTCAAGAAGTTTACCGCCATACCCGTCTCCACTCGAGAGGAAGCACGATGGTCCCGCCCACATCCAGAGGAGCCCCGTTTCCCCCTCGGAGCTCGAGATGAGGGATCCTTTCCCTGCTTTCAACGGGAAAGAATTCCCGGCGTTCCCGTCGCATCTCAAGAGGAGGCACTCTCAACAGGAAAGGCGAGAGGAACTCCATGGTCGTACCACCATTCCAAGAGTCCCTCATATGTCTCAGTCCATTCCAGAGGAACCTCTTTGCCCTGCACTGGCTCATCTTTCACGCCGAGGATCGACTCACACCACGGTGGCACGTGGGACAGCCCTGTGGGAAAGCCTCTAGGGAAAGCTTCGAGGGAAAACCACAGACCCTTTGATCCACGCGACGGGAAGAATGACATTGCTGCTACAGCCTGGAAGGAAAGCGCACGTGCATGCTCCCACTCGAGACGAGGCCTGACTCCCCTGGGGAGACTCCAGAAGTACCCAAAGATCCATGTCAGCCCCTGAGAGGAATCCTCGGTTCCGGCCCTGACGCCACACAAGGTTTTTGGCCCCGGTATCGACGGGAGAGGAATCCCGATAGGCCCTCTCGCAACTCGCATGGGGAATGGCCTCTCCTGAGGCCACCAGGGCGGGTCCCTGAGGTCCCCGTCGTAACTCGAGAACACCTGCCGCAACTCGAGAAAATCCAGGAAGTTCTCCCTTCCAGGCGAGATGAGGCCTATTTCCAATGAGGCGTCTGGAGACTAATGACACCTAACCTCTGGGACTTTGAAAGGGTCTTTCACACCCTTGCTGCAACTCAAGAAGTTCACCGCCATACCCGTGTCCACTCAAGAGGAAGCACGATGGTCCCGCCCACATCCAGAGGAGCACCGTTTCCCCCTCGTAGCTCGAGATGAGGGATCCTTTCCCTGCTTTCAACGGGAAAGAATTCCCGGCGTTCCCGTCGCATCTCAAGAGGAGGCACTCTCAACAGAAAGGCGAGAGGAACTCCATGGTCGTACCACCATTCCAAGAGTCCCCCAGATGTCTCAGTCCATTCCAGAGGAACCTCTTTGCCCTGCACTGGCTCATCTTTCACGCCGAGGATCGACTCACACCACGGTGGCACGTGGGACAGCCCTGTGGGAAAGCCTCGAAGGAAAGCCTCGAGGGAAAACCACAGATCCTTTGATCCACGCGACGGGAAGCGTGACATTGCTGCTACAGAATGGAAAGAAAGTGCACGTGCATGCCCCGACTCGAGACGAGGCCTGTCTCCCCTGGCGAGACTCCAGATGTACCCAAAGATCCATATCAGCCCCTGAGAGGAATCCCCTGTTCCGGCCCTGACTCCACACAAGGTTTTTGGCCCCGGTATCGACGGGAGAGGAATCCCGAGAGGCCCCCTAGCAACTCGCATGGGGACTGGCCTCTCCTGAGGCCACCAGGGCGGGTCCCTGAGGTCCCCGTCGTAACTCGAGAACACCTGCCGCAACTCGAGAAAATCCAGGAAGTTCTCCCTTCCAGACGAGATGAGGCCTATTTCCGATGAGGCGTCTGGAGACTAATGACACCTAACCTCTGGAACTTCGAAAGGGTCTTTCACACCCTTGCTGCGACTCAAGAAGTTCACCGCCATACCCGTGTCCACTCGAGAGGAAGCACGATGGTCCCGCCCACATCCAGAGGAGCCCCGTTTCCCCCTCGTAGCTCGAGATGAGGGATCCTTTCCCTGCTTTCAACGGGAAAGTATTCCCGGCATTCCCGTCGCATCTCAAGAGGAGGCACTCTCAACAGGAAAGGCGAGAGGAACTCCATGGTCGTACCACCATTCCAAGAGTCCCCCAGATGTCTCAGTCCATTCCAGAGGAACCTCTTTGCCCTGCACTGGCTCATCTTTCACGCCGAGGATCGACTCACACCACGGTGGCACGTGGGACAGCCCTGTGGGAAAGCCTCGAGGCAAAGCCTCGAGGGAAAACCACAGATCCTTTGATCCACGTGACGGGAAGCGTGACATTGCTGCTACAGCCTGGAAGGAAAGCGCACGTGCATGCCCCCACACGAGACGAGGCCTGACTCCCCTGGGGAGACTCCAGAAGTACCCAAAGATCCATGTCAGCCCCTGAGAGGAATCCTCGGTTCCGGCCCTGACTCCACACAAGGTTTTTGGCCCCGGTATCGACGGGAGAGGAATCCCGAGAGGCCCCCTAGCAACTCGCATGGGGACTGGCCTCTCCTGAGGCCACCAGGGCGGGTCCCTGAGGTCTCCGTCGTAACTCGAGAACACCTGTCGCAACTCGAGAAAATCCAGGAAGTTCTCCCTTCCAGGCGAGAAGAATCCTATTTCCGATGAGGCGTTTGGAGACTAATGACACCTAAACTCTGGAACTTCGAAAGGGTCTTTCACACCCTTGCTGCAAATCAAGAAGTTCACCGCCATACCCGTCTCCACTCGCGAGGAAGCACGATGGTCCCGCCCACATCCAGAGGAGCCCCGTTTCCCCCTCGTAGCTCGAGATGAGGGATCCTTTCCCTGCGTTCAACGGGAAAGAATTCCCGGCATTCCCGTCGCATCTCAAGAGGAGGCACTCTCAACAGGAAAGGCGAGAGGAACTCCATGGTCGTACCACCATTCCACGAGTCCCCCAGATGTCTCAGTCCATTTCAGAGGAAACTCTTTGCCCTGCACTGGCTCATCTTTCACGCCGACGATCGACTCACACCACGGTGGCACGTGGGACAGCCCTGTGTGAAAGCCTCGAGGGAAAGCCTCGAGGGAAGACCACAGATCCTTTGATCCAGGCCACGGGAAGCGTGACATTGCTGCTACAGCCTGGAAGGAAAGCGCACGTGCATGCCCCAACTCGAGACGAGGCCTGACGGCCCTGGGGAGACTCCAGAAGTACCCAAAGATCCATGTCAGCCCCTGAGAGGAATCCTCGGTTCCGGCCCTGACTCCACACAAGGTTTTTGGCCCCGGTATAGACGGAAGGGGAATCCCGAGAGGCCCCCTAGCAACTCGCATGGGGACTAGCCTCTCCTGAGGCCACCAGGGCGGGTCCCTGAGGTCCCCATCGTAACTCGAGAACACCTGCCGGAACTCGAGAAAATCCAGGAAGTTCTCCCTTCCAGGCGAGATGAGGCCTATTTCCGATGAGGCGTCTGGAGACTAATGACACCTAACCTCTGGAACTTCGAAAGGGTCTTTCACTCCCTTGCTGCAACTCAAGAAGTTCACCGCCATACCCGTCTCAACTCGAGATGAAGCACGATGGTCCCGCCCACATCCAGAGGAGCCCCGTTTCGCCCTCGGAGCTCGAGATGAGATATCCTTTCCCTGCTTTCAACGGGAAAGAATTCCCGGCGTTCCCGTCGCATCTCGAGGAGGCACTCTCAACAGGAAAGGCGAGAGGAACTCCCTGGTCGTACAACCATTCCAAGAGTCCCCCAGATGTCACAGTCCATTCCAGAGGAACCTCTTTGCCCTGCACTGGCTCATCTTTCACCCCAAGGATCGACTCACACCACGATGGCACGTGGGACAGCCCTGTGGGACAGCCTCGAGGGAAAGCCTCGAGGGAAAACCACAGATCCTTTGATCCACGCGACGGGAAGCGTGACATTGCTGCTACAGCCTGGAATGAAAGCGCACGTGCATGCCCCCACTCGAGACGAGGCCCGACTTCCCTGGGGAGACTCCAGAAGTACCCAAAGGTCAATGTCAGCCCCTGAGAGGAATCCTCGGTTCCGGCCCTGACTCCACACAAGGTTATTGGCCCCGGTATCGACGGGAGAGGAATCCCGAGAGGCCCCCTAGCAACTCGCATGGGGACTGGCCTCTCCTGAGGCCACCAGGGCGGGTCCCTGAGGTCCCCGTCGTAACTCGAGAACACCTGCCGCATCTCGAGAAAATCCAGGAAGTTCTCCCTTCCAGGCGAGATGAGGCCTATTTCCGATGAGGCGTCTGGAGACTAATGACACCTAACCTCTGGAACTTCGAAAGGGTCTTTCACACCCTTGCTGCAACTCAAGAAGTTCACCGCCATACCCGTCTCCACTCGAGAGGAAGCACGATGGACCCGCCAACATCCAGAGGAGCCCCGTTTCCCCCTCGGAGCTCGAGATGAGGGATCCTTTCCCTGCTTTCAACGGGAAAGAATTCCCGGCGTTCCCGTCGCATCTCAAGAGGAGGCACTCTCAACAGGAAAGGCGAGAGGAACTCCATGGTCGTACCACCATTCCAAGAGTCCCCCAGATGTCTCAGTCCATTCCAGAGGAACCTCTTTGCCCTGCACTGGCTCATCTTTAATGCCGAGGATCGACTCACACCACGGTGGCACGTGGGACAGCCCTGTGGGAAAGCCTCGAGGGAAAGCCTCGAGGGAAAACCACAGATCCTTTGATCCACGCGACGGGAAGCGTGACATTGCTGCTACAGCCTGGAAGGAAAGCCCACGTGCATGCCCCGACTCGAGACGAGGCCTGACTCCCTTGGGGACACTCCAGAAGTACCCAAAGATCCATGTCAGCCCCTAAGAGGAATCCTCGGTTCCGGCCCTGACTCCAAAAAATGTTTTTGGGCCCGGTATCGACGGGAGAGGAATCCCGAGAGGCCCCCTAGCAACTCGCATGGGGACTGGCCTCTCCTGAGGCCACCAGGGCGGGTCCCTGAGGTCCCCGTCGTAACTCGAGAACACCTGCCGCAACTCGAGAAAATCCAGGAAGTTCTCCCTTCCAGGCGAGATGAGGCCTATTTCCGATGAAGCGTCTGGAGACTAATGACACCTAACCTCTGGAACTTCGAAAGGGTCTTTCACATCCTTGCTGCAACTCAAGAAGTTCACCGCCATAACCGTCTCCACTCGAGTGGAAGCACGATGGTCCCGCCCACATCCAGAGGAGCCTCGTTACCCCCTCGGAGCTCGAGATGAGGGATCCTTTCCCTGGTTTCAACGGGAAAGAATTCCCGGCGTTCCCGTCGCATTTCAATAGGAGGCACTCTCAACAGGAAAGGCGAGAGGAACTCCATGGTCGTACCACCATTCCAAGAGTCCACCAGATGTCTCAGTCCATTCCAGAGGAACCTCTTTGCCCTGCACTGGCTCATCTTTCACGCCGAGGATCGACTCACACCACGGTGGCACGTGGGACAGCCCTGTGGGAAAGCCTCGAGGGAAAGCCTCGAGGGAAAACCACAGATCCTTTGATCCACGTGACGGGAAGCGTGACATTGCTGCTACAGCCTGGAAGGAAAGCGCACGTTCATGCCCCCACTCGAGACGAGGCCTGACTCCCCTGGGGAGACTCCACGAGTACCCAAAGGTCCATGTCAGCCCCTGAGAGGAATCCTCGGTTCCGGCCCTGACTTCACACAAGGTTTTTGGCTCCGGTATCGACGGGAGAGGAATCCCGAGAGGCCCCCTATCACCTCGCATGTGGACTGGCCTCTCGTGAGGCCACCAGGGCGGGTCCCTGAGGTCCCCGTCGTAATTCGAGAACACCTGCCGCAACTCGAGAAAATCCAGGAAGTTCTCCCTTCCAGGCGAGATGAGGCCTATTTCCGATGAGGCGTCTGGAGATAAATGACACCTAACTTCTGGAACTTCGAAAGGGTCTTTCACACCCTTGCTGCAACTCAAGAAGTTCACCGCCATACCCGTCTCCACTCGGGAGGAAGCACGATGGTCCCGCCCACATCCAGAGGAGCCCCGTTTCCCCCTCGTAGCTCGAGATGAGGGATCCTTTCCCTGCTTTCAACGTGAAAGAATTCCCGGCGTTCCCGTCGCATCTCAAGAGGAGGCACTCTCAACAGGAAAGGCGAGAGGAACTCCATGGTCGTACCACCATTCCAAGAGTCCCCCAGATGTCTCAGTCCATTCCAGAGGAACCTCTTTGCCCTGCACTGGCTCATCTTTCACGCCGAGGATCGACTCACACCACGGTGGCACGTGGGACAGCCCTGTGGGAAAGCCTCTAGGGAAAGCTTCGAGGGAAAACCACAGACCCTTTGATCCACGCGACGGGAAGAATGACATTGCTGCTACAGCCTGGAAGGAAAGCGCACGTGCATGCTCCCACTCGAGACGAGGCCTGACTCCCCTGGGGAGACTCCAGAAGTACCCAAAGATCCATGTCAGCCCCTGAGAGGAATCCTCGGTTCCGGCCCTGACGCCACACAAGGTTTTTGGCCCCGGTATCGACGGGAGAGGAATCCCGATAGGCCCTCTCGCAACTCGCATGGGGACTGGCCTCTCCTGAGGCCACCAGGGCGGGTCCCTGAGGTCCCCGTCGTAACTCGAGAACACCTGCCGCAACTCGAGAAAATCCAGGAAGTTCTCCCTTCCAGGCGAGATGAGGCCTATTTCCAATGAGGCGTCTGGAGACTAATGACACCTAACCTCTGGGACTTTGAAAGGGTCTTTCACACCCTTGCTGCAACTCAAGAAGTTCACCGCCATACCCGTGTCCACTCAAGAGGAAGCACGATGGTCCCGCCCACATCCAGAGGAGCACCGTTTCCCCCTCGTAGCTCGAGATGAGGGATCCTTTCCCTGCTTTCAACGGGAAAGAATTCCCGGCGTTCCCGTCGCATCTCAAGAGGAGGCACTCTCAACAGAAAGGCGAGAGGAACTCCATGGTCGTACCACCATTCCAAGAGTCCCCCAGATGTCTCAGTCCATTCCAGAGGAACCTCTTTGCCCTGCACTGGCTCATCTTTCACGCCGAGGATCGACTCACACCACGGTGGCACGTGGGACAGCCCTGTGGGAAAGCCTCGAAGGAAAGCCTCGAGGGAAAACCACAGATCCTTTGATCCACGCGACGGGAAGCGTGACATTGCTGCTACAGAATGGAAAGAAAGTGCACGTGCATGCCCCGACTCGAGACGAGGCCTGTCTCCCCTGGCGAGACTCCAGATGTACCCAAAGATACATATCAGCCCCTGAGAGGAATCCCCTGTTCCGGCCCTGACTCCACACAAGGTTTTTGGCCCCGGTATCGACGGGAGAGGAATCCCGAGAGGCCCCCTAGCAACTCGCATGGGGACTGGCCTCTCCTGAGGCCACCAGGGCGGGTCCCTGAGGTCCCCGTCGTAACTCGAGAACACCTGCCGCAACTCGAGAAAATCCAGGAAGTTCTCCCTTCCAGACGAGATGAGGCCTATTTCCGATGAGGCGTCTGGAGACTAATGACACCTAACCTCTGGAACTTCGAAAGGGTCTTTCACACCCTTGCTGCGACTCAAGAAGTTCACCGCCATACCCGTGTCCACTCGAGAGGAAGCACGATGGTCCCGCCCACATCCAGAGGAGCACCGTTTCCCCCTCGTAGCTTGAGATGAGGGATCCTTTCCCTGCTTTCAACGGGATAGAATTCCCGGCGTTCCCGTCGCATCTCAAGAGGAGGCACTCTCAACAGGAAAGGCAAGAGGAACTCCATGGTCGTACCACCATTCCAAGAGTCCCCCAGATGTCTCAGTCCATTCAAGAGGAACCTCTTTGCCCTGCACTGGCTCATCTTTCACGCCGAGGATCGACTCACACCACGGTGGCACGTGGGACAGCCCTGTGGGAAAGCCTCGAGGGAAAGCCTCGAGGGAAAACCACAGATCCTTTGATCCACGCGACGGGAAGCGTGACATTGCTGCTACAGCCTGGAAGGAAAGTGCACGTGCATGCCCCGACTCGAGACGAGGCCTGTCTCCCCTGGCGAGACTCCAGATGTACCCAAAGATCCATAGCAGCCCCTGAGAGGAATCCTCGGTTCCGGCCCTGACTCCACACAAGGTTTTTGGCCCCGGTATCGACGGGAGAGGAATCCCGAGAGGCCCCCTAGCAACTCACATGGGGACTGGCGTCTACTGAGGCCACCAGGGCGGGTTCCTGAGGTCCCCGTCGTAACTCGAGAACACCTGCCGCAACTCGAGAAATCCAGAAAGTTCTCCCTTTCAGGCGAGATGAGGCCTATTTCCGATGAGGCGTCTGGAGACTAATGACACCTAAACTCTGGAACTTCGAGAGGGTCTTTCACACCCTTGCTGCAACTCAAAAGTTCACCGCCATACCCGTGTCCACTCAAGAGGAAGCACGATGGTCCCGCCCACATCCAGAGGAGCACCGTTTCCCCCTCGTAGCTCGAGATGAGGGATCCTTTCCCTGCTTTCAACGGGAAAGAATTCCCGGCGTTCCCGTCGCATCTCAAGAGGAGGCACTCTCAGCAGGAAAGGCGAGAGGAACTCCATGGTCGTACCACCATTCCAAGAGTCCCCCAGATGTCTCAGTCCATTCCAGAGGAACCTCTTTGCCCTGCACTGGCTCATCTATCACGCCGAGGATCGACTCACACCATGGTGGCACGTGGGACAGCCCTGTGGGAAAGCCTCGATGGAAAGCCTCGAGGGAAAACCACAGATCCTTTGATCCAGGCCACGGGAAGCGTGACATTGCTGCTACAGCCTGGAAGGAAAGCGCACGTGCATGCCCCCAGTCGAGACGAGGCCTGACTCCCCTGTGGAGACTCCAGAAGTACTCAAAGATCCATGTCAGCCCATGAGAGGAATCCTCGGTTCCGGCCCTGACTCCACCAAAGGTTTTTGGCCCCGGTATCGACGGGAGAGGAATCCCGAGAGGCCCCCTAGCAACTCGCATGGGGACTGGCCTCTCCTGAGGCCACCAGGGAGGGTCCCTGAGGTCCCCGTCGTAACTCGAGAACACCTGCCGCAACTCGAGAAAATCCAGGAAGTTCTCCCTTCCAGGCGAGATGAGGCCTATTTCCGATGAGGCGTCTGGAGACTAATGACACCTAACCTCTGGAACTTCGAAAGGGTCTTTCACACCCTTGCTGCGACTCAAGAAGTTCACCGCCATACCCGTGTCCACTCGAGAGGAAGCACGATGGTCCCGCCCACATCCAGAGGAGCACCGTTTCCCCCTCGTAGCTCGAAATGAGGGAACCTTTCCATGCTTTCAACGGGAAAGAATTCCCGGCGTTCCCGCCGCATCTCAAGAGGAGGCACTCTCAGCAGGAATGACGAGAGGAACTCCATGGTCGTACCACCATTCCAAGAGTCCCCCAGATGTCTCAGTCCATTCCAGAGGAACCTCTTTGCCCTGCACTGGCTCATCTATCACGCCGAGGATCGACTCACACCATGGTGGCACGTGGGACAGCCCTGTGGGAAAGCCTCGATGGAAAGCCTCGAGGGAAAACCACAGATCCTTTGATCCACGCCACGGGAAGCGTGACATTGCTGCTACAGCCTGGAAGGAAAGCGCACGTGCATGCCCCCAATCGAGACGAGGCCTGACTCCCCTGGGGAGACTCCAGAAGTACTCAAAGATCCATGTCAGCCCCTGAGAGGAATCCTCGTTTCCGGCCCTGACTCCACCAAAAGTTTTTGGCCCCGGTATCGACGTGAGAGGAATCCCGAGAGGCCCCCTAGCAACTCGCATGGGGACTGGCGTCTCCTGAGGCCACCAGGGCGGGTCCCTGAGGTCCCCGTCGTAACTCGAGAACACCTGCCGCAACTCGAGAAAATCCAGGAAGTTCTCCCTTCCAGGCGAGATGAGGCCTATTTCCGATGAGGCGTCTGGAGACTAATGACACCTAACCTCTGGAACTTCGAAAGGGTCTTTCACACCCTTGCTGCGACTCAAGAAGTTCACCGCCATACCCGTGTCCACTCGAGAGGAAGCACGATGGTCCCGCCCACATCCAGAGGAGCACCGTTTCCCCCTCGTAGCTCGAGATGAGGGAACCTTTCCATGCTTTCAACGGGAAAGAATTCCCGGCGTTCCCGTCGCATCTCAAGAGGAGGCACTCTCAACAGGAAAGGCGAGAGGAACTCCATGGTCGTACCACCATTACAAGAGTCCCCCAGATGTCTCAGTCCATTCCAGAGGAACCTCTTTGCCCTGCACTGGCTCATCTTTCACGCCGAGGATCGACTCACACCATGGTGGCACGTGGGACAGCCCTGTGGGAAAGCCTCGAGGGAAAGCCTCGAGGGAAAACCACAGATCCTTTGATCCACGCGACGGGAAGCGTGACATTGCTGCTACAGCCTGGAAGGAAAGTGCACGTGCACGCCCCGACTCGAGACGAGGCCTGTCTCCCCTGGCGAGACTCCAGATGTACCCAAAGATCCATATCAGCCCCTGAGAGGAATCCTCGGTTCCGGCCCTGCCTCCTCACAAGGTTTTTGGCCCCGGTATCGACGGGAGAGGAATCCCGAGAGGCCCCCTAGCAACTCGCATGGGGACTGGCGTCTCCTGAGGCCACCAGGGCGGGTCCCTGAGGTCCCCGTCGTAACTCGAGAACACCTGCCGCAACTCGAGAAAATCCAGGAAGTTCTCCCTTCCAGGCGAGATGAGGCCTATTTCCGATGAGGCGTCTGGAGACTAAAGACACCTTACCTCTGAAACTTCGAAAGGGTCTTTCACACCCTTGCTGCAACTCAAGAAGTTCACCGCCATACCCGTGTCCACTCGAGAGGAAGCACGATGGTCCCGCCCACATCCAGAGGAGCCCCGTTTCCCCCTCGTAGCTCGAGATGAGGGATCCTTTCCCTGCTTTCAACGGGAAAGAATTCCCGGTGTTCCCGTCGCATCTCAAGAGGAGGCACTCTCAACAGGAAAGGCGAGCGGAACTCCATGGTCGTACCACCATTCCAAGAGTCCCCCAGATGTCTCAGTCCATTCCAGAGGAACCTCCTTGCCCTGCACTGGCTCATCTTTCACGCCGAGGATCCACTCACACCACGGTGGCACGTGGGACAGCCCTGTGGGAAAGCCTCGAGGGAAAGCCTAGAGGGAAAACCACAGATCCTTTGATCCATGCGACGGGAAGCGTGACATTGCTGCTACAGCCTGGAAGGAAAGTGCACGTGCATGCCCCGACTCGAGACGAGGCCTGTCTCCCCTGGCGAGACTCCAGATGTACCCAAAGATCCATATCAGCCCCTGAGAGGAATCCTCGGTTCCGGCCCTGACTCCACACAAGGTTTTTGGCCCCGGTATCGACGGGAGAGGAATCCCGAGAGGCCCCCTAGCAACTCGCTTGGGGAATGGCGTCTCCTGAGGCCACCAGGGCGGGTCCCTGAGGTCCCCGTCGTAACTCGAGAACACCTGCCGCAACTCGAGAAAATCCAGGAAGTTCTCCCTTCCAGGCGAGATGAGGCCTATTTCCGATGAGGCGTCTGGAGACTAATGACACCTAACCTCTGGAACTTCGAAAGGGTCTTTCACACCCTTGCTGCAACTCAAGAAGTTCACCGCCATACCCGTCTCCACTCGAGAGGAAGCACGATGGTCCCGCCCACATCCAGAGGAGCCCCGTTTCCCCCTCGTAGCTCGAGATGAGGGATCCTTTCCCTGCTTTCAACGGGAAAGAATTCCCGGCGTTCCCGTCGCAACTCCAGAGGAGGCACTCTCAACAGGAAAGGCGAGAGGAACTCCATGGTCGTACCACCATTCCAAGAGTCCCCCAGATGTCTCAGTGCATTCCAGAGGAACCTCTTTGCCCTGCACTGGCTCATCTTTCACGCCGAGGATCGACTCACACCACGGTGGCACGTGGGACAGCCCTGTGTGAAAGCCTCGAGGGAAAGCCTCGAGGGAAAACCACAGGTCGTTTGATCCACGCGACGGGAAGCGTGACATTGCTGCTACAGCCTGGAAGGAAAGCGCACGTGCATGCCCCCACTCGAGACGAGGCCTGACTCCCCTGGGGAGACTCCAGAAGTACCCAAAGATACATGTCAGCCCCTGAGAGGAATCCTCGGTTCCGGCCCTGACTCCACCAAAGGGTTTTGGCCCCGGTATCGACGGGAGAGTAATCCCGAGAGGCCCCCTAGCAACTCGCGTGGTGACTGGCCTCTCCTGAGGCCACCAGGGCGGGTCCCTGAGGTCCCCGTCGTAACTCGAGAACACCTGCCGCAACTCGAGAAATCCAGGAAGTTCTCCCTTCCAGGCGAGTTGAGGCCTATTTCCGATGAGGCGTCTGGAGACTAAGGACACTTAACCTCTGGAACTTCGAAAGGGTCTTTCACACCCTTGCTGCAACTCAAGAAGTTCACCGCCATACCCGTGTCCACTCGAGAGGAAGCACGATGGTCCCGCCCACATCCAGAGGAGCACCGTTTCCCCCTCGTAGCTCGAGATGAGGGAACCTTTCCATGCTTTCAACGGGAAAGAATTCCCGGCGTTCCCGTCGAATCTCAAGAGGAGGCACTCTCAACAGGAAAGGCAAGAGGAAATCCATGGTCGTACCACCATTCCAAGAGTCCCCCAGATGTCTCAGTCCATTCCAGAGGAACCTCTTTGCCCTGCACTGGCTCATCTTTCACGCCGAGGATCGACTCACACCATGGTGGCACGTGGGACAGCCCTGTGGGAAAGCCTCAAGGGAAAGCCTCGAGGGAAAACCACAGATCCTTTGATCCACGCGACGGGAAGCGTGACATTGCTGCTACAGCCTGGAAGGAAAGCGCATGTGCATGCCCCCACTCGAGACGAGGCCTGACTCCCCTTGGGAGACTCCAGAAGTACTCAAAGATCCATGTCAGCCCCTGAGAGGAATCCTCGGATCCGGCCCTGACTCCACCAAATGTTTTTGGCCCCGGTATCGACGGGAGAGGAATCCCGAGAGGCCTCCTAGCAACTCGCATGGGGACTGCCCTCTCCTAAGGCCACCAGGGCGGGTCCCTGAGGTCTCCGTCGTAACTCGAGAACACCTGCCGCAACTCGAGAAAATCCAGGAAGTTCTCCCTTCCAGGCGAGATGAGGCCTATTTCCGATGAGGCGTCTGGAGACTAATGACACCTAAACTCTGGAACTTCGAAAGGGTCTTTCACACCCTTGCTGCAACTCAAGAAGTTCACCGCCATACCCGTGTCCACTCGAGAGGAAGCACGATGGTCCCGCCCACATCCAGAGGAGCACCGTTCCCCCTCGTAGCTCGAGATGAGGGATCCTTTCCCTGCTTTCAACGGGAAAGAATTCCCGGCGTTCCCGTCGCATCTCAAGAGGAGGCACTCTCAGCAGGAAAGACGAGAGGAACTCCATGGTCGTACCACCATTCCAAGAGTCCCCCAGATGTCTCAGTCCATTCCAGAGGAACCTCTTTGCCCTGCACTGGCTCATCTATCACGTCGAGGATCGACTCACACCACGGTGGCACGTGGGACAGCCCTGTGGGAAAGCCTCGATGGAAAGCCTCGAGGGAAAACCACAGATCCTTTGATCCAGGCCACGGGAAGCGTGACATTGCTGCTACAGCCTGGAAGGAAAGCGCACGTGCATGCCCCCAGTCGAGACGAGGCCTGACTCCCCTGTGGAGACTCCAGAAGTACTCAAAGATCCATGTCAGCCCCTGAGAGGAATCCTCGGTTCCGGCCCTGACTCCACCAAAGGTTTTTGGCCCCGGTATCGACGGGAGAGGAATCCCGAGAGGCCCCCTAGCAACTCGCATGGGGACTGGCCTCTCCTGAGGCCACCAGGGAGGGTCCCTGAGGTCCCCGTCGTAACTCGAGAACACCTGCCGCAACTCGAGAAAATCCAGGAAGTTCTCCCTTCCAGGCGAGATGAGGCCTATTTCCGATGAGGCCTCTGGAGACTAATGACACCTAACCTCTGGAACTTCGAAAGGGTCTTTCACACCCTTGCTGCGACTCAAGAAGTTCACCGCCATACCCGTGTCCACTCGAGAGGAAGCACGATGGTCCCGCCCACATCCAGAGGAGCACCGTTTCCCCCTCGTAGCTCGAAATGAGGGAACCTTTCCATGCTTTCAACGGGAAAGAATTCCCGGCGTTCCCGCCGCATCTCAAGAGGAGGCACTCTCAGCAGGAATGACGAGAGGAACTCCATGGTCGTACCACCATTCCAAGAGTCCCCCAGATGTCTCAGTCCATTCCAGAGGAACCTCTTTGCCCTGCACTGGCTCATCTTTCACGCCGAGGATCTACTCACACCATGGTGGCACGTGGGACAGCCCTGTGGGAAAGCCTCGAGGGAAAGCCTCGAGGGAAAACCACAGATCCTTTGATCCACGCGACGGGAAGCGTGACATTGCTGCTACAGCCTGGAAGGAAAGTGCACGTGCACGCCCCGACTCGAGACGAGGCCTGTCTCCCCTGGCGAGACTCCAGATGTACCCAAAGATCCATATCAGCCCCTGAGAGGAATCCTCGGTTCCGGCCCTGACTCCACACAAGGTTTTTGGCCCCGGTATCGACGGGAGAGGAATCCCGAGAGGCCCCCTAGCAACTCGCATGGGGACTGGCGTCTCCTGAGGCCACTAGGGCGGGTCCCTGAGGTCCCCGTCGTAACTCGAGAACACCTGCCGCAACTCGAGAAAATCCAGGAAGTTCTCCCTTCCAGGCGAGATGAGGCCTATTTCCGATGAGGCGTCTGGAGACTAAAGACACCTTACCTCTGGAACTTCGAAAGGGTCTTTCACACCCTTGCTGCAACTCAAGAAGTTCACCGCCATACCCGTGTCCACTCGAGAGGAAGCACGATGGTCCCGCCCACATCCAGAGGAGCCCCGTTTCCCCCTCGTAGCTCGAGATGAGGGATCCTTTCCCTGCTTTCAACGGGAAAGAATTCCCGGTGTTCCCGTCGCATCTCAAGAGGAGGCACTCTCAACAGGAAAGGCGAGCGGAACTCCATGGTCGTACCACCATTCCAAGAGTCCCCCAGATGTCTCAGTCCATTCCAGAGGAACCTCCTTGCCCTGCACTGGCTCATCTTTCACGCCGAGGATCCACTCACACCACGGTGGCACGTGGGACAGCCCTGTGGGAAAGCCTCGAGGGAAAGCCTCGAGGGAAAACCACAGATCCTTTGATCCATGCGACGGGAAGCGTGACATTGCTGCTACAGCCTGGAAGGAAAGTGCACGTGCATGCCCCGACTCGAGACGAGGCCTGTCTCCCCTGGCGAGACTCCAGATGTACCCAAAGATCCATATCAGCCCCTGAGAGGAATCCTCGGTTCCGGCCCTGACTCCACACAAGGTTTTTGGCCCCGTTATCGACGGGAGAGGAATCCCGAGAGGCCCCCTAGCAACTCGCTTGGGGAATGGCGTCTCCTGAGGCCACCAGGGCGGGTCCCTGAGGTCCCCGTCGTAACTCGAGAACACCTGCCGCAACTCGAGAAAATCCAGGAAGTTCTCCCTTCCAGGCGAGATGAGGCCTATTTCCGATGAGGCGTCTGGAGACTAATGACACCTAACCTCTGGAACTTCGAAAGGGTCTTTCACACCCTTGCTGCAACTCAAGAAGTTCACCGCCATACCCGTCTCCACTCGAGAGGAAGCACGATGGTCCCGCCCACATCCAGAGGAGCCCCGTTTCCCCCTCGTAGCTCGAGATGAGGGATCCTTTCCCTGCTTTCAACGGGAAAGAATTCCCGGCGTTCCCGTCGCATCTCCAGAGGAGGCACTCTCAACAGGAAAGGCAAGAGGAACTCCATGGTCGTACCACCATTCCAAGAGTGCCCCAGATGTCTCAGTCCATTCCAGAGGAACCTCTTTGCCCTGCACTGGCTCATCTTTCACGCCGAGGATCGACTCACAACATGGTGGCACGTGGGACAGCCCTGTGGGAAAGCCTCAAGGGAAAGCCTCGAGGGAAAACCACAGATCCTTTGATCCACGCGACGGGAAGCGTGACATTGCTGCTACAGCCTGGAAGGAAAGCGCACGTGCATGCCCCCACTCGAGACGAGGCCTGACTCCCCTGGGGAGACTCCAGAAGTACTCAAAGATCCATGTCAGCCCCTGAGAGGAATCCTCGGATCCGGCCCTGACTCCACCAAATGTTTTTGGCCCCGGTATCGACGGGAGAGGAATCCCGAGAGGCCTCCTAGCAACTCGCATGGGGACTGCCCTCTCCTAAGGCCACCAGGGCGGGTCCCTGAGGTCCCCGTCGTAACTCGAGAACACCTGCCGCAACTCGAGAAAATCCAGGAAGTTTTCCCTTCCAGGCGAGATGAGGCCTATTTCCGATGAGGCGTCTGGAGACTAATGACACCTAAACTCTGGAACTTCGAAAGGGTCTTTCACACCCTTGCTGCAACTCAAGAAGTTCACCGCCATACCCGTGTCCACTCGAGAGGAAGCACGATGGTCCCGCCCACATCCAGAGGAGCACCGTTTCCCCCTCGTAGCTCGAGATGAGGGATCCTTTCCCTGCTTTCAACGGGAAAGAATTCCCGGCGTTCCCGTCGCATCTCAAGAGGAGGCACTCTCAGCAGGAAAGGCGAGAGGAACTCCATGGTCGTACCACCATTCCAAGAGTCCCCCAGATGTCTCAGTCCATTCCAGAGGAACCTCTTTGCCCTGCACTGGCTCATCTATCACGCCGAGGATCGACTCACACCATGGTGGCACGTGGGACAGCCCTGTGGGAAAGCCTCGATGGAAAGCCTCGAGGGAAAACCACAGATCCTTTGATCCAGGCCACGGGAAGCGTGACATTGCTGCTACAGCCTGGAAGGAAAGCGCACGTGCATGCCCCCCGTCGAGACGAGGCCTGACTCCCCTGTGGAGACTCCAGAAGTACTCAAAGATCCATGTCAGCCCCTGAGAGGAATCCTCGGTTCCGGCCCTGACTCCACCAAAGGTTTTTGGCCCCGGTATCGACGGGAGAGGAATCCCGAGAGGCCTCCTAGCAACTCGCATGGGGACTGGCCTCTCCTGAGGCCACCAGGGAGGGTCCCTGAGGTCCCCGTCGTAACTCGAGAACACCTGCCGCAACTCGAGAAAATCCAGGAAGTTCTCCCTTCCAGGCGAGATGAGGCCTATTTCCGATGAGGCGTCTGGAGACTAATGACACCTAACCTCTGGAACTTCGAAAGGGTCTTTCACACCCTTGCTGCGACTCAAGAAGTTCACCGCCATACCCGTGTCCACTCGAGAGGAAGCACGATGGTCCCGCCCACATCCAGAGGAGCACCGTTTCCCCCTCGTAGCTCGAAATGAGGGAACCTTTCCATGCTTTCAACGGGAAAGAATTCCCGGCGTTCCCGTCGCATCTCAAGAGGAGGCACTCTCAGCAGGAATGACGAGAGGAACTCCATGGTCGTACCACCATTCCAAGAGTCCCCCAGATGTCTCAGTCCATTCCAGAGGAACCTCTTTGCCCTGCACTGGCTCATCTATCACGCCGAGGATCGACTCACACCACGGTGGCACGTGGGACAGCCCTGTGGGAAAGCCTCGAGGGAAAGCCTCGAGGGAAAACCACAGATCCTTTGATCCACGCCACGGGAAGCGTGACATTGCTGCTAAAGCCTGGAAGGAAAGCGCTCGCGCATGCCCCCACTCGAGACGAGGCCTGACTCCCCTGGGGAGACTCCACAAGTACCCAAAGATCCATGTCAGCCCCTGAGAGGAATCCTCGGTTCCGGCCCTGACTCCACACAAGGTTTTTGGCCCCGGTATCGACGGGAGAGGAATCCCGAGAGGCCCCCTAACAACTCGCATGGGGACTGGCCTCTCCTGAGGCCACCAGGGCGGGTCCCTGAGGTCCCCGTCGTAACTCGAGAACACCTGCCGCAACTCGAGAAAATCCAGGAAGTTCTCCCTTCCAGGCGAGATGAGGCCTATTTCCGATGAGGCGTCTGGAGACTAATGACACCTAACCTCTGGAACTTCGAAAGGGTCTTTCACACCCTTGCTGCAACTCAAGAAGTTCACCGCCATACCCGTGTCCACTCAAGAGGAAGCACGATGGTCCCGCCCACATCCAGAGGAGCCCCGTTTCCCCCTCGTAGCTCGAGATGAGGGATCCTTTCCCTGCTTTCAACGGGAAAGAATTCCCGGCGTTCCCGTCGCATCTCAAGAGGAGGCACTCTCAACAGGAAAGGCGAGAGGAACTCCATGGTCGTACCACCATTCCAAGAGTCCCCCAGATGTCTCAGTCCATTCCAGAGGAACCTCTTTGCCCTGCACTGGCTCATTTTTCACGCCGAGAATCGACTCACACCACGGTGTCACGTGGGACAGCCCTGTGGGAAAGCCTCGAGGGAAAGCCTCGAGCGAAAACCGCAGATCCTTTGATCCACGCGACGGGAAGCGTGACATTGCTGCTACAGCCTGGAAGGAAAGTGCACGTGCATGCCCCCACACGAGACGAGGCCTGTCTCCCCTGGCGAGACTCCAGAAGTACCCAAAGATCCATATCAGTCCCTGAGAGGAATCCTCGGTTCCGGCCCTGACTCCACACAAGGTTTTTGGCCCCGGTATCGACGGGAGAGGAATCCCGAGGGGCCCCCTAGCAACACGCATAGGGACTGGCCTCTCCTGAGGCCAACAGGGCGGGTCCCTGAGGTCCCCGTCGTAACTCGAGAACACCTGCCGCAACTCGAGAAAATCAAGGAAGTTCTCCCTTCCAGGCGAGATGAGGCCTATTTCCGATGAGGCGTCTGGAGACTAATGACACCTAACCTCTGGAACTTCGAAAGGGTCTTTCACACCCTTGCTGCAACTCAAGAAGTTCACCGCCATACCCGTCTCCACTCGAGAGAAAGCACGATGGTCCCGCCCACATCCAGAGGAGCCCCGTTTCCCCCTCGTAGCTCGAGATGAGGGATCCTTTCCCTGCTTTCAACGGCAAAAAATTCCCGGCGTTCCCGTCGCATCTCAAGAGGAGGCACTCTCAACAGGAAAGGCGAGAGGAACTCCATGGTCATACCACCATTCCAAGAGTCCCCCAGATGTCTCAGTCCATTCCAGAGGAACCTCTTTGCCCTGCACTGGCTCATCTTTCACGCCGAGGATCGACTCACACCACGGTGGCACGTGGGACAGCCCTGTGGGAAAGCCTCGAGGGAAAACCACACATCATTTGATCCACGCGATGGGAAGCGTGACATTGCTGCTACAGCCTGGAAGGAAAGTGCACGTGCATGCCCCCACTCGAGACGAGGCCTGACTCCCCTGGGGAGACTCCAGAAGTACCCAAAGATCCATGTCAGCCCCTGAGAGGAATCCTCGGTTCCGGCCCTGACTCCACACAAGGTTTTTGGCCCCGGTATCGACGGGAGAGTAATCCCGAGAGGCCCCCTAGCAACTCGCATAGGGACTGGCCTCTCCTGAGGCCACCAGGGCGGGTCCCTGAGGTCCCCGTCGTAACTCGAGAACACCTGCCGCAACTCGAGAAAATCCAGGAAGTTCTCCCTTCCAGGCGAAATGAGGCCTATTTCCGATGAGGCGTCTGGAGACTAATGACACCTTACCTCTGGAACTTCGAAAGGGTCTTTCACAGCCTTGCTGCAACTCAAGAAGTTCACCACAATACCCGTCTCCACTAGAGAGGAAGCACGATGGTCCCGCCCACATCCAGAGGAGCCCCGTTTCCCCCTCGTAGCTCGAGGTGAGGGATCCTTTCCCTGCTTTAAACGGGAAGGAATTCCCGGCGTTCCCGTCGCATCTCAAGAGGAGGAACTCTCAACAGGAAAGGCGAGAGGAACTCCATGGTCGTACCACCATTCCAAGAGTCCCCCAGATGTCTCAGTCCATTCCAGAGGAACCTCTTTGCCCTGCACTGGCTCATCTTTCATGCCCAGGATTGACTCACACCACGGTGGCACGTGGGACAGCCCTGTGGGAAAGCCTCGAGGGAAAGCCTCGAGGGAAAACCACAGATCCTTTGATCCACGCGACGGGAAGCGTGACATTGCTGCTACAGCCTGGAAGGAAAGCGCACGTGCATGCCCCCACTCGAGACGAGGCCTGACTCCCCTGGGGAGACTCCAGAAGTACCCAAAGATCCATGTCAGCCCCTGAGAGGAATCCTCGGTTCCGGCCCTGACTCCACACAAGGTTTTTGGCCCCGGTATCAACGGGAGAGGAATCCCGAGAGGCCCCCTAGCAACTCGCCTAGGGACTGGCCTCACCTGAGGCCACCAGGGCGGGTCCCTGAGGTCCCCGTCGTAACTCGAGAACACCTGCCGCAACTCGAGAAAATCCAGGAAGTTCTCCCTTCCAGGCGAGATGAGGCCTATTTCCGATGAGGCCTCTGGAGACTAATGACACCTAACCTCTGGAACTTCGAAAGGGTCTTTCACACCCTTGCTGCAACTCAAGAAGTTCACCGCCATACCCGTCTCCACTAGAGAGGAAGCACGATGGTCCCGCCCACATCCAGAGGAGCCCCGTTTCCCCCTCGTAGCTCGAGATGAGGGATCCTTTCCCTGCTTTCAACGGGAAAGAATTCCCGGCGTTCCCGTCGCATCTCAAGAGGAGGCACTCTCAACTGGAAAGGCGAGAGGAACTCCATGGTCGTACCACCATTCCAAGAGTCCCCCAGATGTCTCAGTCCATTCCAGAGGAACCTCTTTGCCCTGCACTGGCTCATCTTTCACGCCGAGGATCGACTCACACCACGGTGGCACGTGGGACAGCCCTGTGGGAAAGCCTCGAGGGAAAACCACAGATCCTTTGATCCAAGCGACGGGAAGCGTGACATTGCTGCTACAGCCTGGAAGGAAAGTGCACGTGCATGCCCCCACTCGAGACGAGGCCTGACTCCCCTGGGGAGACTCCAGAATTACCCAAAGATCCATGTCAGCCCCTGAGAGGAATCCTCGGTTCCGGCCCTGACTCCACACAAGGTTTTTGGCCCCGGTATCGACGGGAGAGGAATCCCGAGAGGCCCCCTAGCAACTCGCATGGGGACTGGCCTCTCCTGAGGCCACCAGGGCGGGTCCCTGAGGTCCCCGTCGTAACTCGAGAACACCTGCCGCAACTCGAGAAAATCCAGGAAGTTCTCCCTTCCAGGCGAGATGAGGCCTATTTCCGATGAGGCGTCTGGAGACTAATGACACCTAACCTCTGGAACTTCGAAAGGGTCTTTCACACCCTTGCTGCAGCTCAAGAAGTTCACCGCCATACCCGTCTCCACTCGAGAGGAAGCACGATGGTCCCGCCCACATCCAGAGGAGCCCCGTTTCCCCCTCGTAGCTCGAGATGAGGGATCCTTTCCCTGCTTTCAACGGCAAAAAATTCCCGGCGTTCCCGTCGCATCTCAAGAGGAGGCACTCTCAACAGGAAAGGCGAGAGGAACTCCATGGTCGTACCACCATTCCAAGAGTCCCCCAGATGTCTCAGTCCATTCCA
Organism: Capricornis sumatraensis; assembly: GCF_032405125.1. Taxonomy (NCBI): domain Eukaryota; kingdom Metazoa; phylum Chordata; class Mammalia; order Artiodactyla; family Bovidae; genus Capricornis; species Capricornis sumatraensis. The sequence goes on from NW_027184618.1 coordinate 1,916,980, forward strand.
GAGGAACCTCTTTGCCCTGCACTGGCTCATCTTTCACGCCGAGGATCGACTCACACCACGGTGGCACGTGGGACAGCCCTGTGGGAAAGCCTCGAGGGAAAGCCTCGAGGGAAAACCACAGATCCTTTGATCCAAGCGACGGGAAGCGTGACATTGCTGCTAAAGCCTGGAAGGAAAGCGCACGCGCATGCCCCCACTCGAGACGAGGCCTGACTCCCCTGGGGAGACTCCAGAAGTACCCAAAGATCCATGTCAGCCCCTGAGAGGAATCCTCGGTTCCGGCCCTGACTCCACACAAGGTTTTTGGCCCCAGTATCGAAGGGAGAGGAATCCCGAGAGGCCCCCTAACAACTCGCATGGGGACTGGCCTCTCCTGAGGCCACCAGGGCGGGTCCCTGAGGTCCCCGTCGTAACTCGAGAACACCTGCCGCAACTCGAGCAAATCCAGGAAGTTCTCCCTTCTAGGCGAAATGAGGCCTATTTCCGATGAGGCGTCTGGAGACTAATGACACCTTACCTCTGGAACTTCGAAAGGGTCTTTCACAGCCTTGCTGCAACTCAAGAAGTTCACCACCATACCCGTCTCCACTAGAGAGGAAGCACGATGGTCCCGCCCACATCCAGAGGAGCCCCGTTTCCCCCTCGTAGCTCGAGGTGAGGGATCCTTTCCCTGCTTTTAACGGGAAGGAATTCCCGGCGTTCCCGTCGCATCTCAAGAGGAGGCACTCTCAACAGGAAAGGCGAGAGGAACTCCATGGTCGTACCACCATTCCAAGAGTCCCCCAGATGTCTCAGTCCATTCCAGAGGAACCTCTTTGCCCTGCACTGGCTCATCTTTCACGCCCAGGATTGACTCACACCACGGTGGCACGTGGGACAGCCCTGTGGGAAAGCCTCGAGGGAAAGCCTCGAGGGAAAACCACAGATCCTTTGATCCACGCGACGGGAAGCGTGACATTGCTGCTACAGCCTGGAAGGAAAGCGCACGTGCATGCCCCCACTCGAGACGAGGCCTGACTCCCCTGGGGAGACTCCAGAAGTACCCAAAGATCCATGTCAGCCCCTGAGAGGAATCCTCGGTTCCGGCCCTGACTCCACACAAGGTTTTTGGCCCCAGTATCGAAGGGAGAGGAATCCCGAGAGGCCCCCTAACAACTCGCATGGGGACTGGCCTCTCCTGAGGCCACCAGGGCGGGACCCTGAGGTCCCCGTCGTAACTCGATAACACCAGCCGCAAATCGAGAAAATCCAGGAAGTTCTCCCTTCCAGGCGAGATGAGGCCTATTTCCGATGAGGCGTCTGGAGACTAATGACACCTAACCTCTGGAACTTCGAAAGGGTCTTTCACACCCTTGCTGCAACTCAAGAAGTTCACCGCCATACCCGTGTCCACTCAAGAGGAAGCACGATGGTCCCGCCCACATCCAGAGGAGCCCCGTTTCCCCCTCGTAGCTCGAGATGAGGGATCCTTTCCCTGCTTTCAACGGGAAAGAATTCCCGGCGTTCCCGTCGCATCTCAAGAGGAGGCACTCTCAACAGGAAAGGCGAGAGGAACTCCATGGTCGTACCACCATTCCAAGAGTCCCCCAGATGTCTCAGTCCATTCCAGAGGAACCTCTTTGCCCTGCACTGGCTCATTTTTCACGCGAGAATCGACTCACACCACGGTGTCACGTGGGACAGCCCTGTGGGAAAGCCTCGAGGGAAAGCCTCGAGCGAAAACCGCAGATCCTTTGATCCACGCGACGGGAAGCGTGACATTGCTGCTACAGCCTGGAAGGAAAGTGCACGTGCAGGCCCCCACACGAGACAAGGCCTGTCTCCCCGGGCGAGACTCCAGAAGTACCCAAAGATCCATATCAGTCCCTGAGAGGAATCCTCGGTTCCGGCCCTGACTCCACACAAGGTTTTTGGCCCCGGTATCGACGGGAGAGGAATCCCGAGGGGCCCCCTAGCAACACGCATAGGGACTGGCCTCTCCTGAGGCCAACAGGGCGGGTCCCTGAGGTCCCCGTCGTAACTCGAGAACACCTGCCACAACTCGAGAAAATCAAGGAAGTTCTCCCTTCCAGGCGAGATGAGGCCTATTTCCGATGAGGCGTCTGGAGACTAATGACACCTAACCTCTGGAACTTCGAAAGGGTCTTTCACACCCTTGCTGCAACTCAAGAAGTTCACCGCCATACCCGTCTCCACTCGAGAGAAAGCACGATGGTCCCGCCCACATACAGAGGAGCCCCGTTTCCCCCTCGTAGCTCGAGATGAGGGATCCTTTCCCTGCTTTCAACGGCAAAAAATTCCCGGCGTTCCCGTCGCATCTCAAGAGGAGGCACTCTCAACAGGAAAGGCGAGAGGAACTCCATGGTCGTACCACCATTCCAAGAGTCCCCCAGATGTCTCAGTCCATTCCAGAGGAACCTCTTTGCCCTGCACTGGCTCATCTTTCACGCCGAGGATCGACTCACACCACGGTGGCACGTGGGACAGCCCTGTGGGAAAGCCTCTAGGGAAAACCACACATCATTTGATCCACGCGACGGGAAGCGTGACATTGCTGCTACAGCCTGGAAGGAAAGTGCACGTGCATGCCCCCACTCGAGACGAGGCCTGACTCCCCTGGGGAGACTCCAGAAGTACCCAAAGATCCATGTCAGCCCCTGAGAGGAATCCTCGGTTCTGGCCCTGACTCCACACAAGGTTTTTGGCCCCGGTATCAACGGGAGAGGAATCCCGAGAGGCCCCCTAGCAACTCGCATAGGGACTGGCCTCTCCTGAGGCCACCAGGGCGGGTCCCTGAGGTCCCCGTCGTAACTCGAGAACACCTGCCGCAACTGGAGAAAATCCAGGAAGTTCTCCCTTCCAGGCGAATTGAGGCCTATTTCCGATGAGGCGTCTGGAGACTAATGACACCTTACCTCTGGAACTTCGAAAGGGTCTTTCACAGCCTTGCTGCAACTCAAGAAGTTCACCACCATACCCGTCTCAACTAGAGAGGAAGCACGATGGTCCCGCCCACATCCAGAGGAGCCCCGTTTCCCCCTCGTAGCTCGAGATGAGGGATCCTTTCCCTGCTTTCAACGGGAAAGAATTCCCGGCGTTCCCGTCGCATCTCAAGAGGAGGCACTCTCAACAGGAAAGGCGAGAGGAACTCCATGGTCGTACCACCATTCCAAGAGTCCCCCAGATGTCTCAGTCCATTCCAGAGGAACCTCTTTGCCCTGCACTGGCTCATCTTTCACGCCCAGGATTGACTCACACCACGGTGGCACGTGGGACAGCCCTGTGGGAAAGCCTCGAGGGAAAGCCTCGAGGGAAAACCACAGATCCTTTGATCCACGCGACGGGAAGCGTGACATTGCTGCTACAGCCTGGAAGGAAAGCGCACGTGCATGCCCCCACTCGAGACGAGGCCTGACTCCCCTGGGGAGACTCCAGAAGTACCCAAAGATCCATGTCAGCCCCTGAGAGGAATCCTCGGTTCCGGCCCTGACTCCACACAAGGTTTTTGGCCCCGGTATCAACGGGAGAGGAATCCCGAGAGGCCCCCTAGCAACTCGCCTAGGGACTGGCCTCTCCTGAGGCCACCAGGGCGGGTCCCTGAGGTCCCCGTCGTAACTCGAGAACACCTGCCACAACTCGAGAAAATCCTGGAAGTTCTCCCTTCCAGGCGAGATGAGGCCTATTTCCGATGAGGCCTCTGGAGACTAATGACACCTAACCTCTGGAACTTCGAAAGGGTCTTTCACACCCTTGCTGCAACTCAAGAAGTTCACCGCCATACCCGTCTCCACTAGAGAGGAAGCACGATGGTCCCGCCCACATCCAGAGGAGCCCCGTTTCCCCCTCGTAGCTCGAGATGAGGGATCCTTTCCCTGCTTTCAACGGGAAAGAATTCCCAGCGTTCCCGTCGCATCTCAAGAGGAGGCACTCTCAACAGGAAAGGCGAGAGGAACTCCATGGTCGTACCACCATTCCAAGAGTCCCCCAGATGTCTCAGTCCATTCCAGAGGAAACTCTTTGCCCTGCACTGGCTCATCTTTCACGCCGAGGATCGACTCACACCACGGTGGCACGTGGGACAGCCCTGTGGGAAAGCCTCGAGGGAAAGCCTCGAGAGAAAATCACAGATCCTTTGATCCACGTGACGGGAAGCGTGACATTGCTGCTACAGCCTGGAAGGAAAGCGCACGTGCATGCCCCCACTCGAGACGAGGCCTGACTCCCCTGGGGAGACTCCAGAAGTACCAAAAGATCCATGTCAGCCCCTGAGAGGAATCCTCGGTTCCGGCCCTGACTCCACTCAAGGTTTTTGGCCCCGGTATCGACGGGAGAGGAATCCCGAGAAGCCCCCTAGCAACTCGCATGGGGACTGGCCTCTCCTGAGGCCACCAGGGCGGGTCCCTGAGTTCCCCGTCGTAACTTAAGAACACCTGCCGCAACTCGAGAAAATCCAGGAAGTTCTCCCTTCTAGGCGAGATGAGGCCTATTTCCGATGAGGCGTCTGGAGACTAATAACACCTAACCTCTGGAACTTTGAAAGGGTCTTTCACACCCTTGCTGCAACTCAAGAAGTTCTCCGCCATACCCGTCTCCACTCGAGAGGAAGCACGATGGTCCCGCCCACATCCAGAAGAGCCCCGTTTTCCCCTCGGTGCTCGAGATGAGGGATCCTTTCCCTGCTTTCAACGGGAAAGAATTCCCGGTGTTCCCGTCGCATCTCAAGAGGAGGCACTCTCAACAGGAAAGGCGAGAGGATCTCCATGGTTTTACCACCATTCCAAGAGTCCCCCAGATGTCTCAGTCCATTCCAGAGGAACCTCTTTGCCCTGCACTGGGTCATCTTTCACGCCGAGGATCGACTCACACCACGGTGGCACGTGGGACAGCCCTGTGGGAAAGCCTCGAGGGAAAGCCTCGAGGGAAAACCACAGATCCTTTGCTCCACGCCACGGGAAGCGTGACATTGCTGCTACAGCCTGGAAGGAAAGCGCACGTGCATGCCCCCACTCGAGACGAGGTCTGACTCCACTGGGGAGACTCCAGAAGTACCCAAAGATCCATGTCAGCCCCTGAGAGGAATCCTCGGTTCCGGCCCTGACTCCACACAAGGATTTTGGCCCCGGTATCGACGGGAGAGGAATCCCGAGAGGCCCCCTAGCAACTCGCATGGGGACTGGCCTCTCCGGAGGCCACCAGGGCGGGTCCCTGAGGTCCCCGTCGTAACTCGAGAACACCTGCCGCAACTCGAGAAAATCCAGGAAGTTCTCCCTTCCAGGCGAGATGAGGCCTATTTCCGATGAGGCCTCTGGAGACTAATGACACCAAACCTCTTGAACTTCGAAAGGGTCTTTCACACCCTTGGTGCAACTCAAGAAGTTCACCGCCATACCCGTCTCCACTCGAGAGGAAGCACGATGGTCCCGCCCACATCCAGAGGAGCCCCGTTTCCCCCTCGTAGCTCGAGATGAGGGATCCTTTCCCTGCTTTCAACGGGAAAGAATTCCCGGCGTTCCCGTCGCATCTCAAGAGGAGGCACTCTCAACAGGAAAGGCGAGAGGAACTCCATGGTCGTACCACCATTCCAAGAGTCCCCCAGATGTCTCAGTCCATTTCAGAGGAACCTCTTTGCCCTGCACTGGCTCATCTTTCACGCCGAGGATCGACTCACAACACGGTGGCACGTGGGACAGCCCTGTGGGAAAGCCTCGAGGGAAAGCCTCGAGGGAAAACCACAGATCCTTTGATCCACGCGACGGGAAGCATGACATTGCTGGAACAGCCTGGAAGGAAAGCGCACATGCATACCCCCACTCGAGACGAGGCCTGACTCCCCTGGGGAGACTCCAGAAGTACCCAAAGATCCATGTCAGCCCCTGAGAAGAATCCTCGATTCCGGCCCTGACTCCACACAAGCTTTTTGGCCCCGGTATCGACGGGAGAGGAATCCCGAGAGACCCCCTAGCAACTCGCATGGGGACTGGCCTCTCCTGAGGCCACCAGGGCGGGTCCCTTAGGTCCCCGTCGTAACTCGAGAACACCTGCCACAACTCGAGAAAATCAAGGAAGTTCTCCCTTCCAGGCGAGATGAGGCCTATTTCCGATGAGGCGTCTGGAGACTAATGACACCTAACCTCTGGAACTTCGAAAGGGTCTTTCACACCCTTGCTGCAACTCAAGAAGTTCACCGCCATACCCGTCTCCACTCGAGAGAAAGCACGATGGTCCCGCCCACATACAGAGGAGCCCCGTTTCCCCCTCGTAGCTCGAGATGAGGGATCCTTTCCCTGCTTTCAACGGCAAAAAATTCCCGGCGTTCCCGTCGCATCTCAAGAGGAGGCACTCTCAACAGGAAAGGCGAGAGGAACTCCATGGTCGTACCACCATTCCAAGAGTCCCCCAGATGTCTCAGTCCATTCCAGAGGAACCTCTTTGCCCTGCACTGGCTCATCTTTCACGCCGAGGATCGACTCACACCACGGTGGCACGTGGGACAGCCCTGTGGGAAAGCCTCTAGGGAAAACCACACATCATTTGATCCACGCGACGGGAAGCGTGACATTGCTGCTACAGCCTGGAAGGAAAGTGCACGTGCATGCCCCCACTCGAGACGAGGCCTGACTCCCCTGGGGAGACTCCAGAAGTACCCAAAGATCCATGTCAGCCCCTGAGAGGAATCCTCGGTTCCGGCCCTGACTCCACACAAGGTTTTTGGCCCCGGTATCGACGGGAGAGGAATCCCGAGAGGCCCCCTAGCAACTCGCATAGGGACTGGCCTCTCCTGAGGCCACCAGGGCGGGTCCCTGAGGTCCCCGTCGTAACTCGAGAACACCTGCCGCAACTGGAGAAAATCCAGGAAGTTCTCCCTTCCAGGCGAATTGAGGCCTATTTCCGATGAGGCGTCTGGAGACTAATGACACCTTACCTCTGGAACTTCGAAAGGGTCTTTCACAGCCTTGCTGCAACTCAAGAAGTTCACCACCATACCCGTCTCAACTAGAGAGGAAGCACGATGGTCCCGCCCACATCCAGAGGAGCCCCGTTTCCCCCTCGTAGCTCGAGATGAGGGATCTTTTCCCTGCTTTCAACGGGAAAGAATTCCCGGCGTTCCCGTCGCATCTCAAGAGGAGGCACTCTCAACAGGAAAGGCGAGAGGAACTCCATAGTCGTACCACCATTCCAAGAGTCCCCCAGATGTCTCAGTCCATTCCAGAGGAACCTCTTTGCCCTGCACTGGCTCATCTTTCACGCCGACGATCGACTCACACCACGGTGGCACGTGGGACAGCCCTGTGGGAAAGCCTCGAGGGAAAGCCTCGAGGGAAAACCACAGATCCTTTGATCCAAGCGACGGGAAGCGTGACATTGCTGCTACAGCCTGGAAGGAAAGCGCACGTGCATGCCCCCACTCGAGACGAGGCCTGACTCCACTGGGGAGACTCCAGAAGTACCCAAAGATCCATGTCAGCCCCTGAGAGGAATCCTCGGTTCCGGCCCTGACTCCACACAAGGTTTTTGGCCCCGGTATCGACGGGAGAGGAATCCCGAGAGGGCCCCTAGCAACTCGCATGGGGACTGGCCTCTCCGGAGGCCACCAGGGCGGGTCCCTGAGGTCCCCGTCGTAATTCGAGAACACCTGCCACAACTCGAGAAAATCCAGGAAGTTCTCCCTTCCAGGCGAGATGAGGCCTATTTCCGATGAGGCCTCGGGAGACTAATGACACCTAACCTCTGGAACTTCGAAAGGGTCTTTCACACCTTGCTGCAACTCAAGAAGTTCACCGCCATACCCGTCTCCACTCGAGAGGAAGCACGATGGTCCCGCCCACATCCAGAGGAGCCCCGTTTCCCCCTCGTAGCTCGAGATGAGGGATCCTTTCCCTGCTTTCAACGGGAAAGAATTCCCGGCGTTCCAGTCGCATCTCAAGAGGAGGCACTCTCAACAGGAAAGGCGAGAGGAACTCCATGGTCGTACCACCATTCCAAGAGTCCCCCAGATGTCTCAGTCCATTCCAGAGGAACCTCTTTGCCCTGCACTGGCTCATCTTTCACGCCGAGGATCGACTCACAACACGGTGGCACGTGGGACAGCCCTGTGGGAAAGCCTCGAGGGAAAGCCTCGAGGGAAAACCACAGATCCTTTGATCCACGCGACGGGAAGCGTGACATTGCTGCTACAGCCTGGAAGGAAAGCGCACGTGCATGCCCCCACTCGAGACGAGGCCTGACTCCCCTGGGGAGACTCCAGAAGTACCCAAAGATCCATGTCAGCCCCTGAGAGGAATCCTCGGTTCCAGCCTTGACTCCACACAAGCTTTTTGGCCCCGGTATCGACGGGAGAGGAATCCCGAGAGGCCCCCTAGCAACTCGCATGGGGACTGGCCTCTCCTGAGGCCACCAGGGCGGGTCCCTGAGGTCCCCGTCGTAACTCGAGAACACCTGCCGCAACTCGAGAAAATCCAGGAAGTTCTCCCTTCCAGGCGAGATGAGGCCTATTTCCGATGAGGCCTCTGGAGACTAATGACACCTAACCTCTGGAACTTCGAAAGGGTCTTTCACACCCTTGCTGCAACTCAAGAAGTTCACCGCCATATCCGTCTCCACTCGAGAGGAAGCACGATGGTCCCGCCCACATCCAGAGGAGCCCCGTTTCCCCCTCGTAGCTCGAGATGAGAGATCCTTTCCCTGCTTTCAACGGCAAAAAATTCCCGGCGTTCCCGTCGCATCTCAAGAGGAGGCACTCTCAACAGGAAAGGCGAGAGGAACTCCATGGTCGTACCACCATTCCAAGAGTCCCCCATATGTCTCAGTCCATTCCAGAGGAACCTCTTTGCCCTGCACTGGCTCATCTTTCACGCCGAGGATCGACTCACACCACGGTGGCACGTGGGACAGCCCTGTGGGAAAGCCTCGAGGGAAAACCACACATCATTTGATCCACGCGACGGGAAGCATACATTGCTGCTACAGCCTGGAAGGAAAGTGAACGTGCATGCCCCCACTCGAGACGAGGCCTGACTCCCCTGGGGAGACTCCAGAAGTACCCAAAGATCCATGTCAGCCCCTGAGAGGAATCCTCGGTTCCGGCCCTGACTCCACACAAGGATTTTGGCCCCGGTATCGACGGGAGAGGAATCCCGAGAGGCTCCCTAGCAACTCGCATAGGGACTGGCCTCTCCTGAGGCCACCAGGGTGGGTCCCTGAGGTCCCCGTCGTAACTCGAGAACACCTGCCGCAACTCGAGAAAATCCAGGAAGTTCTCCCTTCCAGGCGAGATGAGGCCTATTTCCGATGAGGCGTCTGGAGACTAATGACACCTAACCTCTGGAACTTCGAAAGGGTCTTTCACACCCTTGGTGCAACTCAAGAAGTTCACCACCATACCCGTCTCCACTAGAGAGGAAGCACGATGGTCCCGCCCACATCCAGAGGAGCCCCGTTTCACCCTCTTAGCTCGAGATGAGGGATCCTTTCCCTGCTTTCAACGGGAAAGAATTCCCGGCGTTCCCGTCGCATCTCAAGAGGAGGCACTCTCAACAGGAAAGGCGAGAGGAACTCCATGGTCGTACCACCATTCCAAGAGTCCCCCAGATGTCTCAGTCCATTCCAGAGGAAACTCTTTGCCCTGCACTGGCTCATCTTTCACGCCGAGGATCGACTCACACCACGGTGGCACGTGGGACAGCCCTGTGGAAAAGGCTCGAGGGAAAGCCTCGAGGGAAAACCACAGATCCTTTGATCCACGCGACGGGAAGCGTGACATTGCTGCTACAGCCTGGAAGGAAAGCGCACGTGCATGCCCCCACTCGAGACGATGCCTGACTCCCCTGGGGAGACTCCACAAGTACCCAAAGATCCATGTCAGCCCCTGAGAGGAATCCTCGGTTCCGGCCTTGACTCCACACAAGGTTTTTGGCCCCGGTATCAACGGGAGAGGAATCCCGAGAGGCCCCCTAGCAACTCGCCTAGGGACTGGCCTCTCCTGAGGCCACCAGGGCGGGTCCCTGAGGTCCCCGTCGTAACTCGAGAACACCTGCCGCAACTCGAGAAAATCCAGGAAGTTCTCCCTTCCAGGCGAGATGAGGCCTATTTCCGATGAGGCCTCTGGAGACTAATGACACCTAACCTCTGGAACTTCGAAAGGGTCTTTCACACCCTTGCTGCAACTCAAGAAGTTCACCGCCATACCCGTCTCCACTAGAGAGGAAGCACGATGGTCCCGCCCACATCCAGAGGAGCCCCGTTTCCACCTCGTAGCTCGAGATGAGGGATCCTTTCCCTGCTTTCAACGGGAAAGAATTCCCGGCGTTCCCGTCGCATCTCAAGAGGAGGCACTCTCAACAGGAAAGGCGAGAGGAACTCCATGGTCGTACCACCATTCCAAGAGTCCCCCAGATGTCTCAGTCCATTCCAGAGGAACCTCTTTGCCCTGCACTGGCTCATCTTTCACGCCGAGGATCGACTCACACCACGGTGGCACGTGGGACAGCCCTGTGGGAAAGCCTCGAGGGAAAGCCTCGAGGGAAAACCACAGATCCTTTGATCCACGTGACGGGAAGCGTGACATTGCTGCTACAGCCTGAAAGGAAAGCGCACGTGCATGCCCCTACTCGAGACGAGGCCTGACTCCACTGGGGTGACTCCAGAAGTACCCAAAGATCCATGTCAGCCCCTGAGAGGAATCCTCGGTTCCGGCCCTGACTCCACACAAGGTTTTTGGCCCCGGTATCGACGGGAGAGGAATCCCGAGAGGCCCCCTAGCAACTCGCATGGGGACTGGCCTCTCCTGAGGCCTCCAGGGCGGGTCCCTGAGGTCCCCGTCGTAACTCGAGAACACCTGCCGCAACTCGAGAAAATCCAGGAAGTTCTCCCTTCCAGGCGAGATGAGGCCTATTTCCGATGAGGCCTCTGGAGACTAATGACACCAAACCTCTGGAACTTCGAAAGGGTCTTGCACACCCTTGCTTCAACTCAAGAAGTTCACCGCCATACCCGTCTCCACTCGAGAGGAAGCACGATGGTCCCGCCCACATCCAGAGGAGCCCCGTTTCCCCCTCGTAGCTCGAGATGAGGGATCCTTTCCCTGCTTTCAACGGGAAAGTATTCCGGGCGTTCCCGTCGCATCTCAAGAGGAGGCACTCTCAACAGGAAAGGCGAGAGGAACTCCATGGTCGTACCACCATTCCAAGAGTCCCCCAGATGTCTCAGTCCATTCCAGAGGAACCTCTTTGCCCTGCACTGGCTCATCTTTCACGCCGAGGATCGACTCACAACACGGTGGCACGTGGGACAGCCCTGTGGGAAAGCCTCGAGGGAAAGCCTCGAGGGAAAACCACAGATCCTTTGATCCACGCGACGGGAAGCGTGACATTGCTGCTACAGCCTGGAAGGAAAGCGCACGTGCATGCCCCCACTCGAGACGAGGCCTGACTCCCCTGGGGAGACTCCAGAAGTACCCAAAGATCCATGTCAGCCCCTGAGTGGAATCCTCGGTTCAGGCCCTGACTCCATACAAGGTTCTTGGCCCCGGTATCGACGGGAGAGGAATCCCGAGAGGCCCCCTAACAACTCGCATGGGGACTGGCCTCTCCTGAGGCCACCAGGGCGGGTCCCTGAGATCCCCGTCGTAACTCGAGAACACCTGCCGCAACTCGAGAAAATCCAGGAAGTTCTCCCTTCCAGGCGAGATGAGGCCTATTTCCGATGAGGCCTCTGGAGACTAATGACACCTAACCTCTGGAACTTCGAAAGGGTCTTTCACACCCTTGCTGCAACTCAAGAAGTTCACCGCCATACCCGTCTCCACTAGAGAGGAAGCACGATGGTCCCGCCCACATCCAGAGGAGCCCCGTTTCCCCCTCGTAGCTCGAGATGAGGGATCCTTTCCCTGCTTTCAACGGGAAAAAATTCCCGGCGTTCCCGTCGCAACTCAAGAGGAGGCACTCTCAACAGGAAAGGCGAGAGGAACTCCATGGTCGTACCACCATTCCAAGAGTCCCCCAGATGTCTCAGTTCATTCCAGAGGAACCTCTTTGCCCTGCACTGGCTCATCTTTCACGCCGAGGATCGACTCACACCACGGTGGCACGTGGGACAGCCCTGTGGGAAAGCCTCGAGGGAAAACCACAGATCCTTTGAACCACGCGACGGGAAGCGTGACATTGCTGCTACAGCCTGGAAGGAAAGTGCACGTGCATGCCCCCACTCGAGACGAGGCCTGACTCCCCTGGGGAGACTCCAGAAGTACCCAAAGATCCATGTCAGCCCCTGAGAGGAATCCTCGGTTCCGGCCCTGACTCCACACAAGGTTTTTGGCCCCGGTATCGACGGGAGAGGAATCCCGAGAGGCCCCCTAGCAACTCGCATGGGGACTGGCCTCTCCTGAGGCCACCAGGGCGGGTCCCTGAGGTCCCCGTCGTAACTCGAGAACACCTGCCGCAACTCGAGAAAATCCAGGAAGTTCTCCCTTCCAGGCGAGATGAGGCCTATTTCCGATGAGGCGTCTGGAGACTAATGACACCTAACCTCTGGAACTTCGAAAGGGTCTTTCACACCCTTGCTGCAACTCAAGAAGTTCACCGCCATACCCGTCTCCACTCGAGAGGAAGCACGATGGTCCTGCCCACATCCAGAGGAGCCCCGTTTCCCCCTCGTAGCTCGAGATGAGGGATCCTTTCCCTGCTTTCAACGGGAAAGAATTCCCGGCGTTCCCGTCGCATCTCAAGAGAAGGCACTCTCAACAGGAAAGGCGAGAGGAACTCCATGGTCGTACCACCATTCCAAGAGTCCCCCAGATGTCTCAGTCCATTCCAGAGGAAACTCTTTGCCCTGCACTGGCTCATCTTTCACGCCGAGGATCGACTCACAACACGGTGGCACGTGGGACAGCCCTGTGGGAAAGCCTCGAGGGAAAGCCTCGAGGGAAAACCACAGATCCTTTGATCCACGCGACGGGAAGCGTGACATTGCTGCTACAGCCTGGAAGGAAAGCGCACGTGCATGCCCCCACTTGAGACGAGGCCTGACTCCCCTGGGGAGACTCCAGAAGTACCCAAAGATCCATGTCAGCCCCTGAGAGGAATCCTCGGTTCCGGCCCCGACTCCACACAAGCTTTTTGGCCCCAGTATCGACGGGAGAGGAATCCCGAGAGGCCCCCTAGCAACTCGCATGGGGACTGACCTCTCCTGAGGCCACCAGGGCGGGTCCCTGAGGTCCCCGTCGTAACTCGAGAACACCTGCCGCAACTCGAGAAACTCCAGGAAGTTCTCCCTTCCAGGCGAGATGAGGCCTATTTCCGATGAGGCGTCTGGAGACTAATGACACCTAACCTCTGGAACTTCGAAAGGGTCTTTCACACCCTTGCTGCAACTCAAGAAGTTCACCGCCATACCCGTCTCCACTCGAGAGGAAGCACGATGGTCCCGCCCACATCCAGAGGAGCCCCGTTTCCCCCTCGTAGCTCGAGATGAGGGATCCTTTCCCTGCTTTCAACGGGAAAGAATTCCCGGCGTTCCCGTCGCATCTCAAGAGGAGGCACTCTCAACAGGAAAGGCGAGAGGAACTCCATGGTCGTACCACCATTCCAAGAGTCCCCCAGATGTCTCAGTCCATTCCAGAGGAACCTCTTTGCCCTGCACTGGCTCATCTTTCACGACGAGGATCGACTCACACCACGGTGGCACGTGGGACAGCCCTGTGGGAAAGCCTCGAGGGAAAGCCTCGAGGGAAAACCACAGATCCTTTGATCCACGCGACGGGAAGCGTGACATTGCTGCTACAGCCTGGAAGGAAAGCGCACGTGCATGCCCCCACTCGAGACGAGGCCTGACTCCACTGGGGAGACTCCAGAAGTACCCAAAGATCCATGTCAGCCCCTGAGAGGAATCCTCGGTTCCGGCCCTGACTCCACACAAGGTTTTTGGCCCCGGTATCGACGGGAGAGGAATCCCGAGAGGCCCCCTAGCAACTCGCATGGGGACTGGCCTCTCCGGAGGCCACCAGGGCGGGTCCCTGAGGTCCCCGTCGTAACTCGAGAACACCTGCCGCAACTCGAGAAAATCCAGGAAGTTCTCCCTTCCAGGCGAGATGAGGCCTATTTCCGATGAGGCCTCTGGAGACTAATGACACCAAACCTCTGGAACTTCGAAAGGGTCTTTCACACCCTTGCTGCAACTCAAGAAGTTCACCGCCATACCCGTCTCCACTCGAGAGGAAGCAGGATGGTCCCGCCCACATCCAGAGGAGCCCCGTTTTCCCCTCGGTGCTCGAGATGAGGGATCCTTTCCCTGGTTTCAACGGGAAAGAATTCCCGGCGTTCCCGTCGCATCTCAAGAGGAGGCACTCTCAACAGGAAAGGCGAGAGGAACTCCATGGTCGTACCACCATTCCAAGAGTCCCCCAGATGTCTCAGTCCATTCCAGAGGAACCTCTTTGCCCTGCACTGGCTCATCTTTCACGCCGAGGATCTACTCACAAAACGGTGGCACGTGGGACAGCCCTGTGGGAAAGCCTCGAGGTAAAGCCTCGAGGGAAAACCACAGATCCTTTGATCCACGCGACGGGAAGCGTGACATTGCTGCTACAGGCTGGAAGGAAAGCGCACGTGCATGCCCCCACTCGAGACGAGGCCTGACTCCCCTGGGGAGACTCCAGAAGTACCCAAAGATCCATGTCAGCCCCTGAGAGGAATCCTCGGTTCCGGCCCTGACTGCACACAAGGTTTTTGGCCCCGGTATCGACGGGAGAGGAATCCCGAGAGGCCCCCTAGCAACTCGCATGTGGACTGGCCTCTCCTGAGGCCACCAGGGCGGGTCCCTGAGGTCCCCGTCGTAACTCGAGAACACCTGCCGCAACTCGAGAAAATCCAGGAAGTTCTCCCTTCCAGGCGAGATGAGGCCTATTTCCGATGAGGCCTCTGGAGACTAATGACACCTAACCTCTGGAACTTCGAAAGGGTCTTTCACACCCTTGCTGCAACTCAAGAAGTTCACCGCCATACCCGTCTCCACTCGAGAGGAAGCACGATGGTCCCGCCCACATCCAGAGGAGCCCCGTTTCCCCCTCGTAGCTAGAGATGAGGGATCCTTTCCCTGCTTTCAACGGGAAAGTATTCCCGGCGTTCCCGTCGCATCTCAAGAGGAGGTACTCTCAACAGGAAAGGCGAGAGGAACTCCATGGTCGTACCACCATTCCAAGAGTCCCCCAGATGTCTCAGTCCATTCCAGAGGAACCTCTTTGCCCTGCACTGGCTCATCTTTCAAGCCGAGGATCGACTCACAACACGGTGGCACGTGGGACAGCCCTGTGGGAAAGCCTCGAGGGAAAGCCTCGAGGGAAAACCACAGATCCTTTGATCCACGCGACGGGAAGCGTGACATTGCTGCTACAGCCTGGAAGGAAAGCGCACGTGCATGCCCCCACTCGAGACGAGGCCTGACTCCCCTGGGGAGACTCCAGAAGTACCCAAAGATCCATGTCAGCCCCTGAGAGGAATCCTCGGTTCCGGCCCTGACTCCACACAAGCTTTTTGGCCCCGGTATCGACGGGAGAGGAATCCCGAGAGGCCCCCTAGCAACTCGCATGGGGACTGGCCTCTCCTGAGGCCACCAGGGCGGGTCCCTGAGGTCCCCGTCGTAACTCGAGAACACCTGCCGCAACTCGAGAAAATCCAGGAAGTTCTCCCTTCCAGGCGAGATGAGGCCTATTTCCGATGAGGCATCTGGAGACTAATGACACCTAACCTCTGGAACTTCGAAAGGGTCTTTCACACCCTTGCTGCAACTCAAGAAGTTCACCGCCATACCCGTCTCCACTCGAGAGAAAGCACGATGGTCCCGCCCACATCCAGAGGAGCCCCGTTTCCCCCTCGTAGCTCGAGATGAGGGATCCTTTCCCTCCTTTCAACGGGAAAGAATTCCCGGCGTTCCCGTCGCATCTCAAGAGGAGGCACTCTCAACAGGAAAGGCGAGAGGAACTCCATGGTCGTACCACCATTCCAAGAGTCCCCCAGATGTCTCAGTCCATTCCAGAGGAACCTCTTTGCCCTGCACTGGCTCATTTTTCACGCCGAGAATCGACTCACACCACGGTGTCACGTGGGACAGCCCTGTGGGAAAGCCTCGAGGGAAAGCCTCGAGGGAAAACCGCAGATCCTTTGATCCACGCGACGTGAAGCGTGACATTGCTGCTACAGCCTGGAAGGAAAGTGCACGTGCATGCCCCCACACGAGACGAGGCCTGTCTCCCCTGGCGAGACTCCAGAAGTACCCAAAGATCCATATCAGTCCCTGAGAGGAATCCTCGGTTCCAGCCCTGTCTCCACACAAGGTTTTTGGCCCCGGTATCGACGGGAGAGGAATCCCGAGGGGCCCCCTAGCAACACGCATAGGGACTGGCCTCTCCTGAGGCCACCAGGGCGGGTCCCTGAGGTCCCCGTCGTAACTCGAGAACACCTGCCGCAACTCGAGAAAATCCAGGAAGTTCTCCCTTCCAGGCGAGATGAGGCCTATTTCCGATGAGGCGTCTGGAGACTAATGACACCTTACCTCTGGAACTTCGAAAGGGTCTTTCACAGCCTTGCTGCAACTCAAGAAGTTCACCACCATACCCTGCCGGAAGCCAGTGTGAGGAATCCCGCCCGTGACAAGGTCATGAGGAAGGAAGCTGACATACGCAAGGCGTGCTCAGACTTCAGGGACCCCTCTGGATATTCCTAAGCATGTACCCCAGCAAAAATCTGCTGGCTTTTGTGCTCTGCTTTTCCGCTTTTCTGATATTCTCTGGAAAAAAGTCAATTCAGGGTTTTAGTCTTCTGCATTTGAAAGGGATGTTTCAGTTAAACCCCTCTGATAGCTCTCTAGTCTGCCTAACAGGTTCCCCAGACCTCTTACAGCTTGTGAATTGCTTACAGCCCCCCAACCGCGAGAGGCACAAAGCTTACAGCTTGTGAATTGCTTACAGCCCCCCAACCGCGGGAGGCACAAAGCTTAAAAGCATCTTAAAGATACAGAGCCTTTTCTAAAGAGTTAAAAATTATATTGGTAGAGGGTTTTCACTGTTGACTCAAGGATTGCTGCCAGACCTCCTTATTCTTTATCTTTTAGGCACCTGGAAGGATGTTAATGTAAGCAGGATGTAGAAAAAGATACATAGTAGTTTTGATGTTAGCAACACTAGACTTTTGAGTTAATTGCTTCTCTTTTGCTATAAATCACTGCACTCCCTCTACTTGTTATAAGTTGCTGTATCCTTGCTGTCTAAGAATGTAACTTTCTTTAGTGCTTTCCGAGAGTGGCACCAGACCTTGGGAAGATCAACACAAATAAGTCTTGTGGTTGACAAACCCTTATCAGAAAAAAGGCTGTAAAATGTTAATTGGCCCTTTTGGTTGGAAGATGATGTAAATTACCTAAGACTTGTGTATACAATTAGGTATGCAGAGAGAAAAGCCTGGTTTTGATAAGAGTCTGGACTGCTAACGCTGCATAACTTTGTGTTACCCATTGATCTCCATGTTTTATCAAAAGTATAAAAGGCCTTCTGAACAATAAAGGACGGGACCAGATTCTCAGACCAGTTTCTCGGACTAGTCTCGGCCTGGTTTCTTGGGAATCTGGCTCCCCCCCTGTCTCTCTCTCTCTCTCTTTTTCTCTCCCTTTTCTTCCCTCTGCTCTTTACTTTAATTTCAGGCTGAATTTCCATCTGGGGCGCGGAGGCTCGCCAGGTCTACTTATTTGCCCTGGTTATTAAGATCCGCGAGAAAGGGAGCTTAAGGCGAGGCACCCTTAGATATTCAAGCGGGCACCGGTGGCCCAACGTAGATGGTGCAAATTCCTTGTCTGGAATTTTATTGGTCTTCCGCGTAAACCAAGCTATTCAGCCCTCTTTCTCCACTTAATCTTCCTACTGCACTACAGTTTCTTAATCTAATCTTATATTAATAAATAAACAAGTCTTTCCACGCCAACGCCGTCCACCCTTCGAATTCCCTGGATCCACCGGGGCTGGACCCCGGCAAGTGGCGCCCGGAACAGGCTATTCGAAGGTAGGTTCCTCGGAGCAAAAGCTCCCCCCGGAGCACTCTCTGTAGCTCCCCCCGGAGCACTCTCTGTTGCTCCCCCCGGAGCACTCTCTGTTGCTCCCCCCCGGAGTGACTTAATCACTCCCCCCGGAGTACTTTCAGGTACTCCCCCAGTGTTGAGTGTTCGGGACGGCTAGGAGCCCACTCAGGGTGCCGCGGACCCCCCTGTAGGATAGACAGGGTGAGGAGGAGTGGGAAGTGTTCAAGGGTTTAAGAGAAACCTGGTGCTCTAGAGGTTGAAAAGAAACCTGCTATCTTAGGGTTGAAAACAAAACCCCCCTCGCCAAAGGTAAAACCTTTTTGTTGAGGTAGACTTTTCTATAAGACTTAATTTTCTGACATGGGTAACAGTGAATCAAAAGAAAGACAGCTTTTTACAGGAGTAATCTTGCAGTTACTAACTAAACGAGGAATTAAAGTTAAAAAATCCAATATTCATTCATTTTTTTCCTTTGTACAAGAACAGTGTCCCTGGTTTCCAGAAGAAGGCACTGTTAACTTAGACACCTGGGAGAGAGTAGGAAAACAACTAAAAACTTACCATGCTGAACATGGCTCACAAAAGGTGCCTACTGACGCCTTTTCCTTATGGAATATAATTAGGGACGCTCTAGACCCTGCCCCTGAATCTGAAAAGGTACATCTTAAAGAGGAAAGTGCAGAGAAAAAGGTATCTATCGAAGAGGAGAGTGATGAAAAGGAGGCTACACCTAACTATCGGCAGTTGAGTCAAATGATAGCTGCAATGACTGCCCAAGAAAAGGTAATAGATAGAGATGACAAAAAAGAGCAGCTTTCAGATGAGGAAGATTTGGAAGAGGAAGTAAGTCAAGATCATTCTGATGAGGACTGGTCTTTATTAAATAAAGATGCTCCAAGGAGTTTAAGAGAAACTTCTCCAATTAGATTATCTGCTCCAAAGAGCTTAATAAAAACTTCCCCAACCAGACCACCTGCTTCCACAAATTCAAGAGAAATTTCCTTAATTAAGCCTTCTGCTTCCAGAGGCTCAAGACAAATGTCCCCCATCAGATTATATGCACCTGAGAGTTTAAGGCCAGATTCCCCAGATAAAACATCCGTAAGACCTAAACACAGAACGGATAAAAAATTCCCAAAGTACGAAGAAAGTGACATAGGACACCCCTTGCCCCCCCCTCCCTATAAGGGTGAGGGGCCTCCACTAGAAGCTCCCCGAAGAAGAGTTTTCTCTATCCCAGATGATGAACTTGATCCCCACCTTGAGGCTTGTTTCCCCATAATATTTGGTGGAAGTGGTGGGAGAACAGCCCCCCACTGGGAACCCATTCCAATGAAAATGATTAAAGAACTCAAACAGGCTTGTGCTTTGTATGGGCCTAAAGCCCCGTACACTGTATCATTGGTGGAAGCTTTAGCGGGCAGATGGATGACACCCCATGACTGGAAGACAGTCGCTAAAGCTTGTCTGTCTGGAGGTCAATATGTACTTTGGAGAACTGAATATGAAGATCTAGCCCAAAAACAGGCTGATGCTAACCAAAAATATGGCCCAAGATATATTATAAAAAATATGTTGGCAGGGACTAATGATTTTGGAACACTTAGAGATCAAATGGGATTAGATAAAACCACTTTAGATCAAGTAACCGCCTGCGCCCTTGGGGCTTGGCGTTTGTTGCCTGAAGGGAAAGAATCTACCTCTTCCTTCTCAAATGTTAAACAAAAACCAGAAGAGCCATATGAAGACTTTATATCAAGACTTGCAGAGGCAGTCAACAGAGTAATTTCCAACACTGAGGCAGCTAGTATATTGATAAAACAACTGGCATTTGAAAATGCTAATTCTACCTGCCAGGCCATTTTACGTCCTATTAAAAAAACTGGGGAAATAATAGATTATATCAGGCAATGTGCAGATGTAGGACCAGCGATGATGCAGGGCGTTGCCATAGCTGCAGCCATAAAGGGAAATTCTTACCAGCAGGCAGTACAGTCCTTTTTTACAAATAGAAATAACCCGTCAAAGAGTCATTCCAGTAGTCCAGGCCAGAATATTGGTTTATCCAAGGCCTGCTTCTCTTGCGGACGGGAAGGGCACCTTATGCGAGCTTGTCCCCAAAAAGCAGCCGGTTCTTCTCTGCCGAATTCTCCCTCCCCGGCTGTGCCTACTAATCTCCCTAGATCTCTCTGCCCTCGTTGTCAAAAAGGATATCACTGGGCAAAAGAATGTAGGTCACAATTCCATAGAAATGGAGCCTTTTTGGGCCCCGACCAGCAGTCGGGAAACGGATTGAGGGGCCAGCCTCAGGCCCCGACAACAATTGGGGCAGCCTCACTGAACCCATTCATTCCCTTCGTCCCATCGCAGAACTCATCAGAGCAACCCCAGGCAGCGCAGGACTGGACCTCAGTTCCACCACCTCAGCAATATTAACACCAGATAGCCCCACTGTAAAAAATACCTACAGGAGTTAAAGGCCCATTACCAACAGGTTTAGTAGGAATTATACTAGGCAGAAGTTCCTTAGCTATGCAAGGTCTCACAATCATCCCTGGAGTAATTGACTCAGATTATACAGGAGAAATCCAGATAATGATTTCACCCCCAACTAAAACTTTCCAAATACATCAGGGACAAAGAATAGCCCAACTTTTGCTTTTGCCTTACCACACTGCAATTGGGCGCACAGCTACTCAAAATGAAAGGCAGGATAAAGGATTTGGGTCTAGTGATATGGTTTTTTGGATAACAGAAATTACTCAGAAACGTCCTATGAAGACTATCCTGATTAATGGCAAGTCTATTGTGGGGTTATTAGACACAGGAGCAGATGTTTCTTGCATTTCAGGAAAAGACTGGCCCAGCTCCTGGCCCACACATACTACTGAAAATAACTTGGTGGGGATAGGAAGAGCCCCCACAATAGCCAAAAGTGCAAAAATTTTAGATTGGCAATTTGAGGATACCCGTGGAACTTTCCAACCTTATGTCGTTCCTTCGCTCCCCCTTACCCTGTGGGGGAGGGACGTGCTATCTCAAATGGGAGTGTTACTTTTTAGCCCTGATGATAAAGTGACCTCTCAGATGTTGCAGATGGGCTATGATCCATCAAAAGGATTGGGTAAACAACAGACAGGAATAATTGAGCCAATTTGCCCAACTCCTCGCAAGCTACGTGCTGGATTGGGATATCCAAATTTATAATTGAGGCCATTGTTTTTGCTGCCGACCCCATCACATGGAAATCTCAAGATCCGGTGTGGGTAGAACAGTGGCCTCTGCATAAGGAAAAATTATTGGCAGCTAAAGCATTAATCTTTGAACAATTAGAATTGGGACATATTGAGCCCTCCAATAGCCCCTGGAACACTCCTATTTTTGTCATTAAGAAAAAATCTGGTAAATGGCGACTTTTACAGGATTTGAGAGCTATTAATGCCACCATGGAGGACATGGGGGCCTTACAGCCTGGGCTCCCTTCCCCAGTAGCCGTTCCAGAGGGATATAATATAATTGTTATTGATTTACAAGATTGTTTTTTCACTATTCCCTTAAATCCTGAGGATAAAAAGCGATTTGCCTTTAGTCTGCCATCAGAAAATCTTAAACAGCCTTATTTACGGTTTCAGTGGAAGGTTCTGCCTCAGGGAATGAAAAATAGCCCTACTTTATGCCAAAAATTTGTTAATGCCGCTCTAGAAGATACTAGGGCTAAATATGAACACGTGTATATGATTCACTATATGGATGATATTTTAATAGCTCATCCTGATAGAGTTCACCTGCAGACTGTGCTCCAGGACCTGACCCAGGCATTGACAGACAGAGGCCTAAAAATTGCCCCAGAAAAAATTCAAATCAATCCGCCCATAACTTACTTAGGAAGAGTCATAAATTCGGAAACGGTGACTCATACCCCGCTGCAATTGAGAAAAGACCATCTTATTACTTTAAATGATTATCAAAAACTTTTAGGTGATATTAATTGGATTAGACCATATTTAAAATTAACCACTGCCGAATTAAAACCTCTTTTTAACACTTTACGCGGGGATCCTGATCCAACCTCAAAAAGACAATTAACAGCTGAGGCTCAAGAAGCCCTAGGCAAAGTAGAAGCAGCCTTATCAAATAGCTATGTAAAAAGAATTGATTTGACGATGACGTGGCAGTTCCTTTGCCTAGCTACTCCAACGGCGCCTACGGGAGTTCTGTGGCAACGCGGCCCTTTAGAATGGATCCATCTTCCTACCCAAGCTAAAAAAGTCGTGGCTTCTTATCCTGGTTTAATTGCCACATTAATGCTAAAAGGAAGGAAGCGGAGCATTGAATTGTTTGGTAAAGAGCCATCAGAGATTGTAATTCCATATAATAAGGAGCAGCTTGATGCTCTTTTAATGTTTGATGAAGACTGGCAGATTGCCATAGGGAATTACTGTGGTCAAATTTTGCATCATTTACCCTCGCATGTTTTACTAAATTTTATGTCTAACCATCCAGTTATTTTTCCTGTCCGGTGTAAACAGTTCCCTATTTCAGATGCTCAGGTAGTCTTTACTGATGGATCGGCTAACGGTAGAGCCTCTATAGTCACAAGAGATCATCAAAAACTTTTGGAAACACAAGAAACTTCAGCTCAAAGGGCTGAAATCACAGCTGTTATTGAGGCCTTTGTTATGTTTGCGGAGAAAGAATTTAACCTTTATTCTGACTCTCAGTATGTGGTCAGGCTGTTTCCACACATTGAGACTGCAGTTTTGCCTGAAAACAAAACTGCTATCTTCCATTTGTTAACTAAACTGCAGCAGCAAATATGGAAAAGAAATCGGGCGTTCTTTATCGGCCACATTCGGGCTCATTCCGGCCTGCCTGGCCCTTTAAATGCTCTCAATGAATTGGCAGATTCGTTAACCAGGATTTCAGTGGCTTCTGTTTTTGAAGAAGCTCGAGCTTCTCACTCACTTCATCACCAAAATGCCACTGCCTTACGATACCAGTTTCAAATTCCTCGAGAATCTGCCCGAGAGATTGTTCGTTCTTGTTCACATTGTCCTACTACCGTGAATGCTTTGCCTCTGGGAGTTAACCCTCGCGGTCTCAAACCTAATGCACTCTGGCAAATGGATGTAACCCATGTCTCTTCATTTGGAAAACTGTCTTTTGTTCATGTAACTGTAGATACCTTCTCTCATGTTATTATTGCCACTGCTCGTACAGGGGAAGCAGTTAAAGATGTAATACAACATCTTTTTACATGCTTTTCCTATCTGGGCTTGCCAAAAGCTTTAAAAACTGATAATGCTCCTGCTTACACTTCTAAATCTTTTCAGCAATTCTGTACAAGATTTCAAATTAAACATAACACCGGCATCCCTTATAACCCACAAGGACAAGCCATTGTGGAAAGAGCACATCAAACACTGAAAATCCATATTCAAAAACTAAAAGAAGGGGAATTTAAATATAGTTCCCCCCATCAGATTTTGCAACATGCTCTTTTCGTAATAAATAACTTAAATGCTGATTCATCCGGAAACACTGCAATGCTTCGCCATTGGTGCCCAGAGCAATTGAATGCAAAACCATTAGTAAAATGGAGGGACCTTCTTTCCGGACAATGGAAAGGTCCTGACCCCTTATTAACCAATGGGCGAGGGTATGCTTGTGTTTTTCCACAGGACGCGGACGCTCCGATTTGGGTTCCAGACAGACTAATTCGCCATGTCTCAGCTCCCCGGATACCAGAATCCCCCGCCACCGCGATCTCTAAAAAGGAAGAAACTCCCTCTTCCCCCGCTCCCTCCGCCAGCACGGGAAACGCCGCTGACCCCAGGACAGCTGACATTGGAGATCCCGGATAGGCGCGGATCGGAGCCACCCACTGGACAGATGTCACGACTTCAGATACAGGATATTGCACCCCCTGATTTTTTGCCTCGCAGGAATCCATTAGGACGCCCAGCTCAGTCAACCCAACAAGCCTCCTTGCCCACCTGGGGACAGATTAAAGCTCTCTGTCGCCAGGCACAGGGGATAGCTACCCTACAGGGATCGTCAGTCTCTCCTGAAAAGGTGTTTATTGCCATGCTTGCCTTGCTCTCTTGCCAGGTAAGCGCTGCTCCCATTCCAACCAAATATTGGGCGTTTCTCCCGGATCCTCCAACTTTCCAAGTTGTTACTTGGAACAGTGACCCCATACGAGTTAGTACAGACCAGCCTCGCCTTTTGGGAGGATCTTATACTTCCTATACAAAAGACCAATACCCTATTAATTTCAATTATACCTTTAAAGGACTAGCAGATGATTTTCCTGTCTGCTTTAATTTTCCTCCTGGCCTTACAGGAGACTTCTTTACCAAGACAGGATGCGTTGGAGCCTCCACAAAAGCAGTTATGACAGATTCCCCAACCTCTAAATTTGCATCTATAGGGGATCGGTCTGCTTGGATATTACGAGCCCGTATGCCTGGGGTCCTTGGCCCCTATAAGTCTTTGTCTCTCAAAACTCCATCAGAATATCCAAATTGTGATGATGTTGCTCCCTCAGATGTTATTTGGAAAACTATAGATGATCATTCAGGATATCCGATTTGGAAATCTTGTATTTATAATTCGAGAGTAGATTACAATATGCCGGGAGGAAGAAATTGTGCGATTCAGGACTGGAGCAACCCAAATCCAGGTCAAGACCCTGAGTCTGACGATGACTTTATCAATAGATTGGATAATTGGAAAGAATATTCAATTTCTTGGCCGTTAGTTGCCACCAGACGGCATCATAACCAATTTGTTCCCCCTATGCTGTCTTATATAACTAGAGGTAAAACCTTTTGGCAGCCAGAAATTTGGAGAGCCCTTGCGGCTACCGCCCCTATTATTTTAATCCGACCAAAAAATACCTCTATTTACTCTATTTTAGCTTGTCTACTCTCTCCTTATGTTTTTCTTTTCACTAATGATTCTGAAAGACTTAACATACAATTGAATTATACAGGTGGACCCCATGTAGTGTCTTGTGAACAATGTATGCTTTCATCCTGTTTAACTCCTCAATATAAAGTTTGCTCTTTCATGGTTTTAAAACGTCCGCCCTATCTCATGGTACCTGTAACTGTAGCCACGTATTGGTATGATAACCATGGCCTAGCTGTACTGCAACAGCTACAAGATTTAATGCGAACACGACGGTTTGTGGGCTTACTTGTTTTGGGAATATCAGCTTTGATAACCGCAATTACTTCTGTTACTGTGGCGGCATTATCATTGTCTCAACAAGTGTATACTGCCCAATATGTTGACACCGTATCCAAAAATGTTTCTCTAACGCTGGCAACCCAGGAAATTATAGATAGGAAGCTAGAAATAAGGATTGATGCCTTAGAAGAAGCAGTAATGCATATTGGGAATGAATTACAGAGTCTGAAAATGAAATTGGCTCTTTCATGTCATGCCGATTACCGGTGGATATGTGTTACATCCCTGAAAGTAAATGAGACAGATTTTAAATGGGAGAGGGTCAAAAATCATATTTTAGGTGTCTGGAACAGCTCAGATATTAGTTTAGATTTAGGGAAACTTCATAATCAGATTCAGACCTTGGAACACTCCCGATTAGATTTTACCGCCACAGGAGAAGCCAATGACTTTTTCCACACCTTCTCTGACTTCATTTCTGGAAAAACTCTTCTGACTACTGTCTCTAGCTATGCTGCTGTGGGTGCCATAATCCTGCTCCTTGTAATCGTGCTTCCTTGTGTTGTCAGGACTCTTCGGCAGAGCATTCGGAATCTCGCGACTGAACTGCACCTAATTTTTTTAAAAAACTAATAAAGAAGGGGGAGTTTCCGGAAGCCAGTGTGAGGAATCCCGCCCGTGACAAGGTCATGAGGAAGGAAGCTGACATACGCAAGGCGTGCTCAGACTTCAGGGACCCCTCTGGATATTCCTAAGCATGTACCCCAGCAAAAATCTGCCGGCTTTTGTGCTCTGCTTTTCCACATTTCTGATATTCTCTGGAAAAAAGTCAATTCAGGGTTTTAGTCTTCTGCATTTGAAAGGGATGTTTCAGTTAAACCCCTCTGATAGCTCTCTAGTCTGCCTAACAGGTTCCCCAGACCTCTTACAGCTTGTGAATTGCTTACAGCCCCCCAACCGCGAGAGGCACAAAGCTTACAGCTTGTGAATTGCTTACAGCCCCCCAACCGCGGGAGGCACAAAGCTTAAAAGCATCTTAAAGATACAGAGCCTTTTCTAAAGAGTTAAAAATTATATTGGTAGAGGGTTTTCACTGTTGACTCAAGGATTGCTGCCAGACCTCCTTATTCTTTATCTTTTAGGCACCTGGAAGGATGTTAATGTAAGCAGGATGTAGAAAAAGATACATAGTAGTTTTGATGTTAGCAACACTAGACTTTTGAGTTAATTGCTTCTCTTTTGCTATAAATCACTGCACTCCCTCTACTTGTTATAAGTTGCTGTATCCTTGCTGTCTAAGAATGTAACTTTCTTTAGTGCTTTCCGAGAGTGGCACCAGACCTTGGGAAGATCAACACAAATAAGTCTTGTGGTTGACAAACCCTTATCAGAAAAAAGGCTGTAAAATGTTAATTGGCCCTTTTGGTTGGAAGATGATGTAAATTACCTAAGACTTGTGTATACAATTAGGTATGCAGAGAGAAAAGCCTGGTTTTGATAAGAGTCTGGACTGCTAACGCTGCATAACTTTGTGTTACCCATTGATCTCCATGTTTTATCAAAAGTATAAAAGGCCTTCTGAACAATAAAGGACGGGACCAGATTCTCAGACCAGTTTCTTGGACTAGTCTCGGCCTGGTTTCTTGGGAATCTGGCTCCCCCCGTGTCTCTCTCTCTCTCTCTTTTTCTCTCCCTTTTCTTCCCTCTGCTCTTTACTTTAATTTCAGGCTGAATTTCCATCTGGGGCGCGGAGGCTCGCCAGGTCTACTTATTTGCCCTGGTTATTAAGATCCGCGAGAAAGGGAGCTTAAGGCGAGGCACCCTTAGATATTCAAGCGGGCACCGGTGGCCCAACGTAGATGGTGCAAATTCCTTGTCTGGAATTTTATTGGTCTTCCGCGTAAACCAAGCTATTCAGCCCTCTTTCTCCACTTGATCTTCCTACTGCACTACAGTTTCTTAATCTAATCTTATATTAATAAATAAACAAGTCTTTCCACGCCAACGCCGTCCACCCTTCGAATTCCCTGGATCCACCGGGGCTGGACCCCGGCAATACCCGTTTCCACTAGAGAGGAAGCACGATGGTCCCGCCCACATCCAGAGGAGCCCCGTTTCCCCCTCGTAGCTCGAGATGAGGGATCCTCTCCCTCCTTTCAACGGGAAAGAATTCCCGGCGTTCCCGTCGCATCTCAAGAGGAGGCACTCTCAACAGGAAAGGCGAGAGGAACTCCATGGTCGTACCACCATTCCAAGAGTCCCCCAGATGTCTCAGTCCATTCCAGAGGAACCTCTTTGCCCTGCACTGGCTCATCTTTCATGCCGAGGATCGACTCACACCACGGTGGCACGTGGGACAGCCCTGTGGGAAAGCCTCGAGGGAAAGCCTCGAGGGAAAACCACAGATCCTTTGATCCACGCGACGGGAAGTGTGACATTGCTGCTACAGCCTGGAAGGAAAGCGCACGTGCATGCCCCCACTCGAGACGAGGCCTGACTCCCCTGGGGAGACTCCAGAAGTACCCAAAGATCCATGTCAGCCCCTGAGAGGAATCCTCAGTTCCGGCCCTGACTCCACACAAGGTTTTTGGCCCCGGTATCAACGGGAGAGGAATCCCGAGAGGCCCCCTAGCAACTCGCCTAGGGACTGGCCTCTCCTGAGGCCACCAGGGCGGGTCCCTGAGGTCCCCGTCGTAACTCGAGAACACCTGCCGCAACTCGAGAAAATCCAGGAAGTTCTAGCTTCCAGGCGAGATAAGGCCTATTTCCGATGAGGCGTCTGGAGACTAATGACACCTAACCTCTGGAACTTCGAAAGGGTCTTTCACACCCTTGCTGCAACTCAAGAAGTTCACCGCCATACCTGTCTCCACTCGAGAGGAAGCACGATGGTCCTGCCCACATCCAGAGGAGCCCCGTTTCCCCCTCGTAGCTCGAGATGAGGGATCCTTTCCCTGCTTTCAACGGGAAAGAATTCCCGGCGTTCCCGTCGCATCTCAAGAGGAGGCACTCTCAACAGGAAAGGCGAGAGGAACTCCATGGTCGTACCACCATTCCAAGAGTCCCCCAGATGTCTCAGTCCATTCCAGAGGAACCTCTGTGCCCTGCACTGGCTCATCTTTCACGCCGAGGATCGACTCACACCACGGTGGAACGTGGGACAGCCCTGTGGGAAAGCCTCGAGGGAAAACCACAGATCCTTTGATCCACGCGACGGGAAGCGTGACATTGCTGCTACAGCCTGGAAAGAAAACGCACGTGCATGCCCACACTCGAGACGAGGCCTGAATCCCCTGCGGAGACTCCAGAAGTACCCAAAGATCCATGTCAGCCCCTGAGAGGAATCCTCGTTTCCGGCCCTGACTCCACACAAGGTTTTTGGCCCCGGTATCGACGGGAGAGGAATACCGCGAGGCCCCCTAGCAACTCGCATGTGGACTGGCCTCTCCTGAGGCCACCAGGGCGGGTCCCTGAGGTCCCCGTCGTAACTCGAGAACACCTGCCGCATCTCGAGAAAATCCAGGAAGTTCTCCCTTCCAGGCGAGATGAGGCCTATTTCCGATGAGGCGTCTGGAGACTAATGACACCTAACCTCTGGAACTTCGAAAGGGTCTTTCACACCCTTGCTGCAACTCAAGAAGTTCACTTCCATACCCGTCTCCACTCGAGAGGAAGCAGGATGGTCCCGCCCACATCCAGAGGAGCCCCGTTTCCCCCTCGTAGCTCGAGATGAGGGATCCTTTGCATGCTTTCAACGGGAAAGAATTCCCGGCGTTCCCGTCGCATCTCAAGAGGAGGCACTCTCAACAGGAAAGGCGAGAGGAACTCCATGGTCGTACCACCATTCCAAGAGTCCCCCAGATGTCTCAGTCCATTCCAGAGGAAGCTCTTTGCCCTGCACTGGCTCATCTTTCACGCCGAGGATCGACTCACACCACGGTGGCACGTGGGACAGCCCTGTGGGAAAGCCTCGAGGGAAAGCCTCGAGGGAAAACCACAGATCCTATGATCCACGCGACGGGAAGCGTGACATTGCTGCTACAGCCTGGAAGGAAAGCGCACGTGCATGCCCCCACTCAAGACGAGGCCTGACTCCCGTGGGGAGACTCCAGAAGTACCCAAAGATCCATGTCAGCCCCTGAGAGGAATCCTCGGTTCCGGCCCTGACTCCACACAAGGTTTTTGGCCCCGGTATCGACGAGAGAGGAATCCCGAGAGGCCCCCTAGCACATCGCATGGGGACTGGCCTCTCCTGAGGCCACCAGGGCGGGTCCCTGAGGTCCCCGTCGTAACTCGAGAACACCTGCCGCAACTCGAGAAAATCCAGGAAGTTCTCCCTTCCAGGCGAGATGAGGCCTATTTCCGATGAGGCGTCTGGAGACTAATGACACCTAACCTCTGGAACTTCGAAAGGGTCTTTCACACCCTTGCTGCAACTCAAGAAGTTCACCGCCATACCCGTGTCCACTCGAGAGGAAGCACGATGGTCCCGCCCACATCCAGAGGAGCCCCGTTTCCCCCTCGTAGCTCGAGATGAGGGATCCTTTCCCTGCTTTCAACGGGAAAGAATTCCCGGCGTTCCTGTCGCATCTCAAGAGGAGGCACTCTCAACAGGAAAGGCGAGAGGAACTCCATGGTCGTACCACCATTCCAAGAGTCCCCCAGATGTCTCAGTCCATTCCAGAGGAACCTCTTTGCCCTGCACTGGCTCATCTTTCACGCCGAGGATCGACTCACACCACGGTGGCACGTGGGACAGCCCTGTGGGAAAGTCTCGAGGGAAAACCACAGATCCTTTGATACACGCCACGGGAAGCGTGACATTGCTGCTACAGCCTGGAAGGAAAGCGCACGTGCATGCCCCCACTCGATTCGAGGCCTAACTCCTCTGGGGAGACTCCAGAAGAACCCAAAGATCCATGTCAGCCCCTGAGAGGAAACCTCGGTTCCGTCCCTGACTCCACACAAGCTTTTTGGCCCCGGTATCGACGGGAGAGGAATCCCGAGAGGCCCCCTAGCACCTCGCATGGGGACTGGCCTCTCCTGAGGCCACCAGGGCGGGTCCCTGAGGTCCCCGTCTTAACTTGAGAACACCTGCCGCAACTCGAGAAAATCCAGGAAGTTCTCCCTTCCAGGCGAGATGAGGCCTATTTCCGATGAGGCGTCTGGAGACTAATGACACCTAACCTCTGGAATTTCGAAAGGGTGTTTCACACCCTTGCTGCAACTCAAGAAGTTCACCGCCATACCCGTCTCCACTCGAGAGGAAGCACGATGGTCCCGCCCACATCCAGAGGAGCCCCGTTTCCCTCTCGGAGCTCGAGATGAGGGATCCTTTCCTGCTTTCAACGGGAAGGATTTCCCGGCGTTTCCGTCGCATCTCAAGAGGAGGCACTCTCAACAGGAAAGGCGAGAGGAACTCCATGGTCGTACCACCATACAAAGAGTCCCCCAGATGTCTCAGTCCATTCCAGAGGAACCTCTTTGCCCTGCACTGGCTCATCTTTCATGCCGAGGATCGACTCACACCACGGAGGCACGTGGGACAGCCCTGTGGGAAAGCCTCGAGGGAAAGCCTCGAGGGAAAACCACAGATCCTTTGATGCACGCGACGGGAAGCGTGACATTGCTGCTACAGCCTGGAAGGAAAGCGCACGTGCATGCCCCCACTCGAGACGAGGCCTGTCTCCCCTGGCGAGACTCCAGAAGTACCCTAAGATCCATATAAGCCCCTGAGAGGAATCCTCGGTTCCGACCCTGACTCCACACAAGGTTTTTGGCCCCGGTATCGACGGGAGAGGAATCCCGAGAGGCCCCCTAGCACCTCGCATGGGGACTGGCCTCTCCTGAGGCCACCAGGGCGGGTCCCTGAGGTCCCCGTCGTAACTCGAGAACACCTGCCGCAACTTGAGAAAATCCAGGAAGTTCTCCCTTGCAGGCGAGATGAGGCCTATTTCCGATGAGTCGTCTGGAGACTAATGACACCTAACCTCTGGAACTTCGAAAGGGTCTTTCACACCCTTGCTGCAACTCAAGAAGTTCACCGCCATACCCGTCTCCACTCGAGAGGAAGCACGATGGTCCCGCCCACATCCAGAGGAGCCCCGTTTCCCCCTCGTAGCTCGAGATTTGGGATCCTTTCCCTGCTTTCAACGGGAAAGAATTCCCGGCATTCCCGTCGCATCTCAAGAGGAGGCACTCTCAACAGGAAAGGCGAGAGGAACTTCATGGTCGTACCACCATTCCTAGAGTCCCCCAGATGTCTCAGTCCATTCCAGAGGAACCTCTTTGCCCTGCACTGGCTCATCTTTCACGCCGAGAATCGACTCACACCACGGAGGCACGTGGGACAGCCCTGTGGGAAAGCCTCGAGGGAAAGCCTCGAGGGAAAACCACAGATCCTTTGATCCACGCGACGGGAAGCGTGACATTGCTGCTCCAGCCTGGAAGGAAAGCGCACGTGCATGCCCCCACTCGAGACGAGGCCTGTCTCCCCTGGCGAGACTCCAGAAGTACCCAAAGATCCATATAAGCCCCTGAGAGGAATCCTCGGTTCCGACCCTAACTCCACACAAGGCTTTTGGCCTTGGTATCGACGGGAGAGGAATCCCGAGAGGCCCCCTAGCACCTCGCATGGGGACTGGCCTCTCCTGAGGCCACCAGGGCGGGTCCCTGAGGTCCCCGTCGTAACTCGAGAACACCTGCCGCAACTCGAGAAAATCCAGGAAGTTCTCCCTTCCAGGCGAGATGAGGCCTATTTCCGATGAGGCGTCTGGAGACTAATGACACCTAACCTCTCGAACTTCGAAAGGGTCTTTCACACCCTTGCTGCAACTCAAGAATTTCACCGCCATACCCGTCTCCACTCGAGAGGAAGCACGATGGTCACGCCCACATCCAGAGGAGCCCCGTTTCCCCCTCTTAGCTCGAGATGAGGGATCCTTTCCCTGCTCTCAACGGGAAAGAATTCCCGGTGTTCCCGTCGTATCTCAAGAGGAGGCACTCTCAACAGGAAAGGCGAGAGGAACTCCATGGTCGTACCACCATTCCAAGAGTCCCCCAGATGTCTCAGTCCATTCCAGAGGAACCTCTTTGCCCTGCACTGGCTCATCTTTCACGCCGAGGATCGACTCACACCACGGTGGCACGTGGGACAGCCCTGTGGGAAAGCCTCGAGGGAAAGCCTCGAGGGAATACCACAGATCCTTTGATCCGCGCGACGGGAAGCGTGACATTGCTGCTACAGCCTGGAAGGAAAGCGCACGTGCATGCCCCCACTCGAGACGAGGCCTGACTCCCGTGGGGAGACTCCAGAAGTACCCAAAGATCCATGTCAGCCCCTGAGAGGAATCCTCGATTCCGGCCCTGACTGCACACAAGGTTTTTGGCCCCGGTATCGACGGGAGAGGAATCCCGAGAGGCCCCCTAGCACCTCGCATGGGGACTGGCCTCTCCTGAGGCCACCTGGGCGGGTCCCTGAGGTCCCCGTCGTAACTCGAGAACACCTGCCGCAACTCGAGAAAATCCAGGAAGTTCTCCCTTCCAGGCGAGATGAGGCCTATTTCCGATGAGTCGTCTGGAGACTAATGACACCTAACCTCTGGAACTTCGAAAGGGTCTTTCACACCCTTGCTGCAACTCAAGAAGTTCACCGCCATACCCGTCTCCACTCGAGAGGAAGCACGATGGTCCCGCCCACATCCAGAGGAGCCCCGTTTCCCCCTCGTAGCTCGAGATTTGGGATCCTTTCCCTGCTTTCAACGGGAAAGAATTCCCGGCATTCCCGTCGCATCTCAAGAGGAGGCACTCTCAACAGGAAAGGCGAGAGGAACTCCATGGTCGTACCACCATTCCTAGAGTCCCCCAGATGTCTCAGTCCATTCCAGAGGAACCTCTTTGCCCTGCACTGGCTCATCTTTCACGCCGAGGATCGACTCACACCACGGAGGCACGTGGGACAGCCCTGTGGGAAAGCTTCGAGGGAAAGCCTCGAGGGAAAACCACAGATCCTTTGATCCACGCGACGGGAAGCGTGACATTGCTGCTACAGCCTGGAAGGAAAGCGCACGTGCATGCCCCCACTCGAGACGAGGCCTGTCTCCCCTGGCGAGACTCCAGAAGTACCCAAAGATCCATATAAGCCCCTGAGAGGAATCCTCGGTTCCGACCCTGACTCCACACAAGGTTTTTGGCCTTGGTATCGACGGGAGAGGAATCCCGAGAGGCCCCCTAGCACCTCGCATGGGGACTGGCCTCTCCTGAGGCCACCAGGGCGGGTCCCTGAGGTCCCCGTCGTAACTCGAGAACACCTGCCGCAACTCGAGAAAATACAGGAAGTTCTCCCTTCCAGGCGAGATGAGGCCTATTTCCGATGAGGCGTCTGGAGACTAATGACACCTAACCTCTCGAACTTCGAAAGGGTCTTTCACACCCTTGCTGCAACTCAAGAATTTCACCGCCATACCCGTCTCCACTCGAGAGGAAGCACGATGGTCACGCCCACATCCAGAGGAGCCCCGTTTCCCCCTCTTAGCTCGAGATGAGGGATCCTTTCCCTGCTTTCAACGGGAAAGAATTCCCGGTGTTCCCGTCGTATCTCAAGAGGAGGCACTCTCAACAGGAAAGGCGAGAGGAACTCCATGGTCGTACCACCATTCCAAGAGTCCCCCAGATGTCTCAGTCCATTCCAGAGGAACCTCTTTGCCCTGCACTGGCTCATCTTTCACGCCGAGGATCGACTCACACCACGGTGGCACGTGGGACAGCCCTGTGGGAAAGCCTCGAGGGAAAGCCTCGAGGGAATACCACAGATCCTTTGATCCGCGCGACGGGAAGCGTGACATTGCTGCTACAGCCTGGAAGGAAAGCGCACGTGCATGCCCCCACTCGAGACGAGGCCTGACTCCCGTGGGGAGACTCCAGAAGTACCCAAAGATCCATGTCAGCCCCTGAGAGGAATCCTCGATTCCGGCCCTGACTGCACACAAGGTTTTTGGCCCCGGTATCGTCGGGTGAGGAATCCCGAGAGGCCCCCTAGCACCTCGCATGGGGACTGGCCTCTCCTGAGGCCACCTGGGCGGGTCCCTGAGGTCCCCGTCGTAACTCGAGAACACCTGCCGCAACTCGAGAAAATCCAGGAAGTTCTCCCTTCCAGGCGAGATGAGGCCTATTTCCGATGAGTCGTCTGGAGACTAATGACACCTAACCTCTGGAACTTCGAAAGGGTCTTTCACACCCTTGCTGCAACTCAAGAAGTTCACCGCCATACCCGTCTCCACTCGAGAGGAAGCACGATGGTCCCGCCCACATCCAGAGGAGCCCCGTTTCCCCCTCGTAGCTCGAGATTTGGGATCCTTTCCCTGCTTTCAACGGGAAAGAATTCCCGGCATTCCCGTCGCATCTCAAGAGGAGGCACTCTCAACAGGAAAGGCGAGAGGAACTTCATGGTCGTACCACCATTCCTAGAGTCCCCCAGATGTCTCAGTCCATTCCAGAGGAACCTCTTTAACCTGCACTGGCTCATCTTTCACGCCGAGGATCGACTCACACCACGGAGGCACGTGGGACAGCCCTGTGGGAAAGCCTCGAGGGAAAGCCTCGAGGGAAAACCACAGATCCTTTGATCCACGCGACGGGAAGCGTGACATTGCTGCTACAGCC
This sequence comes from Capricornis sumatraensis, assembly GCF_032405125.1. Lineage (NCBI taxonomy): Eukaryota > Metazoa > Chordata > Mammalia > Artiodactyla > Bovidae > Capricornis > Capricornis sumatraensis. Next base: position 1,951,894 of record NW_027184618.1, read on the forward strand.
TGGAAGGAAAGCGCACGTGCATGCCCCCACTCGAGACGAGGCCTGTCTCCCCTGGCGAGACTCCAGAAGTACCCAAAGATCCATATAAGCCCCTGAGAGGAATCCTCGGTTCCGACCCTGACTCCACACAAGGCTTTTGGCCTTGGTATCGACGGGAGAGGAATCCCGAGAGGCCCCCTAGCACCTCGCATGGGGACTGGCCTCTCCTGAGGCCACCAGGGCGGGTCCCTGAGGTCCCCGTCGTAACTCGAGAACACCTGCCGCAACTCGAGAAAATCCAGGAAGTTCTCCCTTCCAGGCGAGATGAGGCCTATTTCCGATGAGGCGTCTGGAGACTAATGACACCTAACCTCTCGAACTTCGAAAGGGTCTTTCACACCCTTGCTGCAACTCAAGAATTTCACCGCCATACCCGTCTCCACTCGAGAGGAAGCACGATGGTCACGCCCACATCCAGAGGAGCCCCGTTTCCCCCTCTTAGCTCGAGATGAGGGATCCTTTCCCTGCTTTCAACGGGAAAGAATTCCCGGTGTTCCCGTCGTATCTCAAGAGGAGGCACTCTCAACAGGAAAGGCGAGAGGAACTCCATGGTCGTACCACCATTCCAAGAGTCCCCCAGATGTCTCAGTCCATTCCAGAGGAACCTCTTTGCCCTGCACTGGCTCATCTTTCACGCCGAGGATCGACTCACACCACGGAGGCACGTGGGACAGCCCTGTGGGAAAGCTTCGAGGGAAAGCCTCGAGGGAAAACCACAGATCCTTTGATCCACGCGACGGGAAGCGTGACATTGCTGCTACAGCCTGGAAGGAAAGCGCACGTGCATGCCCCCACTCGAGACGAGGCCTGTCTCCCCTGGCGAGACTCCAGAAGTACCCAAAGATCCATATAAGCCCCTGAGAGGAATCCTCGGTTCCGACCCTGACTCCACACAAGGTTTTTGGCCTTGGTATCGACGGGAGAGGAATCCCGAGAGGCCCCCTAGCACCTCGCATGGGGACTGGCCTCTCCTGAGGCCACCAGGGCGGGTCCCTGAGGTCCCCGTCGTAACTCGAGAACACCTGCCGCAACTCGAGAGAATACAGGAAGTTCTCCCTTCCAGGCGAGATGAGGCCTATTTCCGATGAGGCGTCTGGAGACTAATGACACCTAACCTCTGGAACTTCGAAAGGGTCTTTCACACCCTTGCTGCAACTCAAGAAGTTCACCGCCATACCCGTCTCCACACGAGAGGAAGCACGATGGTCCCGCCCACATCCAGAGGAGCCCCGTTTCCCCCTCGTAGCTCGAGATGAGGGATCCTTTCCCTGCTTTCAACGGGAACGAATTCCCGGCGTTCCCGTCGCATTTCAAGAGGAGGCGCTCTCAACAGGAAAGGCGAGAGGAACTCCATGGTCGTACCACCATTCCAAGAGTCCCCCAGATGTCTCAGTCCATTCCAGAGGAACCTCTTTGCCCTGCACTGGCTCATCTTTCACGCCGAGGATCGACTCACATCACGGTGGCACGTGGAACAGCCCTGTGGGAAAGCCTCGAGGGAAAGCCTCGAGGGAAAACCACAGATCCTTTGATCCACGCGACGGGAAGCGTGACATTGCTGCTACAGCCTGGAAGGAAAGCGAACATGCATGCCCCCACTCGAGACGAGGCCTGACTCCCCTGGGGAGACTCCAGAAGTACCCAAAGATCCATGTCACCCCCTGAGAAGAATCCTCGGTTCCGGCCCTGACTCCACACAAGCTTTTTGGCCCCGGTATCGACGGGAGAGGAATCCCGAGAGACCCCCTAGCAACTCGCATGGGGACTGGCCTCTCCTGAGGCCACCAGGGCGGGTCCCTGAGGTCCCCGTCGTAACTCGAGAACACCTGCCGCAACTCGAGAAAATCCAGGAAGTTCTCCCTTCCAGGCGAGATGAGGCCTATTTCCGATGAGGCCTCTGGAGACTATTGACACCAAACCTCTGGAACTTCGAAAGGGTCTTTCACACCCTTGCTGCAACTCAAGAAGTTCACCGCCATACCCGTCTCCACTCGAGAGGAAGCACGATGGTCCCGCCCACATCCAGAGGAGCCCCGTTTCCCCCTCGTAGCTCGAGATGAGGGATCCTTTCCCTGGTTTCAACGGGAAAGAATTCCCGGCGTTCCCGTCGCATCTCAAGAGGAGGCACTCTCAACAGGAAAGGCGAGAGGAACTCCATGGTCGTACCACCATTCCAAGAGTCCCCCAGATGTCTCAGTCCATTCCAGAGGAACCTCTTTGCCCTGCACTGGCTCATCTTTCACGCCGAGGATCGACTCACACCACGGTGGCACGTGGGACAGCCCTGTGGGAAAGCCTTGAGGGAAAGCCTCGAGGGAAAACCACAGATCCTTTGATCCACGCGACGGGAAGCGTGACATTGCTGCTACAGCCTGGAAGGAAAGCGAACATGCATGCCCCCACTCGAGACGAGGCCTGACTCCCCTGGGGAGACTCCAGAAGTACCCAAAGATACATGTCAGCCCCTGAGAGGAATCCTCGGTTCCGGCCCTGACTCCACACAAGCTTTTTGGCCCCGGTATCGACGGGAGAGGAATCCCGAGAGGCCCCCTAGCAACTCGCATGGGGACTGGCCTCTCCTGAGGCCACCAGGGCGGGTCCCTGAGTTCCCCGTCGTAACTTAAGAACACCTGCCGCAACTCGAGAAAATCCAGGAAGTTCTCCCTTCCAGGCGAGATGAGGCCTATTTCCGATGAGGCCTCTGGAGACTAATGACACCTAACCTCTGGAACTTCGAAAGGGTCTTTCACACCCTTGCTGCAACTCAAGAAGTTCACGGCCATACCCGTCTCCACTCGAGAGGAAGCACGATGGTCCCGCCCACATCCAGAGGAGCCCCGTTTCCCCCTCGTAGCTCGAGATGAGGGATCCTTTCCCTGGTTTCAACGGGAAAGAATTCCCGGCGTTCCCGTCGCATCTCAAGAGGAGGCACTCTCAACAGGAAAGGCGAGAGGAACTCCATGGTCGTACCACCATTCCAAGAGTCCCCCAGATGTCTCAGTCCATTCCAGAGGAACCTCTTTGCCCTGCACTGGCTAATCTTTCACGCCGAGGATCGACTCACACCACGGTGGCACGTGGGACAGCCCTGTGGGAAAGCCTCGAGGGAAAACCACAGATCCTTTGATCCACGCGACGGGAAGCGTGACATTGCTGCTACAGCCTGGAAGGAAAGTGCACGTGCATGCCCCCACTCGAGACGAGGCCTGACTCCCCTGGGGAGACTCCAGAAGTACCCAAAGATCCATGTCAGCCCCTGAGAGGAATCCTCGGTTCCGGCACTGACTCCACACAAGGATTTTGGCCCCGGTATCGACGGGAGAGGAATCCCGAGAGGCCCCCTAGCAACTCGCATGGGGACTGGCCTCTCCTGAGGCCACCAGGGCGGGTCCCTGAGGTCCCCGTCGTAACTCGAGAACACCTGCCGCAACTCGAGAAAATCCAGGAATTTCTCCCTTCCAGGCGAGATGAGGCATATTTCCGATGAGGCGTCTGGAGACTAATGACACCTAACCTCTGGAACTTCGAAAGGGTCTTTCACACCCTTGCTGCAACTCAAGAAGTTCACCGCCATACCCGTCTCCACTCGAGAGGAAGCACGATGGTCCCGACCACATCCAGAGGAGCCCCGTTTCCCCCTCGTAGCTCGAGATGAGGGATCCTTTCCCTGCTTTCAACGGGAAAGAATTCCCGGCGTTCCCGTCGCATCTCAAGAGGAGGCACTCTCAACAGGAAAGGCGAGAGGAACTCCATGGTCGTACCACCATTCCAAGAGTCCCCCAGATGTCTCAGTCCATTCCAGAGGAAACTCTTTGCCCTGCACTGGCTCATCTTTCACGCCGAGGATCGACTCACGCCACGGTGGCACGTGGGACAGCCCTGTGGGAAAGCCTCGAGGGAAAGCCTCTAGGGAAAACCACAGATCCTTTGATCCACGTGACGGGAAGCGTGACATTGCTGCTACAGCCTGGAAGGAAAGCGCACGTGCATGCCCCCACTCGAGACGAGGCCTGACTCCCCTGGGGAGACTCCAGAAGTACCCAAAGATCCATGTCAGCCCCTGAGAGGAATCCTCGGTTCCGGCCCTGACTCCACTCAAGGTTTTTGGCCCCGGTATCGACGGGAGAGGAATCCCGAGAAGCCCCCTAGCAACTCGCATGGGGACTGGCTTCTCCTGAGGCCACCAGGGCGGGTCCCTGAGGTCCCCGTCGTAACTCGAGAACACCTGCCGCAACTCGAGAAAATCCAGGAAGTTCTCCCTTCCAGGCGAGATGAGGCCTATTTCCGATGAGGCGTCTGGAGACTAATGACACCTAACCTCTGGAACTTCGAAAGGGTCTTTCACAACCTTGCTGCAACTCAAGAAGTTCACCGCCATACCCGTGTCCACTCAAGAGGAAGCACGATCGTCCCGCCCACATCCAGAGGAGCCCCGTTTCCCCCTCGTAGCTCGAGATGAGGGATCCTTTCCCTGCTTTCAACGGGAAAGAATTCCCGGCGTTCCCGTCGCATCTCAAGAGGAGGCACTCTCAACAGGAAAGGCGAGAGGAACTCCATGGTCGTACCACCATTCCAAGAGTCCCCCAGATGTCTCAGTCCATTCCAGAGGAACCTCTTTGCCCTGCACTGGCTCATTTTTCATGCCGAGAATCGACTCACACCACGGTGTCACGTGGGACAGCCCTGTGGGAAAGCCTCGAGGGAAAGCCTCGAGGGAAAACCGCAGATCCTTTGATCCACGCGACGGGAAGCGTGACATTGCTGCTACAGCCTGGAAGGAAAGTGGACGTGCATGCCCCCACACGAGACGAGGCCTGTCTCCCCTGGCGAGACTCCAGAAGTACCCAAAGATCCATATCAGTCCCTGAGAGGAATCCTCGGTTCCGGCCCTGACTCCACACAAGGTTTTTGGCCCCGGTATCGACGGGAGAGGAATCCCGAGGGGCCCCCTAGCAACACGCATAGGGACTGGCCTCTCCTGAGGCCAACAGGGCGGGTCCCTGAGGTCCCCGTCGTAACTCGAGAACACCTGCCGCAACTCGAGAAAATCAAGGAAGTTCTCCCTTCCAGGCGAGATGAGGCCTATTTCCGATGAGGCGTCTGGAGACTAATGACACCTAACCTCTGGAACTTCGAAAGGGTCTTTCACACCCTTGCTGCAACTCAAGAAGTTCACCGCCATACCCGTCTCCACTCGAGAGGAAGCACGATGGTCCCGCCCACATCCAGAGGAGCCCCGTTTCCCCCTCGTAGCTCGAGATGAGGGATCCTTTCCCTGCTTTAAACGGGAAAGAATTCCCGGCGTTCCCGTCGCATCTCAAGAGGAGGCACTCTCAACAGGAAAGGCGAGAGGAACTCCATGGTCGTACCACCATTCCAAGAGTCCCCCAGATGTCTCAGTCCATTCCAGAGGAACCTCTTTGCCCTGCACTGGCTCATCTTTCACGCCGAGGATCGACTCACACCACGGTGGCACGTGGGACAGCCCTGTGGGAAAGCCTCGAGGGAAAACCACACATCATTTGATCCACGCGACGGGAAGCGTGACATTGCTGCTACAGCCTGGAAGGAAAGTGCACGTGCATGCCCCCACTCGAGACGAGGCCTGACTCCCCTGGGGAGACTCCAGAAGTACCCAAAGATCCATGTCAGCCCCTGAGAGGAATCCTCGGTTCCGGCCCTGACTCCACACAAGGTTTTTGGCCCCGGTATCGACGGGAGAGGAATCCCGAGAGGCCCCCTAGCAACTCGCCTAGGGACTGGCCTCTCCTGAGGCCACCAGGGCGGGTCCCTGAGGTCCCCGTCGTAACTCGAGAACACCTGCCGCAACTCGAGAAAATCCAGGAAGTTCTCCCTTCCAGGCGAGATGAGGCCTATTTCCGATGAGGCGTCTGGAGACTAATGACACCTTACCTCTGGAACTTCGAAAGGGTCTTTCACAGCCTTGCTGCAACTCAAGAAGTTCACCACCATACCCGTCTCCACTAGAGAGGAAGCACGATGGTCCCGCCCACATCCAGAGGAGCCCCGTTTCCCCCTCGTAGCTCGAGATGAGGGATCCTTTCCCTGCTTTAAACGGGAAAGAATTCCCGGCGTTCCCGTCGCATCTCAAGAGGAGGCACTCTCAACAGGAAAGGTGAGAGGAACTCCATGGTCGTACCACCATTCCAAGAGTCCCCCAGATGTCTCAGTCCATTCCAGAGTAACCTCTTTGCCCTGCACTGGCTCATCTTTCACGCCCAGGATTGACTCACACCACGGTGGCACGTGGGACAGCCCTGTGGGAAAGCCTCGAGGGAAAGCCTCGAGGGAAAACCACAGATCCTTTGATCCACGCGACGGGAAGCGTGACATTGCTGCTACAGCCTGGAAGGAAAGCGCACGTGCATGCCCCCACTCGAGACGAGGCCTGACTCCCCTGGGGAGACTCCAGAAGTACCCAAAGATCCATGTCAGCCCCTGAGAAGAATCCTCGGTTCCGGCCCTGACTCCACACAAGGTTTTTGGCCCCGGTATCGACGGGAAAGGAATCCCGAGAGGCCCCCTAGCAACTCGCATGGGGACTGGCCTCTCCTGAGGCCACCAGGGCGGGTCCCTGAGGTCCCCGTCGTAACTCGAGAACACCTGCCGCAACTCGAGAAAATCCAGGAAGTTCTCCCTTCCAGTCGAGATGAGGCCTATTTCCGATGAGGCCTCTGGAGACTAATGACACCAAACCTCTGGAACTTCGAAAGGGTCTTTCACACCCTTGCTGCAACTCAAGAAGTTCACCGCCATACCCGTCTCCACTCGAGAGGAAGCACGATGGTCCCGCCCACATCCAGAGGAGCCCCGATTCCCCCTCGTAGCTCGAGATGAGGAATCCTTTTCCTGCTTTCAACGGGAAAGAATTCCCGGCGTTCCCGTCGCATCTCAAGAGGAGGCACTCTCAACAGGAAAGGCGAGAGGAACTCCATGGTCGTACCACCATTCCAAGAGTCCCCCAGATGTCTCAGTCCATTTCAGAGGAACCTCTTTGCCCTGCACTGGCTCATCTTTCACGCCGAGGATCGACTCACAACACCGTGGCACGTGGGACAGCCCTGTGGGAAAGCCTCGAGGGAAAGCCTCGAGGGAAAACCACAGATCCTTTGATCCACGCGACGGGAAGCGTGACATTGCTGCTACAGCCTGGAAGGAAAGCGAACATGCATGCCCCCACTCGAGACGAGGCCTGACTCCCCTGGGGAGACCCCAGAAGTACCCAAAGATCCATGTCAGCCCCTGAGAAGAATCCTCGGTTCTGGCCCTGACTCCACACAAGCTTTTTGGCCCCGGTATCGACGGGAGAGGAATCCCGAGAGACCACCTAGCAACTCGCATGGGGACTGGCCTCTCCTGAGGCCACCAGGGCGGGTCCCTGAGGTCCCCGTCGTAACTCGAGAACACCTGCCGCAACTCGAGAAAATCCAGGAAGTTCTCCCTTCCAGGCGAGATGAGGCCTATTTCCGATGAGGCCTCTGGAGACTATTGACACCAAACCTCTGGAACTTCGAAAGGGTCTTTCACACCCTTGCTGCAACTCAAGAAGTTCACCGCCATACCCGTCTCCACTCGAGAGGAAGCACGATGGTCCCGCCCACATCCAGAAGAGCCCCGTTTCCCCCTCGTAGCTCGAGATGAGGGATCCTTTCCCTGGTTTCAACGGGAAAGAATTCCCGGCGTTCCCGTCGCATCTCAAGAGGAGGCACTCTCAACAGGAAAGGCGAGAGGAACTCCATGGTCGTACCACCATTCCAAGAGTCCCCCAGATGTCTCAGTCCATTCCAGAGGAAGCTCTTTGCCCTGCACTGGCTCATCTTTCACGCCGAGGATCGACTCACACCACGGTGGCACGTGGGACAGCCCTGTGGGAAAGCCTCGAGGGAAAGCCTCGAGAGAAAACCACAGATCCTTTGATCCACGTGACGGGAAGCGTGACATTGCTGCTACAGCCTGGAAGGAAAGCGCACGTGCATGCCCCCACTCGAGACGAGGCCTGACTCCCCTGGGGAGACTCCAGAAGTACCCAAAGATCCATGTCAGCCCCTGAGAGGAATCCTCGGTTCCGGCCCTGACTCCACTCAAGGTTTTTGGCCCCGGTATCGACGGGAGAGGAATACCGAGAGGCCCCCTAGCAACTCGCATGGGGACTGGCCTCTCCTGAGGCCACCAGGGCGGGTCCCTGAGTTCCCCGTCGTAACTTAAGAACACCTGCCGCAACTCGAGAAAATCCAGGAAGTTCTCCCTTCCAGGCGAGATGAGGCCTATTTCCGATGAGGCCTCTGGAGACTAATGACACCTAACCTCTGGAACTTCGAAAGGGTCTTTCACACCCTTGCTGCAACTCAAGAAGTTCACCGCCATACCCGTCTCCACTCGAGAGGAAGCACGATGGTCCCGCCCACATCCAGAGGAGCCCCGTTTCCCCCTCGTAGCTCGAGATGAGGGATCCTTTCCCTGCTTTCAACGGGAAAGAATTCCCGGCGTTCCCGTCGCATCTCAAGAGGAGGCACTCTCAACAGGAAAGGCGAGAGGAACTCCATGGTCGTACCACCATTCCAAGAATCCCCCAGATGTCTCAGTCCATTCCAGAGGAACCTCTTTGCCCTGCACTGGCTCATCTTTCACGCCGAGGATCGACTCACACCACGGTGGCACGTGGGACAGCCCTGTGGGAAAGCCTCGAGGGAAAACCACAGATCCTTTGATCCACGCGTCGGGAAGCGTGACATTGCTGCTACAGCCTGGAAGGAAAGTGCACGTGCATGCCCCCACTCGAGACGAGGCCTGACTCCCCTGGGGAGACTCCAGAAGTACCCAAAGATCCATGTCAGCCCCTGAGAGGAATCCTCGGTTCCGGCACTGACTCCACACAAGGATTTTGGCCCCGGTATCGACGGGAGAGGAATCCCGAGAGGCCCCCTAGCAACTCGCATGGGGACTGGCCTCTCCTGAGGCCACCAGGGCGGGTCCCTGAGGTCCCCGTCGTAACTCGAGAACACCTGCCGCAACTCGAGAAAATCCAGGAAGTTCTCCCTTCCAGGCGAGATGAGGCATATTTCCGATGAGGCGTCTGGAGACTAATGACACCTAACCTCTGGAACTTCGAAAGGGTCTTTCACACCCTTGCTGCAACTCAAGAAGTTCACCGCCATACCCGTCTCCACTCGAGAGGAAGCACGATGGTCCCGACCACATCCAGAGGAGCCCCGTTTCCCCCTCGTAGCTCGAGATGAGGGATCCTTTCCCTGCTTTCAATGGGAAAGAATTCCCGGCGTTCCCTTCGCATATCAAGAGGAGGCACTCTCAACAGGAAAGGCGAGAGGAACTCCATGGTCGTACCACCATTCCAAGAGTCCCCCAGATGTCTCAGTCCATTCCAGAGGAAACTCTTTGCCCTGCACTGGCTCATCTTTCACGCCGAGGATCGACTCACGCCACGGTGGCACGTGGGACAGCCCTGTGGGAAAGCCTCGAGGGAAAGCCTCGAGGGAAAACCACAGATCCTTTGATCCACGTGACGGGAAGCGTGACATTGCTGCTACAGCCTGGAAGGAAAGCGCACGTGCATTCCCCCACTCGAGACGAGGCCTGACTCCCCTGGGGAGACTCCAGAAGTACGCAAAGATCCATGTCAGCCCCTGAGAGGAATCCTGGGTTTCGGCCCTGACTCCACTCAAGGTTTTTGGCCCCGGTATCGACGGGAGAGGAATCCCGAGAGGCCCCCTAGCAACTCGCATGGGGACTGGCCTCTCCTGAGGCCACCAGGGCGGGTCCCTGAGTTCCCCGTCGTAACTTAAGAACACCTGCCGCAACTCGAGAAAATCCAGGAAGTTCTCCCTTCCAGGCGAGATGAGGCCTATTTCCGATGAGGCGTCTGGAGACTAATGACACCTAACCTCTGGAACTTTGAAAGGGTCTTTCACACCCTTGCTGCAACTCAAGAATTTCTCCGCCATACCCGTCTCCACTCGAGAGGAAGCACGATGGTCCCGCCCACATCCAGAGGAGCCCCGTTTTCCCCTCGGTGCTCGAGATGAGGGATCCTTTCCCTGCTTTCAACGGGAAAGAATTCCCGGCGTTCCCGTCGCATCTCAAGAGGAGGCACTCTCAACAGGAAAGGCGAGAGGATCTCCATGGTCGTACCACCATTCCAAGAGTCCCCCAGATGTCTCAGTCCATTCCAGAGGAACCTCTTTGCCCTGCACTGGCTCATCTTTCACGCCGAGGATCGACTCACACCACGGTGGCACGTGGGACAGCCCTGTGGGAAAGCCTCGAGGGAAAGCCTCGAGGGAAAACCACAGATCCTTTGATCCACGCGACGGGAAGCGTGACATTGCTACTACAGCCTGGAAGGAAAGCGCACGTGCATGCCCCCACTCGAGACGAGGTCTGACTCCACTGGGGAGACTCCAGAAGTACCCAAAGATCCATGTCAGCCCCTGAGAGGAATCCTCGGTTCCGGCCCTGACTCCACACAAGGTTTTTGGCCCCGGTATCGACGGGAGAGAAATCCCGAGAGGCCCCCTAGCAACTCGCATGGGGACTGGCCTCTCCTGAGGCCACCAGGACGGGTCCCTGAGGTCCCCGTCGTAACTCGAGAACACCTGCCGCAACTCGAGAAAATCCAGGAAGTTCTCCCTTCCAGGCGAGATGAGGCCTATTTCCGATGAGGCCTCTGGAGACTAATGACACCAAACCTCTGGAACTTCGAAAGGGTCTTTCACACCCTTGGTGCAACTCAAGAAGTTCACCGCCATACCCGTCTCCACTCGAGAGGAAGCACGATGGTCCCGCCCACATCCAGAGGAGCCCCGTTTCCCCCTCGTAGCTCGAGATGAGGGATCCTTTCCCTGCTTTCAACGGGAAAGAATTCCCGGCGTTCCCGTCGCATCTCAAGAGGAGGCACTCTCAACAGGAAAGGCGAGAGGAACTCCATGGTCGTACCACCATTCCAAGAGTCCCCCAGATGTCTCAGTCCATTTCAGAGGAACCTCTTTGCCCTGCACTGGCTCATCTTTCACGCCGAGGATCGACTCACAACACGGTGGCACGTGGGACAGCCCTGTGGGAAAGCCTCGAGGGAAAGCCTCGAGGGAAAACCACAGATCCTTTGATCCACGCGACGGGAAGCGTGACATTGCTCCTACAGCCTGGAAGGAAAGCGCACATGCATGCCCCCACTCGAGACGAGGCCTGACTCCCCTGGGGAGACTCCAGAAGTACCCAAAGATCCATGTCAGCCCCTGAGAAGAATCCTCGGTTCCGGCCCTGACTCCACACAAGCTTTTTGGCCCCGGTATCGACGGGAGAGGAATCCCGAGAGACCCCCTTGCATCTCGCATGGGAACTGGCCTCTCCTGAGGCCACCAGGGCGGGTCCCTGAGGTCCCCGTCGTAACTCGAGAACACCTGCCGCAACTCGAGAAAATCCAGGTAGTTCTCCCTTCCAGGCGAGATGAGGCCTATTTCCGATGAGGCCTCTGGAGACTATTGACACCAAACCTCTGGAACTTCGAAAGGGTCTTTCACACCCTTGCTGCAACTCAAGAAGTTCACCGCCATACCCGTCTCCACTCGAGAGGAAGCACGATGGTCCCGCCCACATCCAGAGGAGCCCCGTTTCCCCCTCGTAGCTCGAGATGAGGGATCCTTTCCCTGGTTTCAACGGGAAAGAATTCCCGGCGTTCCCGTCGCATCTCAAGAGGAGGCACTCTCAACAGGAAAGGCGAGAGGAACTCCATGGTCGTACCACCATTCCACGAGTCCCCCAGATGTCTCAGTCCATTCCAGAGGAAGCTCTTTGCCCTGCACTGGCTCATCTTTCACGCCGAGGATCGACTCACACCACGGTGGCACGTGGGACAGCCCTGTGGGAAAGCCTCGAGGGAAAACCACACATCATTTGATCCACGCGACGGGAAGCGTGACATTGCTGCTACAGCCTGAAAGGAAAGCGCACGTGCATGCCCCCAATCGAGACGAGGCCTGACTCCACTGAGGAGACTCCAGAAGTACCCAAAGATCCATGTCAGCCCCTGAGAGGAATCCTCGGTTCCGGCCCTGACTCCACACAAGGTTTTTGGCCCCGGTATCGACGGGAGAGGAATCCCGAGGGGCCCCCTAGCAACACGCATAGGGACTGGCCTCTCCTGAGGCCAACAGGGCGGGTCCCTGAGGTCCCCGTCGTAACTCGAGAACATCTGCCGCAACTCGAGAAAATCAAGGAAGTTCTCCCTTCCTGGCGAGATGAGGCCTATTTCCGATGAGGCGTCTGGAGACTAGTGACACCTACCTCTGGAACTTCGAAAGGGTCTTTCACACCCTTGCTGCAACTCAAGAAGTTCACCGCCATACCCGTCTCCACTCGAGAGAAAGCACGATGGTCCCGCCCACATCCAGAGGAGCCCCGTTTCCCCCTCGTAGCTCGAGATGAGGGATCCTTTCCCTGCTTTCAACGGCAAAAAATTCCCGGCGTTCCCGTCGCATCTCAAGAGGAGGCACTCTCAACAGGAAAGGCGAGAGGAACTCCATGGTCGTACCACCATTCCAAGAGTCCCCCAGATGTCTCAGTCCATTCCAGAGGAACCTCTTTGCCCTGCACTGGCTCATCTTTCACGCCGAGGATCGAATCACACCACGGTGGCACGTGGGACAGCCCTGTGGGAAAGCCTCGAGGGAAAGCCTCGAGGGAAAACCACAGATCCTTTGATCCACGCGACGGGAAGCGTGACATTGCTGCTACAGGCTGGAAGGAAAGCGCACGTGCATGCCCCCACTCGAGACGAGGCCTGACTCCCCTGGGGAGACTCCAGAAGTACCCAAAGATCCATGTCAGCCCCTGAGAGGAATCCTCGGTTCCGGCCCTGACTGCACACAAGGTTTTTGGCCCCGATATCGACGGGAGAGGAATCCCGAGAGGCCCCCTAGCAACTCGCATGGGGACTGGCCTCTCCTGAGGCCACCAGGGCGGGTCCCTGAGGTCCCCGTCGTAACTCGAGAACACCTGCCGCAACTCGAGAAAATCCAGGAAGTTCTCCCTTCCAGGCGAGATGAGGCCTATTTCCGATGAGGCCTCTGGAGACTAATGACACCTAACCTCTGGAACTTCGAAAGGGTCTTTCACACCCTTGCTGCAACTCAAGAAGTTCACCGCCATACCCGTCTCCACTCGAGAGGAAGCACGATGGTCCCGCCCACATCCAGAGGAGCCCCGTTTCCCCCTCGTAGCTCGAGATGAGGGATCCTTTCCCTGCTTTCAACGGGAAAGTATTCCCGGCGTTCCCGTCGCATCTCAAGAGGAGGCACTCTCAACAGGAAAGGCGAGAGGAACTCCATGGTCGTACCACCATTCCAAGAGTCCCCCAGATGTCTCAGTCCATTCCAGAGGAACCTCTTTGCCCTGCACTGGCTCATCTTTCACGCCGAGGATCGACTCACACCACGTTGGAACGTGGGACAGCCCTGTGGGAAAGCCTCGAGGGAAAACCACACATCATTTGATCCACGCGACGGGAAGCGTGACATTGCTGCTACAGCCTGGAAGGAAAGTGCACGTGCATGCCCCCACTCGAGACGAGGCCTGACTCCCCTGGGGAGACTCCAGAAGTACCCAAAGATCCATGTCAGCCCCTGAGAGGAATCCTCGGTTCCGGCCCTGACTCCACACAAGCGTTTTGGCCCCGGTATCGACGGGAGAGGAATCCCGAGAGGCCTCCTAGCAACTCGCATAGGGACTGGCCTCTCCTGAGGCCACGAGGGCGGGTCCCTGAGGTCCCCGTCGTAACTCGAGAACACCTGCCGCAACTCGAGAAAATCCAGGAAGTTCTCCCTTCCAGGCGAAATGAGGCCTATTTCCGATGAGGCGTCTGGAGACTAATGACACCTTACCTCTGGAACTTCGAAAGGGTCTTTCACAGCCTTGCTGCAACTCAAGAAGTTCACCACCATACCCGTCTCCACTAAAGAGGAAGCACGATGGTCCCGCCCACATCCAGAGGAGCCCCGTTTCCCCCTCGTAGCTCGAGATGAGGGATCCTTTCCCTGCTTTCAACGGGAAAGAATTCCCGGCGTTCCCGTCGCATCTCAAGAGGAGGCACTCTCAACAGGAAAGGCGAGAGGAACTCCATGGTCGTACCACCATTCCAAGAGTCCCCCAGATGTCTCAGTCCATTCCAGAGGAACCTCTTTGCCCTGCACTGGCTCATCTTTCACGCCCAGGATTGACTCACACCACGGTGGCACGTGGGACAGCCCTGTGGGAAAGCCTCGAGGGAAAGCCTCGAGGGAAAACCACAGATCCTTTGATCCACGCGACGGGAAGCGTGACATTGCTGCTACAGCCTGGAAGGAAAGCGCACGTGCATGCCCCCACTCGAGACGAGGCCTGACTCCCCTGGGGAGACTCCAGAAGTACCCAAAGATCCATGTCAGCCCCTGAGAGGAATCCTCGGTTCCGGCCCTGATTCCACAGAAGGTTTTTGGCCCCGGTATCAACGGGAGAGGAATCCGAGAGGCCCCCTAGCAACTCGCCTAGGGACTGGCCTCTCCTGAGGCCACCAGGGCGGGTCCCTGAGGTCCCCGTCGTAACTCGAGAACACCTGCCGCAACTCGAGAAAATCCAGGAAGTTCTCCCTTCCAGGCGAGATGAGGCCTATTTCCGATGAGGCCTCTGGAGACTAATGACACCAAACCTCTGGAACTTCGAAAGGGTCTTTCACACCCTTGGTGCAACTCAAGAAGTTCACCGCCATACCCGTCTCCACTCGAGAGGAAGCACGATGGTCCCGCCCACATCCAGAGGAGCCCCGTTTCCCCCTCGTAGCTCGAGATGAGGGATCCTTTCCCTGCTTTCAACGGGAAAGAATTCCCGGCGTTCCCGTCGCATCTCAAGAGGAGGCACTCTCAACAGGAAAGGCGAGAGGAACTCCATGGTCGTACCACCATTCCAAGAGTCCCCCAGATGTCTCAGTCCATTTCAGAGGAACCTCTTTGCCCTGCACTGGCTCATCTTTCACGCCGAGGATCGACTCACAACACGGTGGCACGTGGGACAGCCCTGTGGGAAAGCCTCGAGGGAAAGCCTCGAGGGAAAACCACAGATCCTTTGATCCACGCGACGGGAAGCGTGACATTGCTGCTACAGCCTGGAAGGAAAGCGCACATGAATGCCCCCACTCGAGACGAGGCCTGACTCCCCTGGGGAGACTCCAGAAGTACCCAAAGATCCATGTCAGCCCCTGAGAAGAATCCTCGGTTCCGGCCCTGACTCCACACAAGCTTTTTGGCCCCGGTATCGACGGGAGAGGAATCCCGAGAGACCCCCTAGCAACTCGCATGGGAACTGGCCTCTCCTGAGGCCACCAGGGCGGGTCCCTGAGGTCCCCGTCGTAACTCAAGAACACCTGCCGCAACTCGAGAAAATCCAGGTAGTTCTCCCTTCCAGGCGAGATGAGGCCTATTTCCGATGAGGCCTCTGGAGACTATTGACACCAAACCTCTGGAACTTCGAAAGGGTCTTTCACACCCTTGCTGCAACTCAAGAAGTTCACCGCCATACCCGTCTCCACTCGAGAGGAAGCACGATGGTCCCGCCCACATCCAGAGGAGCCCCGTTTCCCCCTCGTAGCTCGAGATGAGGGATCCTTTCCCTGCTTTCAACGGGAAAGTATTCCCGGCGATCCCGTCGCATCTCAAGAGGAGGCACTCTCAACAGGAAAGGCGAGAGGAACTCCATGGTCGTACCACCATTCCAAGAGTCCCCCAGATGTCTCAGTCCATTCCAGAGGAACCTCTTTGCCCTGCACTGGCTCATCTTTCACGCCGAGGATCGACTCACACCACGTTGGAACGTGGGACAGCCCTGTGGGAAAGCCTCGAGGGAAAACCACACATCATTTGATCCACGCGACGGGAAGCGTGACATTGCTGCTACAGCCTGGAAGGAAAGTGCACGTGCATGCCCCCACTCGAGACGAGGCCTGACTCCCCTGGGGAGACTCCAGAAGTACCCAAAGATCCATGTCAGCCCCTGAGAGGAATCCTCGGTTCCGGCCCTGACTCCACACAAGCGTTTTGGCCCCGGTATCGACGGGAGAGGAATCCCGAGAGGCCCCCTAGCAACTCGCATAGGGACTGGCCTCTCCTGAGGCCACGAGGGCGGGTCCCTGAGGTCCCCGTCGTAACTCGAGAACACCTGCCGCAACTCGAGAAAATCCAGGAAGTTCTCCCTTCCAGGCGAAATGAGGCCTATTTCCGATGAGGCGTCTGGAGACTAATGACACCTTACCTCTGGAACTTCGAAAGGGTCTTTCACAGCCTTGCTGCAACTCAAGAAGTTCACCACCATACCCGTCTCCACTAAAGAGGAAGCACGATGGTCCCGCCCACATCCAGAGGAGCCCCGTTTCCCCCTCGTAGCTCGAGATGAGGGATCCTTTCCCTGCTTTCAACGGGAAAGAATTCCCGGCGTTCCCGTCGCATCTCAAGAGGAGGCACTCTCAACAGGAAAGGCGAGAGGAACTCCATGGTCGTACCACCATTCCAAGAGTCCCCCAGATGTCTCAGTCCATTCCAGAGGAACCTCTTTGCCCTGCACTGGCTCATCTTTCACGCCCAGGATTGACTCACACCACGGTGGCACGTGGGACAGCCCTGTGGGAAAGCCTCGAGGGAAAGCCTCGAGGGAAAACCACAGATCCTTTGATCCACGCGACGGGAAGCGTGACATTGCTGCTACAGCCTGGAAGGAAAGCGCACGTGCATGCCCCCACTCGAGACGAGGCCTGACTCCCCTGGGGAGACTCCAGAAGTACCCAAAGATCCATGTCAGCCCCTGAGAGGAATCCTCGGTTCCGGCCCTGATTCCACAGAAGGTTTTTGGCCCCGGTATCAACGGGAGAGGAATCCGAGAGGCCCCCTAGCAACTCGCCTAGGGACTGGCCTCTCCTGAGGCCACCAGGGCGGGTCCCTGAGGTCCCCGTCGTAACTCGAGAACACCTGCCGCAACTCGAGAAAATCCAGGAAGTTCTCCCTTCCAGGCGAGATGAGGCCTATTTCCGATGAGGCCTCTGGAGACTAATGACACCAAACCTCTGGAACTTCGAAAGGGTCTTTCACACCCTTGGTGCAACTCAAGAAGTTCACCGCCATACCCGTCTCCACTCGAGAGGAAGCACGATGGTCCCGCCCACATCCAGAGGAGCCCCGTTTCCCCCTCGTAGCTCGAGATGAGGGATCCTTTCCCTGCTTTCAACGGGAAAGAATTCCCGGCGTTCCCGTCGCATCTCAAGAGGAGGCACTCTCAACAGGAAAGGCGAGAGGAACTCCATGGTCGTACCACCATTCCAAGAGTCCCCCAGATGTCTCAGTCCATTTCAGAGGAACCTCTTTGCCCTGCACTGGCTCATCTTTCACGCCGAGGATCGACTCACAACACGGTGGCACGTGGGACAGCCCTGTGGGAAAGCCTCGAGGGAAAGCCTCGAGGGAAAACCACAGATCCTTTGATCCACGCGACGGGAAGCGTGACATTGCTGCTACAGCCTGGAAGGAAAGCGCACATGCATGCCCCCACTCGAGACGAGGCCTGACTCCCCTGGGGAGACTCCAGAAGTACCCAAAGATCCATGTCAGCCCCTGAGAAGAATCCTCGGTTCCGGCCCTGACTCCACACAAGCTTTTTGGCCCCGGTATCGACGGGAGAGGAATCCCGAGAGACCCCCTAGCAACTCGCATGGGAACTGGCCTCTCCTGAGGCCACCAGGGCGGGTCCCTGAGGTCCCCGTCGTAACTCAAGAACACCTGCCGCAACTCGAGAAAATCCAGGTAGTTCTCCCTTCCAGGCGAGATGAGGCCTATTTCCGATGAGGCCTCTGGAGACTATTGACACCAAACCTCTGGAACTTCGAAAGGGTCTTTCACACCCTTGCTGCAACTCAAGAAGTTCACCGCCATACCCGTCTCCACTCGAGAGGAAGCACGATGGTCCCGCCCACATCCAGAGGAGCCCCGTTTCCCCCTCGTAGCTCGAGATGAGGGATCCTTTCCCTGGTTTCAACGGGAAAGAATTCCCGGCGTTCCCGTCGCATCTCAAGAGGAGGCACTCTCAACAGGAAAGGAGAGAGGAACTCCATGGTCGTACCACCATTCCAAGAGTCCCCCAGATGTCTCAGTCCATTCCAGAGGAACCTCTTTGCCCTGCACTGGCTCATCTTTCACGCCGAGGATCGACTCACACCACGGTGGCACGTGGGACAGCCCTGTGGGAAAGCCTCGAGGGAAAACCACACATCATTTGATCCACGCGACGGGAAGCGTGACATTGCTGCTACAGCCTGAAAGGAAAGCGCACGTGCATGCCCCCAATCGAGACGAGGCCTGACTCCACTGAGGAGACTCCAGAAGTACCCAAAGATCCATGTCAGCCCCTGAGAGGAATCCTCGGTTCCGGCCCTGACTCCACACAAGGTTTTTGGCCCCGGTATCGACGGGAGAGGAATCCCGAGGGGCCCCCTAGCAACACGCATAGGGACTGGCCTCTCCTGAGGCCAACAGGGCGGGTCCCTGAGGTCCCCGTCGTAACTCGAGAACATCTGCCGCAACTCGAGAAAATCAAGGAAGTTCTCCCTTCCTGGCGAGATGAGGCCTATTTCCGATGAGGCGTCTGGAGACTAGTGACACCTACCTCTGGAACTTCGAAAGGGTCTTTCACACCCTTGCTGCAACTCAAGAAGTTCACCGCCATACCCGTCTCCACTCGAGAGAAAGCACGATGGTCCCGCCCACATCCAGAGGAGCCCCGTTTCCCCCTCGTAGCTCGAGATGAGGGATCCTTTCCCTGCTTTCAACGGCAAAAAATTCCCGGCGTTCCCGTCGCATCTCAAGAGGAGGCACTCTCAACAGGAAAGGCGAGAGGAACTCCATGGTCGTACCACCATTCCAAGAGTCCCCCAGATGTCTCAGTCCATTCCAGAGGAACCTCTTTGCCCTGCACTGGCTCATCTTTCACGCCGAGGATCGAATCACACCACGGTGGCACGTGGGACAGCCCTGTGGGAAAGCCTCGAGGGAAAGCCTCGAGGGAAAACCACAGATCCTTTGATCCACGCGACGGGAAGCGTGACATTGCTGCTACAGCCTGGAAGGAAAGTGCACGTGCATGCCCCCACTCGAGACGAGGCCTGACTCCCCTGGGGAGACTCCAGAAGTACCCAAAGATCCATGTCAGCCCCTGAGAGGAATCCTCGGTTCCGGCCCTGACTCCACACAAGCGTTTTGGCCCCGGTATCGACGGGAGAGGAATCCCGAGAGGCCCCCTAGCAACTCGCATAGGGACTGGCCTCTCCTGAGGCCACGAGGGCGGGTCCCTGAGGTCCCCGTCGTAACTCGAGAACACCTGCCGCAACTCGAGAAAATCCAGGAAGTTCTCCCTTCCAGGCGAAATGAGGCCTATTTCCGATGAGGCGTCTGGAGACTAATGACACCTTACCTCTGGAACTTCGAAAGGGTCTTTCACAGCCTTGCTGCAACTCAAGAAGTTCACCACCATACCCGTCTCCACTAAAGAGGAAGCACGATGGTCCCGCCCACATCCAGAGGAGCCCCGTTTCCCCCTCGTAGCTCGAGATGAGGGATCCTTTCCCTGCTTTCAACGGGAAAGAATTCCCGGCGTTCCCGTCGCATCTCAAGAGGAGGCACTCTCAACAGGAAAGGCGAGAGGAACTCCATGGTCGTACCACCATTCCAAGAGTCCCCCAGATGTCTCAGTCCATTCCAGTGGAACCTCTTTGCCCTGCACTGGCTCATCTTTCACGCCCAGGATTGACTCACACCACGGTGGCACGTGGGACAGCCCTGTGGGAAAGCCTCGAGGGAAAGCCTCGAGGGAAAACCACAGATCCTTTGATCCACGCGACGGGAAGCGTGACATTGCTGCTACAGCCTGGAAGGAAAGCGCACGTGCATGCCCCCACTCGAGACGAGGCCTGACTCCCCTGGGGAGACTCCAGAAGTACCCAAAGATCCATGTCAGCCCCTGAGAGGAATCCTCGGTTCCGGCCCTGATTCCACAGAAGGTTTTTGGCCCCGGTATCAACGGGAGAGGAATCCGAGAGGCCCCCTAGCAACTCGCCTAGGGACTGGCCTCTCCTGAGGCCACCAGGGCGGGTCCCTGAGGTCCCCGTCGTAACTCGAGAACACCTGCCGCAACTCGAGAAAATCCAGGAAGTTCTCCCTTCCAGGCGAGATGAGGCCTATTTCCGATGAGGCCTCTGGAGACTAATGACACCAAACCTCTGGAACTTCGAAAGGGTCTTTCACACCCTTGATGCAACTCAAGAAGTTCACCGCCATACCCGTCTCCACTCGAGAGGAAGCACGATGGTCCCGCCCACATCCAGAGGAGCCCCGTTTCCCCCTCGTAGCTCGAGATGAGGGATCCTTTCCCTGCTTTCAACGGGAAAGAATTCCCGGCGTTCCCGTCGCATCTCAAGAGGAGGCACTCTCAACAGGAAAGGCGAGAGGAACTCCATGGTCGTACCACCATTCCAAGAGTCCCCCAGATGTCTCAGTCCATTCCAGAGGAACCTCTTTGCCCTGCACTGGCTCATCTTTCACGCCGAGGATCGACTCACAACACGGTGGCACGTGGGACAGCCCTGTGGGAAAGCCTCGAGGGAAAGCCTCGAGGGAAAACCACAGATCCTTTGATCCACGCGACGGGAAGCGTGACATTGCTGCTACAGCCTGGAAGGAAAGCGCACATGCATGCCCCCACTCGAGACGAGGCCTGACTCCCCTGGGGAGACTCCAGAAGTACCCAAAGATCCATGTCAGCCCCTGAGAAGAATCCTCGGTTCCGGCCCTGACTCCACACAAGCTTTTTGGCCCCGGTATCGACGGGAGAGGAATCCCGAGAGACCCCCTAGCAACTCGCATGGGAACTGGCCTCTCCTGAGGCCACCAGGGCGGGTCCCTGAGGTCCCCGTCGTAACTCAAGAACACCTGCCGCAACTCGAGAAAATCCAGGTAGTTCTCCCTTCCAGGCGAGATGAGGCCTATTTCCGATGAGGCCTCTGGAGACTATTGACACCAAACCTCTGGAACTTCGAAAGGGTCTTTCACACCCTTGCTGCAACTCAAGAAGTTCACCGCCATACCCGTCTCCACTCGAGAGGAAGCACGATGGTCCCGCCCACATCCAGAGGAGCCCCGTTTCCCCCTCGTAGCTCGAGATGAGGGATCCTTTCCCTGGTTTCAACGGGAAAGAATTCCCGGCGTTCCCGTCGCATCTCAAGAGGAGGCACTCTCAACAGGAAAGGCGAGAGGAACTCCATGGTCGTACCACCATTCCAAGAGTCCCCCAGATGTCTCAGTCCATTCCAGAGGAACCTCTTTGCCCTGCACTGGCTCATCTTTCACGCCGAGGATCGACTCACACCACGGTGGCACGTGGGACAGCCCTGTGGGAAAGCCTCCAGGGAAAGCCTCGAGGGAAAACCACAGATCCTTTGATCCACGCGACGGGAAGCGTGACATTGCTGCTACAGCCTGGAAGGAAAGCGCTCGTGCATGCCCCCACTCGAGACGAGGCCTGACTCCCCTGGGGAGACTCCAGAAGTACCCAAAGATCCATGTCAGCCCCTGAGAGGAATCCTCGGTTCCGGCCCTGACTCCACACAAGCTTTTTGGCCCCGGTATCGACGGGAGAGGAATCCCGAGAGGCCCCCTAGCAACTCGCATGGGGACTGGCCTCTCCTGAGGCCACCAGGGCCGGTCCCTGAGGTCCCCGTCGTTACTCGAGAACACCTGCCACAACTCGAGAAAATCCAGGAAGTTCTCCCTTCCAGGCGAGATGAGGCTTATTTCCGATGAGGCGTCTGGAGACTAATGACACCTAACCTCTGGAACTTCGAAAGGGTCTTTCACACCCTTGCTGCAACTCAAGAAGTTCACCACCATACCCGTCTCCACTCGAGAGGAAGCACGATGGTCCCGACCACATCCAAAGGAGCCCAGTTTCCCCCTCGTAGCTCGAGATGAGGGATCCTTTCCCTGCTTTCAACGGGAAAGAATTCCCTGCGTTCCCGTCGCATCTCAAGAGGAGGCACTCTCAACAGGAAAGGCGAGAGGAACTCCATGGTCGTACCACCATTCCACGAGTCCCCCAGATGTCTCAGTCCATTCCAGAGGAAGCTCTTTGCCCTGCACTGGCTCATCTTTCACGCCGAGGATCGACTCACACCACGGTGGCACGTGGGACAGCCCTGTGGGAAAGCCTCAAGGGAAAACCACACATCATTTGATCCACGCGACGGGAAGCGTGACATTGCTGCTACAGCCTGAAAGGAAAGCGCACGTGCATGCCCCCAATCGAGACGAGGCCTGACTCCACTGAGGAGACTCCAGAAGTACCCAAAGATCCATGTCAGCCCCTGAGAGGAATCCTCGGTTCCGGCCCTGACTCCACACAAGGTTTTTGGCCCCGGTATCGACGGGAGAGGAATCCCGAGGGGCCCCCTAGCAACACGCATAGGGACTGGCCTCTCCTGAGGCCAACAGGGCGGGTCCCTGAGGTCCCCGTCGTAACTCGAGAACATCTGCCGCAACTCGAGAAAATCAAGGAAGTTCTCCCTTCCAGGCGAGGTGAGGCCTATTTCCGATGAGGCGTCTGGAGACTAATGACACCTACCTCTGGAACTTCGAAAGGGTCTTTCACACCCTTGCTGCAACTCAAGAAGTTCACCGCCATACCCGTCTCCACTCGAGAGAAAGCACGATGGTCACGCCCACATCCAGAGGAGCCCCGTTTCCCCCTCGTAGCTCGAGATGAGGGATCCTTTCCCTGCTTTCAACGGGAAAGTATTCCCGGCGTTCCCGTCGCATCTCAAGAGGAGGCACTCTCAACAGGAAAGGCGAGAGGAACTCCATGGTCGTACCACCATTCCAAGAGTCCCCCAGATGTCTCAGTCCATTCCAGAGGAACCTCTTTGCCCTGCACTGGCTCATCTTTCACGCCGAGGATCGACTCACACCACGGTGGAACGTGGGACAGCCCTGTGGGAAAGCCTCGAGGGAAAACCACACATCATTTGATCAACGCGACGGGAAGCGTGACATTGCTGCTACAGCCTGGAAGGAAAGTGCACGTGCATGCCCCCACTCGAGACGAGGCCTGACTCCCCTGGGGAGACTCCAGAAGTACCCAAAGATCCATGTCAGCCCCTGAGAGGAATCCTCGGTTCCGGCCCTGACTCCACACAAGGGTTTTGGCCCCGGTATCGACGGGAGAGGAATCCCGAGAGGCCCCCTAGCAACTCGCATAGGGACTGGCCTCTCCTGAGGCCACGAGGGCGGGTCCCTGAGGTCCCCGTCGTAACTCGAGAACACCTGCCGCAACTCGAGAAAATCCAGGAAGTTCTCCCTTCCAGGCGAAATGAGGCCTATTTCCGATGAGGCGTCTGGAGACTAATGACACCTTACCTCTGGAACTTCGAAAGGGTCTTTCACAGCCTTGCTGCAACTCAAGAAGTTCACCACCATACCCGTCTCCACTAGAGAGGAAGCACGATGGTCCCGCCCACATCCAGAGGAGCCCCGTTTCCCCCTTGTAGCTCGAGATGAGGGATCCTTTCCCTGCTTTAAACGGGAAAGAATTCCCGGCGTTCCCGTCGCATCTCAAGAGGAGGCACTCTCAACAGGAAAGGCGAGAGGAACTCCATGTTCGTACCACCATTCCAAGAGTCCCCCAGATGTCTCAGTCCATTCCAGAGGAACCTCTTTGCCCTGCACTGGCTCATCTTTCACGCCCAGGATTGACTCACACCACGGTGGCACGTGGGACAGCCCTGTGGGAAAGCCTCGAGGGAAAGCCTCGAGGGAAAACCACAGATCCTTTGATCCACGCGACGGGAAGCGTGACATTGCTGCTACAGCCTGGAAGGAAAGCGCACGTGCATGCCCCCACTCGAGACGAGGCCTGACTCCCCTGGGGAGACTCCAGAAGTACCCAAAGATCCATGTCAGCCCCTGAGAGGAATCCTCGGTTCCGGCCCTGATTCCACAGAAGGTTTTTGGCCCCGGTATCAACGGGAGAGGAATCCGAGAGGCCCCCTAGCAACTCGCCTAGGGACTGGCCTCTCCTGAGGCCACCAGGGCGGGTCCCTGAGGTCCCCGTCGTAACTCGAGAACACCTGCCGCAACTCGAGAAAATCCAGGAAGTTCTCCCTTCCAGGCGAGATGAGGCCTATTTCCGATGAGGCCTCTGGAGACTAATGACACCTAACCTCTGGAACTTCGAAAGGGTCTTTCACACCCTTGCTGCAACTCAAGAAGTTCACCGCCATACCCGTCTCCACTAGAGAGGAAGCACGATGGTCCCGCCCCATCCAGAGGAGCCCCGTTTCCCCCTCGTAGCTCGAGATGAGGGATCCTTTCCCTGCTTTCAACGGGAAAGAATTCCCGGCGTTCCCGTCGCATCTCAAGAGGAGGCACTCTCAACAGGAAAGGCGAGAGGAACTCCATGGTCGTACCACCATTCCAAGAGTCCCCCAGATGTCTCAGTCCATTCCAGAGGAACCTCTTTGCCCTGCACTGGCTCATTTTTCACGC
The DNA here is from genome assembly GCF_032405125.1 of Capricornis sumatraensis. Taxonomy (NCBI): domain Eukaryota; kingdom Metazoa; phylum Chordata; class Mammalia; order Artiodactyla; family Bovidae; genus Capricornis; species Capricornis sumatraensis. Next base: position 1,976,565 of record NW_027184618.1, read on the forward strand.
CGAGAATCGACTCACACCACGGTGTCACGTGGGACAGCCCTGTGGGAAAGCCTCGAGGGAAACCCTCGAGCGAAAACCGCAGATCCTTTGATCCACGCGACGGGAAGCGTGACATTGCTGCTACAGCCTGGAAGGAAAGTGCACGTGCATGCCCCCACACGAGACAAGGCCTGTCTCCCCTGGCGAGACTCCAGAAGTACCCAAAGATCCATATCAGTCCCTGAGAGGAATCCTCGGTTCCGGCCCTGACTCCACACAAGGTTTTTGGCCCCGGTATCGACAGGAGAGGAATCCCGAGGGGCCCCCTAGCAACACGCATAGGGACTGGCCTCTCCTGAGGCCAACAGGGCGGGTCTCTGAGGTCCCCGTCGTAACTCGAGAACACCTGCCGCAACTCGAGAAAATCAAGGAAGTTCTCCCTTCCAGGCGAGATGAGGCCTATTTCCGATGAGGCCTCTGGAGACTAATGACACCTAACCTCTGGAACTTCGAAAGGGTCTTTCACACCCTTGCTGCAACTCAAGAAGTTCACCGCCATACCCGTCTCCACTCGAGAGAAAGCACGATGGTCCCGCCCACATCCAGAGGAGCCCCGTTTCCCCCTCGGATCTCGAGATGAGGGATCCTTTCCCTGCTTTTAACGGGAAAGAATTCCCGGCGTTCCCGTCGCATCTCAAGAGGAGGCACTCTCAACAGGAAAGGCGAGAGGAACTCCATGGTCGTACCACCATTCCAAGAGTCCCCCAGATGTCTCAGTCCATTCCAGAGGAACCTCTTTGCCCTGCACTGGCTCATCTTTCACGCCGAGGATCGACTCACACCACGGTGGCACGTGGGACAGCCCTGTGGGAAAGCCTCTAGGGAAAACCACACATCATTTGATCCATGCGACGGGAAGCGTGACATTGCTGCTACAGCCTGGAAGGAAAGCGCACGTGCATGCCCCCACTCGAGACGAGGCCTGACTCCCCTGGGGAGACTCCAGAAGTACCCAAAGATCCATGTCAGCCCCTGAGAGGAATCCTCGGTTCCGGCCCTGACTCCACACAAGGTTTTTGGCCCCGGTATCGACGGGAGAGGAATCCCGAGAGGCCCCCTAGCAACTCGCATAGGGACTGGCCTCTCCTGAGGCCACCAGGGCGGGTCCCTGAGGTCCCCGTCGTAACTCGAGAACACCTGCCGCAACTGGAGAAAATCCAGGAAGTTCTCCCTTCCAGGCGAAATGAGGCCTATTTCCGATGAGGCGTCTGGAGACTAATGACACCTTACCTCTGGAACTTCGAAAGGGTCTTTCACAGCCTTGCTGCAACTCAAGAAGTTCACCACCATACCCGTCTCCACTAGAGAGGAAGCACGATGGTCCCGCCCACATCCAGAGGAGCCCCGTTTCCCCCTCGTAGCTCGAGATGAGGGATCCTTTCCCTGCTTTAAACGGGAAAGAATTCCCGGCGTTCCCGTCGCATCTCAAGAGGAGGCACTCTCAACAGGAATGGCGAGAGGAACTCCATGGTCGTACCACCATTCCAAGAGTCCCCCAGATGTCTCAGTCCATTACAGAGGAACCTCTTTGCCCTGCACTGGCTCATCTTTCACGCCCAGGATTGACTCACACCACGGTGGCACGTGGGACAGCCCTGTGGGAAAGCCTCGAGGGAAAGCCTCGAGGGAAAACCACAGATCCTTTGATCCACGCGACGGGAAGCGTGACATTGCTGCTACAGCCTGGAAGGAAAGCGCACGTGCATGCCCCCACTCGAGACGAGGCCTGACTCCCCTGGGTAGACTCCAGAAGTACCCAAAGATCCATGTCAGCCCCTGAGAGGAATCCTCGGTTCCGGCCCTGACTCCACTCAAGGTTTTTGGCCCCGGTATCGACGGGAGAGGAATCCCGAGAGGCCCCCTAGCAACTCGCATGGGGACTGGCCTCTCCTGAGGCCACCAGGGCGGGTCCCTGAGGTCCCCGTCGTAACTTAAGAACACCTGCCGCAACTCGAGAAAATCCAGGAAGTTCTCCCTTCCAGGCGAGATGAGGCCTATTTCCGATGAGGCGTCTGGAGACTAATGACACCTAACCTCTGGAACTTTGAAAGGGTCTTTCACACCCTTGCTGCAACTCAAGAAGTTCTCCGCCATACCCGTCTCCACTCGAGAGGAAGCACGATGGTCCCGCCCACATCCAGAGGAGCCCCGTTTTCCCCTCGGTGCTCGAGATGAGGGATCCTTTCCCTGCTTTCAACGGGAAAGAATTCCCGGCGTTCCCGTCGCATCTCAAGAGGAGGCACTCTCAACAGGAAAGGCGAGAGGATCTCCATGGTCGTACCACCATTCCAAGAGTCCCCCAGATGTCTCAGTCCATTCCAGAGGAACCTCTTTGCCCTGCACTGGCTCATTTTTCACGCCGAGAATCGACTCACACCACGGTGTCACGTGGGACCGCCCTGTGGGAAAGCCTCGAAGGAAAGCCTCGAGCGAAAACCGCAGATCCTTTGATCCACGCGACGGGAAGCGTGACATTGCTGCTACAGCCTGGAAGGAAAGTGCACGTGCATGCCCCCACACGAGACGAGGCCTGTCTCCCCTGGCGAGACTCCAGAAGTACCCAAAGATCCATATCAGTCCCTGAGAGGAATCCTCGGTTCCGGCCCTGACTCCACACAAGGTTTTTGGCCCCGGTATCGACGGGAGAGGAATCCCGAGGGGCCCCCTAGCAACACGCATAGGGACTGGCCTCTCCTGAGGCCAACAGGGCGGGTCCCTGAGGTCCCCGTCGTAACTCGAGAACAGCTGCCGCAACTCGAGAAAATCAAGGAAGTTCTCCCTTCCAGGCGAGATGAGGCCTATTTCCGATGAGGCGTCTGGAGACTAATGACACCTAACCTCTGGAACTTCGAAAGGGTCTTTCACACCCTTGCTGCAACTCAAGAAGTTCACCGCCATACCCATCTCCACTCGAGAGAAAGCACGATGGTCCCGCCCACATCCAGAGGAGCCCCGTTTCCCCCTCGTAGCTCGAGATGAGGGATCCTTTCCCTGCTTTCAACGGCAAAAAATTCCCGGCGTTCCCGTCGCATCTCAAGAGGAGGCACTCTCAACAGGAAAGGCAAGAGGAACTCCATGGTCGTACCACCATTCCAAGAGTCCCCCAGATGTCTCAGTCCATTCCAGAGGAACCTCTTTGCCCTGCACTGGCTCATCTTTCACGCCGAGGATCGACTCACACCACGGTGGCACGTGGGACAGCCCTGTGGGAAAGCCTCGAGGGAAAACCACACATCATTTGATCCACGCGACGGGAAGCGTGACATTGCTGCTACAGCCTGGAAGGAAAGTGGACGTGCATGCCCCCACTCGAGACGAGGCCTGACTCCCCTGGGGAGACTCCAGAAGTACCCAAAGATCCATGTCAGCCCCTGAGAGGAATCCTCGGTTCCGGCCCTGACTCCACACAAGGTTTTTGGCCCCGGTATCGACGGGAGAGGAATCCCGAGAGGCCCCCTAGCAACTCGCATAGGGACTGGCCTCTCCTGAGGCCACCAGGGCGGGTCCCTGAGGTCCCCGTCGTAACTCGAGAACACCTGCCGCAACTCGAGAAAATCCAGGAAGTTCTCCCTTCCAGGCGAAATGAGGCCTATTTCCGATGAGGCGTCTGGAGACTAATGACACCTTACCTCTGGAACTTCGAAAGGGTCTTTCACAGCCTTGCTGCAACTCAAGAAGTTCACCACCATACCCGTCTCCACTAGAGAGGAAGCACGATGGTCCCGCCCACATCCAGAGGATCCCCGTTTCCCCCTCGTAGCTCGAGATGAGGGATCCTTTCCCTGCTTTAAACGGGAAAGAATTCCCGGCGTTCCCGTCGCATCTCAAGAGGAGGCACTCTCAACAGGAAAGGCGAGAGGAACTCCATGGTCGTACCACCATTCCAAGAGTCCCCCAGATGTCTCAGTCCATTCCAGAGGAACCTCTTTGCCCTGCACTGGCTCATCTTTCACGCCCAGGATTGACTCACACCACGGTGGCACGTGGGACAGCCCTGTGGGAAAGCCTCGAGGGAAAGCCTCGAGGGAAAACCACAGATCCTTTGATCCACGCGACGGGAAGCGTGACATTGCTGCTACAGCCTGGAAGGAAAGCGCACGTGCATGCCCCCACTCGAGACGAGGCCTGACTCCCCTGGGGAGACTCCAGAATTACCCAAAGATCCATGTCAGCCCCTGAGAGGAATCCTCGGTTCCGGCCCTGACTCCACACAAGGTTTTTGGCCCCGGTATCGACGGGAGAGGAATCCCGAGAGGCCCCGTAGCAACTCGCATGGGGACTGGCCTCTCCTGAGGCCACCAGGGCGGGTCCCTGAGGTCCCCGTCGTAACTCGAGAACACCTGCTGCAACTCGAGAAAATCCAGGAAGTTCTCCCTTCCAGGCGAGATGAGGCCTATTTCCGATGAGGCGTCTGGAGACTAATGACACCTAACCTCTGGAACTTCGAAAGGGTCTTTCACACCCTTGCTGCAACTCAAGAAGTTCACCGCCATACCCGTGTCCACTCAAGAGGAAGCACGATGGTCCCGCCCACATCCAGAGGAGCCCCGTTTCCCCCTCGTAGCTCGAGATGAGGGATCCTTTCCCTGCTTTCAACGGGAAAGAATTCCCGGCGTTCCCGTCGCATCTCAACAGGAGGCACTCTCAACAGGAAAGGCGAGAGGAACTCCATGGTCGTACCACCATTCCAAGAGTCCCCCAGATGTCTCAGTCCATTCCAGAGGAACCTCTTTGCCCTGCACTGGCTCATTTTTCACGCCGAGAATCGACTCACACCACGGTGTCACGTGGGACAGCCCTGTGGGAAAGCCTCGAGGGAAAGCCTCGAGCGAAAACCGCAGATCCTTTGATCCACGCGACGGGAAGCGTGACATTGCTGCTACAGCCTGGAAGGAAAGTGCACGTGCATGCCCCCACACGAGACGAGGCCTGTCTCCCCTGGCGAGACTCCAGAAGTACCCAAAGATCCATATCAGTCCCTGAGAGGAATCCTCGGTTCCGGCCCTGACTCCACACAAGGTTTTTGGCCCCGGTATCAACGGGAGAGGAATCCCGAGGGGCCCCCTAGCAACACGCATAGGGACTGGCCTCTCCTGAGGCCAACAGGGCGGGTCCCTGAGGTCCCCGTTGTAACTCGAGAACACCTGCCGAAACTCGAGAAAATCAAGGAAGTTCTCCCTTCCAGGCGAGATGAGGCCTATTTCCGATGAGGCGTCTGGAGACTAATGACACCTAACCTCTGGAACTTCGAAAGGGTCTTTCACACCCTTGCTGCAACTCAAGAAGTTCACCGCCATACCCGTCTCCACTCGAGAGAAAGCACGATGGTCCCGCCCACATCCAGAGGAGCCCCGTTTCCCCCTCGTAGCTCGAGATGAGGGATCCTTTCCCTGCTTTCAACGGCAAAAAATTCCCGGCGTTCCCGTCGCATCTCAAGAGGAGGCACTCTCAACAGGAAAGGCGAGAGGAACTCCATGGTCGTACCACCATTCCAAGAGTCCCCCAGATGTCTCAGTCCATTCCAGAGGAACCTCTTTGCCCTGCACTGGCTCATCTTTCACGCCGAGGATCGACTCACACCACGGTGGCACGTGGGACAGCCCTGTGGGAAAGCCTCTAGGGAAAACCACACATCATTTGATCCACGCGACGGGAAGCGTGACATTGCTGCTACAGCCTGGAAGGAAAGTGCACGTGCATGCCCCCACTCGAGACGAGGCCTGACTCCCCAGGGGAGACTCCAGAAGTACCCAAAGATCCATGTCAGCCCCTGAGAGGAATCCTCGGTTCCGGCCCTGACTCCACACAAGGTTTTTGGCCCCGGTATCGACGGGAGAGGAATCCCGAGAGGCCCCCTAGCAACTCGCATAGGGACTGGCCTCTCCTGAGGCCACCAGGGCGGGTCCCTGAGGTCCCCGTCGTAACTCGAGAACACCTGCCGCAACTCGAGAAAATCCAGGAAGTTCTCCCTTCCAGGCGAAATGAGGCCTATTTCCGATGAGGCGTCTGGAGACTAATGACACCTTACCTCTGGAAATTCGAAAGGGTCTTTCACAGCCTTGCTGCAACTCAAGAAGTTCACCACCATACCCGTCTCCACTAGAGAGGAAGCACGATGGTCCCGCCCACATCCAGAGGAGCCCCGTTTCCCCCTCGTAGCTCGAGATGAGGGATCCATTCCCTGCTTTAAACGGGAAAGAATTCCCGGCGTTCCCGTCGCATCTCAAGAGGAAGCACTCTCAACAGGAAAGGCGAGAGGAACTCCATGGTCGTACCACCATTCCAAGAGTCCCCCAGATGTCTCAGTCCATTCCAGAGGAACCTATTTGCCCTGCACTGGCTCATCTTTCACGCCCAGGATTGACTCACACCACGGTGGCACGTGGGACAGCCCTGTGGGAAAGCCTCGAGGGAAAGCCTCGAGGGAAAACCACAGATCCTTTGATCCACGCGACGGGAAGCGTGACATTGCTGCTACAGCCTGGAAGGAAAGCGCACGTGCATGCCCCCACTCGAGACGAAGCCTGACTCCCCTGGGGAGACTCCACAAGTACCCAAAGATCCATGTCAGCCCCTGAGAGGAATCCTCGGTTCCGGCCCTGACTGCACACAAGGTTTTTGGCCCCGGTATCAACGGGAGAGGAATCCCGAGAGGCCCCCTAGCAACTCGCCTAGGGACTGGCCTCTCCTGAGGCCACCAGGGCGGGTCCCTGAGGTCCCCGTCGTAACTCGAGAACACCTGCCGCAACTCGAGAAAATCCAGGAAGTTCTCCCTTCCAGGCGAGATGAGGCCTATTTCCGATGAGGCCTCTGGAGACTAATGACACCTAACCTCTGGAACTTCGAAAGGGTCTTTCACACCCTTGCTGCAACTCAAGAAGTTCACCGCCATACCCGTCTCCACTAGAGAGGAAGCACGATGGTCCCGCCCACATCCAGAGGAGCCCCGTTTCCCCCTCGTAGCTCGAGATGAGGGATCCTTTCCCTGCTTTCAACGGGAAAGAATTCCCGGCGTTCCCGTCGCATCTCAAGAGGAGGCACTCTCAACAGGAAAGGCGAGAGGAACTCCATGGTCATACCACCATTCCAAGAGTCCCCCAGATGTCTCAGTCCATTCCAGAGGAAACTCTTTGCCCTGCACTGGCTCATCTTTCACGCCGAGGATCGACTCACACCACGGTGGCACGTGGGACAGCCCTGTGGGAAAGCCTCGAGGGAAAACCACAGATCCTTTGATCCACGCGACGGGAAGCGTGACATTGCTGCTACAGCCTGGAAGGAAAGTGCACGTGCATGCCCCCACTCGAGACGAGGCCTGACTCCCCTGGGGAGACTCCAGAAGTACCCAAAGATCCATGTCAGCCCCTGAGAGGAATCCTCGGTTCCGGCCCTGACTCCACACAAGGTTTTTGGCCCCGGTATCGACGGGAGAGGAATCCCGAGAGGCCCCCTAGCAACTCGCATGGGGACTGGCCTCTCCTGAGGCCACCAGGGCGGGTCCCTGAGGTCCCCGTCGTAACTCGAGAACACCTGCCGCAACTCGAGAAAATCCAGGAAGTTCTCCCTTCCAGGCGAGATGAGGCCTATTTCCGATGAGGCGTCTGGAGACTAATGACACCTAACCTCTGGAACTTCGAAAGGGTCTTTCACACCCTTGCTGCAACTCAAGAAGTTCACCGCCATACCCGTCTCCACTCGAGAGAAAGCACGATGGTCCCGCCCACATCCAGAGGAGCCCCGTTTCCCCCTCGTAGCTCGAGATGAGGGATCCTTTCCCTGCTTTCAACGGGAAAGAATTCCCGGCGTTCCCGTCGCATCTCAAGAGGAGGCACTCTCAACAGGAAAGGCGAGAGGAACTCCATGGTCGTACCACCATTCCAAGAGTCCCCCAGATGTCTCAGTCCATTCCAGAGGAAACTCTTTGCCCTGCACTGGCTCATCTTTCACGCCGAGGATCGACTCACACCACGGTGGCACGTGGGACAGCCCTGTGGGAAAGCCTCGAGGGAAAGCCTCGAGTGAAAATCACAGATCCTTTGATCCACGTGACGGGAAGCGTGACATTGCTGCTACAGCCTGGAAGGAAAGCGCACGTGCATGCCCCCACTCGAGACGAGGCCTGACTCCCCTGGGGAGACTCCAGAAGTACCCAAAGATCCATGTCAGCCCCTGAGAGGAATCCTCGGTTCCAGCCCTGACTCCACTCAAGGTTTTTGGCCCCGGTATCGACGGGAGAGGAATCCCGAGAGGCCCCCTAGCAACTCGCATGGGGACTGGCCTCTCCTGAGGCCACCAGGGCGGGTCCCTGAGTTCCCCGTCGTAACTTAAGAACACCTGCCGCAACTCGAGAAAATCCAGGAAGTTCTCCCTTCCAGGCGAGATGAGGCCTATTTCCGATGAGGCGTCTGGAGACTAATGACACCTAACCTCTGGAACTTTGAAAGGGTCTTTCACACCCTTGCTGCAACTCAAGAAGTTCAACGCCATACCCGTCTCCACTCGAGAGGAAGCACGATGGTCCCGCCCACATCCAGAGGAGCCCCGTTTTCCCCTCGGTGCTCGAGATGAGGGATCCTTTCCCTGCTTTCAACGGGAAAGAATTCCCGGCGTTCCCGTCGCATCTCAAGAGGAGGCACTCTCAACAGGAAAGGCGAGAGGATCTCCATGGTCGTACCACCATTCCAAGAGTCCCCCAGATGTCTCAGTCCATTCCAGAGGAACCTCTTTGCCCTGCACTGGCTCATCTTTCACGCCGAGGATCGACTCACACCACGGTGGCACGTGGGACAGCCCTGTGGGAAAGCCTCGAGGGAAAGCCTCGAGGGAAAACCACAGATCCTTTGATCCACGCGACGGGAAGTGTGACATTGCTGCTACAGCCTGGAAGGAAAGCCCACGTGCATGCCCCTACTCGAGACGAGGTCTGACTCCACTGGGGAGACTCCAGAAGTACCCAAAGTTCCATGTCAGCCCCTGAGAGGAATCCTCGGTTCCGGCCCTGACTCCACACAAGGTTTTTGGCCCCGGTATCGACGGGAGAGGAATCCCGAGAGGCCCCCTAGCAACTCGCATGGGGACTGGCCTCTCCGGAGGCCACCAGGGCGGGTCCCTGAGGTCCCCGTCGTAACTCGAGAACACCTGCCGCAACTCGAGAAAATCCAGGAAGTTCTCCCTTCCAGGCAAGATGAGGCCTATTTCCGATGAGGCCTCTGGAGACTAATGACACCAAACCTCTTGAACTTCGAAAGGGTCTTTCACACCCTTGGTGCAACTCAAGAAGTTCACCGCCATACCCGTCTCCACTCGAGAGGAAGCATGATGGTCCCGACCACATCCAGAGGAGCCCCGTTTCCCCCTCGTAGCTCGAGATGAGGGATCCTTTCCCTGCTTTCAACGGGAAAGAATTCCCGGCGTTCCCGTCGCATCTCAAGAGGAGGCACTCTCAACAGGAAAGGCGAGAGGAACTCCATGGTCGTACCACCATTCCAAGAGTCCCCCAGATGTCTCAGTCCATTCCAGAGGAACCTCTTTGCCCTGCACTGGCTCATCTTTCACGCCGAGGATCGACTCACAACACGGTGGCACGTGGGACAGCCCTGTGGGAAAGCCTCGAGGGAAAGCCTCGAGGGAAAACCACAGATCCTTTGATCCAAGCGACGGGAATCGTGACATTGCTGGAACAGCCTGGAAGGAAAGCGCACGCGTATGCCCCCACTCGAGACGAGGCCTGACTCCCCTGGGGAGACTCCAGAAGTACCCAAAGATCCATGTCAGCCCCTGAGAGGAATCCTCGGTTCCGGCCCTGACTCCACACAAGGTTTTTGGCCCCGGTATCGACGGGAGAGGAATCCCGAGAGGCCCCCTAACAACTCGCATGGGGACTGGCCTCTCCTGAGGCCACCAGGGCGGGTCCCTGAGGTCCCCGTCGTAACTCGAGAACACCAGCCGCAAATCGAGAAAATCCAGGAAGTTCTCCCTTCCAGGCGAGATGAGGCCTATTTCCGATGAGGCGTCTGGAGACTAATGACACCTAACCTCTGGAACTTCGAAAGGGTCTTTCACACCCTTGCTGCAACTCAAGAAGTTCACCGCCATACCCGTGTCCACTCAAGAGGAAGCACGATGGTCCCGCCCACATCCAGAGGAGCCCCGTTTCCCCCTCGTAGCTCGAGATGAGGGATCCTTTCCCTGCTTTCAACGGGAAAGAATTCCCGGCGTTCCCGTCGCATCTCAACAGGAGGCACTCTCAACAGGAAAGGCGAGAGGAACTCCATGGTCGTACCACCATTCCAAGAGTCCCCCATATGTCTCAGTCCATTCCAGAGGAACCTCTTTGCCCTGCACTGGCTCATTTTTCACGCCGAGAATCGACTCACACCACGGTGTCACGTGGGACAGCCCTGTGGGAAAGCCTCGAGGGAAAGCCTCGAGCGAAAACCGCAGATCCTTTGATCCACGCGACGGGAAGCGTGACATTGCTGCTACAGCCTGGAAGGAAAGTGCACGTGCATGCCCCCACACGAGACGAGGCCTGTCTCCCCTGGCGAGACTCCAGAAGTACCCAAAGATCCATATCAGTCCCTGAGAGGAATCCTCGGTTCCGGCCCTGACTCCACACAAGGTTTTTGGCCCCGGTATCAACGGGAGAGGAATCCCGAGGGGCCCCCTAGCAACACGCATAGGGACTGGCCTCTCCTGAGGCCAACAGGGCGGGTCCCTGAGGTCCCCGTCGTAACTCGAGAACACCTGCCGCAACTCGAGAAAATCAAGGAAGTTCTCCCTTCCAGGCGAGATGAGGCCTATTTCCGATGAGGCGTCTGGAGACTAATGACACCTAACCTCTGGAACTTCGAAAGGGTCTTTCACACCCTTGCTGCAACTCAAGAAGTTCACCGCCATACCCGTCTCCACTCGAGAGAAAGCACGATGGTCCCGCCCACATCCAGAGGAGCCCCGTTTCCCCCTCGTAGCTCGAGATGAGGGATCCTTTCCCTGCTTTCAACGGCAAAAAATTCCCGGCGTTCCCGTCGCATCTCAAGAGGAGGCACTCTCAACAGGAAAGGCGAGAGGAACTCCATGGTCGTACCACCATTCCAAGAGTCCCCCAGATGTCTCAGTCCATTCCAGAGGAACCTCTTTGCCCTGCACTGGCTCATCTTTCACGCCGAGGATCGACTCACACCACGGTGGCACGTGGGACAGCCCTGTGGGAAAGCCTCTAGGGAAAACCACACATCATTTGATCCACGCGACGGGAAGCGTGACATTGCTGCTACAGCCTGGAAGGAAAGCGCACGTGCATGCCCCCACTCGAGACGAGGCCTGACTCCCCTGGGGAGACTCCAGAAGTACCCAAAGATCCATGTCAGCCCCTGAGAGGAATCCTCGGTTCCGGCCCTGACTCCACACAAGGTTTTTGGCCCCGGTATCAACGGGAGAGGAATCCCGAGAGGCCCCCTAGCAACTCACATGGGGACTGGCCTCTACTGAGGCCACCAGGGCGGGTCCCTGAGGTCCCCGTCGTAACTCGAGAACACCTGCCGCAACTCGAGAAAATCCAGGAAGTTCTCCCTTCCAGGCGAGATGAGGCCTATTTCCGATGAGGCCTCTGGAGACTAATGACACCTAACCTCTGGAACTTCGAAAGGGTCTTTCACACCCTTGCTGCAACTGAAGAAGTTCACCGCCATACCGTCTCCACTCGAGAGGAAGCACGATGGTCCCGCCCACATCCAGAGGAGCCCCGTTTCCCCCTCGTAGCTCGAGATGAGGGATCCTTTCCCTGCTTTCAACGGGAAAGTATTCCCGGCGTTCCCGTCGCATCTCAAGAGGAGGCACTCTCAACAGGAAAGGCGAGAGGAACTCCATGGTCGTACCACCATTCCAAGAGTCCCCCAGATGTCTCAGTCCATTCCAGAGGAACCTCTTTGCCCTGCACTGGCTCATCTTTCAAGCCGAGGATCGACTCACAACACGGTGGCACGTGGGACAGCCCTGTGGGAAAGCCTCGAGGGAAAGCCTCGAGGGAAAACCACAGATCCTTTGATCCACGCGATGGGAAGCGTGACATTGCTGCTACAGCCTGGAAGGAAAGCGCACGTGCATGCCCCCACTCGAGACGAGGCCTGACTCCCCTGGGGAGACTCCAGAAGTACCCAAAGATCCATGTCAGCCCCTGAGAGGAATCCTCGGTTCCGGCCCTGACTCCACACAAGCTTTTTGGCCCCTGTATCGACGGGAGAGGAATCCCGAGAGGCCCCCTAGCAACTCGCATGGGGACTGGCCTCTCCTGAGGCCACCAGGGCGGGTCCCTGAGGTCCCCGTCGTAACTCGAGAACACCTGCCGCAACTCGAGAAAATCCAGGAAGTTCTCCCTTCCAGGCGAGATGAGGCCTATTTCCGATGAGGCGTCTGGAGACTAATGACACCTAACCTCTGGAACTTCGAAAGGGTCTTTCACACCCTTGCTGCAACTCAAGAAGTTCACCGCCATACCCGTCTCCACTCGAGAGAAAGCACGATGGTCCCGCCCACATCCAGAGTAGCCCCGTTTCCCCCTCGTAGCTCGAGATGAGGGATCCTTTCCCTCCTTTCAACGGGAAAGAATTCCCGGCGTTCCCGTCGCATCTCAAGAGGAGGCACTCTCAACAGGAAAGGCGAGAGGAACTCCATGGTCGTACCACCATTCCAAGAGTCCCCCAGATGTCTCAGTCCATTCCAGAGGAACCTCTTTGCCCTGCACTGGCTCATTTTTCACGCCGAGAATCGACTCACACCACGGTGTCACGTGGGACAGCCCTGTGGGAAAGCCTCGAGGGAAAGCCTCGAGTGAAAATCACAGATCCTTTGATCCACGTGACGGGAAGCGTGACATTGCTGCTACAGCCTGGAAGGAAAGCGCACGTGCATGCCCCCACTCGAGACGAGGCCTGACTCCCCTGGGGAGACTCCAGAAGTACCCAAAGATCCATGTCAGCCCCTGAGAGGAATCCTCGGTTCCGACCCTGACTCCACTCAAGGTTTTTGGCCCCGGTATCGACGGGAGAGGAATCCCGAGAGGCCCCCTAGCAACTCGCATGGGGACTGGCCTCTCCTGAGGCCACCAGGGCGGGTCCCTGAGTTCCCCGTCGTAACTTAAGAACACCTGCCGCAACTCGAGAAAATCCAGGAAGTTCTCCCTTCCAGGCGAGATGAGGCCTATTTCCGATGAGGCGTCTGGAGACTAATGACACCTAACCTCTGGAACTTTGAAAGGGTCTTTCACACCCTTGCTGCAACTCAAGAAGTTCAACGCCATACCCGTCTCCACTCGAGAGGAAGCACGATGGTCCCGCCCACATCCAGAGGAGCCCCGTTTTCCCCTCGGTGCTCGAGATGAGGGATCCTTTCCCTGCTTTCAACGGCAAAAAATTCCCGGCGTTCCCGTCGCATCTCAAGAGGAGGCACTCTCAACAGGAAAGGCGAGAGGAACTCCATGGTCGTACCACCATTCCAAGAGTCCCCCAGATGTCTCAGTCCATTCCAGAGGAACCTCTTTGCCCTGCACTGGCTCATCTTTCACGCCGAGGATCGACTCACACCACGGTGGCACGTGGGACAGCCCTGTGGGAAAGCCTCTAGGGAAAACCACACATCATTTGATCCACGCGACGGGAAGCGTGACATTGCTGCTACAGCCTGGAAGGAAAGCGCACGTGCATGCCCCCACTCGAGACGAGGCCTGACTCCCCTGGGGAGACTCCAGAAGTACCCAAAGATCCATGTCAGCCCCTGAGAGGAATCCTCGGTTCCGGCTCTGACTCCACACAAGCTTTTTGGCCCCGGTATCGACGGGAGAGGAATCCCGAGAGGCCCCCTAGCAACTCACATGGGGACTGGCCTCTACTGAGGCCACCAGGGCGGGTCCCTGAGGTCCCCGTCGTAACTCGAGAACACCTGCCGCAACTCGAGAAAATCCAGGAAGTTCTCCCTTCCAGGCGAGATGAGGCCTATTTCCGATGAGGCCTCTGGAGACTAATGACACCTAACCTCTGGAACTTCGAAAGGGTCTTTCACACCCTTGCTGCAACTGAAGAAGTTCACCGCCATACCGTCTCCACTCGAGAGGAAGCACGATGGTCCCGCCCACATCCAGAGGAGCCCCGTTTCCCCCTCGTAGCTCGAGATGAGGGATCCTTTCCCTGCTTTCAACGGGAAAGTATTCCCGGCGTTCCCGTCGCATCTCAAGAGGAGGCACTCTCAACAGGAAAGGCGAGAGGAACTCCATGGTCGTACCACCATTCCAAGAGTCCCCCAGATGTCTCAGTCCATTCCAGAGGAACCTCTTTGCCCTGCACTGGCTCATTTTTCACGCCGAGAATCGACTCACACCACGGTGTCACGTGGGACAGCCCTGTGGGAAAGCCTCGAGGGAAAGCCTCGAGGGAAAACCGCAGATCCTTTGATCCACGCGACGTGAAGCGTGACATTGCTGCTACAGCCTGGAAGGAAAGTGCACGTGCATGCCCCCACACGAGACGAGGCCTGTCTCCCCTGGCGAGACTCCAGAAGTACCCAAAGATCCATATCAGTCCCTGAGAGGAATCCTCGGTTCCAGCCCTGTCTCCACACAAGGTTTTTGGCCCCGGTATCGACGGGAGAGGAATCCCGAGGGGCCCCCTAGCAACACGCATAGGGACTGGCCTCTCCTGAGGCCACCAGGGCGGGTCCCTGAGGTCCCCGTCGTAACTCGAGAACACCTGCTGCAACTCGAGAAAATCAAGGAAGTTCTTCCTTCCAGGCGAGATGAGGCCTATTTCCGATGAGGCGTCTGGAGACTAATGACACCTAACCTCTGGAACTTCGAAAGGGTCTTTCACACCCTTGCTGCAACTCAAGAAGTTCACCGCCATACCCGTCTCCACTCGAGAGAAAGCACGATGGTCCCGCCCACATCCAGAGGAGCCCCGTTTCCCCCTCGTAGCTCGAGATGAGGGATCCTTTCCCTGCTTTCAACGGGAAAATATTCCCGGCGTTCCCGTCGCATCTCAAGAGGAGGCACTCTCAACAGGAAAGGCGAGAGGAACTCCATGGTCGTACCACCATTCCAAGAGTCCCCCAGATGTCTCAGTCCATTCCAGAGGAACCTCTTTGCCCTGCACTGGCTCATCTTTCACGCCGAGGATCGACTCACACCACGGTGGCACGTGGGACAGCCCTGTGGGAAAGCCTCGAGGGAAAACCACAGATCATTTGATCCACGCGACAGGTAGCGTGACATTGCTGCTACAGCCTGGAAGGAAAGTGCACGTGCATGCCCCCACTCGAGACGAGGCCTGACTCCCCTGGGGAGACTCCAGAAGTACCCAAAGATCCATGTCAGCCCCTGAGAGGAATCCTCGGTTCCGGCCCTGACTCCACACAAGGTTTTTGGCCCCGGTATCGACGGGAGAGGAATCCCGAGAGGCCCCCTAGCAACTCGCATAGGGACTGGCCTCTCCTGAGGCCACCAGGGCGGGTCCCTGAGGTCCCCGTCGTAACTCGAGAACACCTGCCGCAACTCGAGAAAATCCAGGAAGTTCTCCCTTCCAGGCGAGATGAGGCCTATTTCCGATGAGGCGTCTGGAGACTAATGACACCTTACCTCTGGAACTTCGAAAGGGTCTTTCACAGCCTTGCTGCAACTCAAGAAGTTCACCACCATACCCTGCCGGAAGCCAGTGTGCGGAATCCCGCCCGTGACAAGGTCATGAGGAAGGAAGCTGACATACGCAAGGCGTGCTCAGACTTCAGGGACCCCTCTGGATATTCCTAAGCATGTACCCCAGCAAAAATCTGCTGGATTTTGTGCTCTGCTTTTCCACTTTTCTGATATTCTCTGGAAAAAAGTCAATTCAGGGTTTTAGTCTTCTGCATTTGAAAGGGATGTTTCAGTTAAACCCCTCTGATAGCTCTCTAGTCTGCCTAACAGGTTCCCCAGACCTCTTACAGCTTGTGAATTGCTTACAGCCCCCCAACCGCGAGAGGCACAAAGCTTACAGCTTGTGAATTGCTTACAGCCCCCCAACCGCGGGAGGCACAAAGCTTAAAAGCATCTTAAAGATACAGAGCCTTTTCTAAAGAGTTAAAAATTATATTGGTAGAGGGTTTTCACTGTTGACTCAAGGATTGCTGCCAGACCTCCTTATTCTTTATCTTTTAGGCACCTGGAAGGATGTTAATGTAAGCAGGATGTAGAAAAAGATACATAGTAGTTTTGATGTTAGCAACACTAGACTTTTGAGTTAATTGCTTCTCTTTTGCTATAAATCACTGCACTCCCTCTACTTGTTATAAGTTGCTGTATCCTTGCTGTCTAAGAATGTAACTTTCTTTAGTGCTTTCCGAGAGTGGCACCAGACCTTGGGAAGATCAACACAAATAAGTCTTGTGGTTGACAAACCCTTATCAGAAAAAAGGCTGTAAAATGTTAATTGGCCCTTTTGGTTGGAAGATGATGTAAATTACCTAAGACTTGTGTATACAATTAGGTATGCAGAGAGAAAAGCCTGGTTTTGATAAGAGTCTGGACTGCTAACGCTGCATAACTTTGTGTTACCCATTGATCTCCATGTTTTATCAAAAGTATAAAAGGCCTTCTGAACAATAAAGGACGGGACCAGATTCTCAGACCAGTTTCTCGGACTAGTCTCGGCCTGGTTTCTTGGGAATCTGGCTCCCCCCGTGTCTCTCTCTCTCTCTCTTTTTCTCTCCCTTTTCTTCCCTCTGCTCTTTACTTTAATTTCAGGCTGAATTTCCTTCTGGGGCGCGGAGGCTCGCCAGGTCTACTTATTTGCCCTGGTTATTAAGATCCGCGAGAAAGGGAGCTTAAGGCGAGGCACCCTTAGATATTCAAGCGGGCACCGGTGGCCCAACGTAGATGGTGCAAATTCCTTGTCTGGAATTTTATTGGTCTTCCGCGTAAACCAAGCTATTCAGCCCTCTTTCTCCACTTAATCTTCCTACTGCACTACAGTTTCTTAATCTAATCTTATATTAATAAATAAACAAGTCTTTCCACGCCAACGCCGTCCACCCTTCGAATTCCCTGGATCCACCGGGGCTGGACCCCGGCAAGTGGCGCCCGGAACAGGCTATTCGAAGGTAGGTTCCTCGGAGCAAAAGCTCCCCCCGGAGCACTCTCTGTAGCTCCCCCCGGAGCACTCTCTGTTGCTCCCCCCGGAGCACTCTCTGTTGCTCCCCCCCGGAGTGACTTAATCACTCCCCCCGGAGTACTTTCGGGTACTCCCCCAGTGTTGAGTGTTCGGGACGGCTAGGACCCCACTCAGGGTGCCGCGGACCCCCCTGTAGGATAGACAGGGTGAGGAGGAGTGGGAAGTGTTCAAGGGTTTAAGAGAAACCTGGTGCTCTAGAGGTTGAAAAGAAACCTGCTATCTTAGGGTTGAAAACAAAACCCCCCTCGCCAAAGGTAAAACCTTTTTGTTGAGGTAGACTTTTCTATAAGACTTAATTTTCTGACATGGGTAACAGTGAATCAAAAGAAAGACAGCTTTTTACAGGAGTAATCTTGCAGTTACTAACTAAACGAGGAATTAAAGTTAAAAAATCCAATATTCATTCATTTTTTTCCTTTGTACAAGAACAGTGTCCCTGGTTTCCAGAAGAAGGCACTGTTAACTTAGACACCTGGGAGAGAGTAGGAAAACAACTAAAAACTTACCATGCTGAACATGGCTCACAAAAGGTGCCTACTGACGCCTTTTCCTTATGGAATATAATTAGGGACGCTCTAGACCCTGCCCCTGAATCTGAAAAGGTACATCTTAAAGAGGAAAGTGCAGAGAAAAAGGTATCTATCGAAGAGGAGAGTGATGAAAAGGAGGCTACACCTAACTATCGGCAGTTGAGTCAAATGATAGCTGCAATGACTGCCCAAGAAAAGGTAATAGATAGAGATGACAAAAAAGAGCAGCTTTCAGATGAGGAAGATTTGGAAGAGGAAGTAAGTCAAGATCATTCTGATGAGGACTGGTCTTTATTAAATAAAGATGCTCCAAGGAGTTTAAGAGAAACTTCTCCAATTAGATTATCTGCTCCAAAGAGCTTAATAAAAACTTCCCCAACCAGACCACCTGCTTCCACAAATTCAAGAGAAATTTCCTTAATTAAGCCTTCTGCTTCCAGAGGCTCAAGACAAATGTCCCCCATCAGATTATATGCACCTGAGAGTTTAAGGCCAGATTCCCCAGATAAAACATCCGTAAGACCTAAACACAGAACGGATAAAAAATTCCCAAAGTACGAAGAAAGTGACATAGGACACCCCTTCCCCCCCCCCCCCTATAAGGGTGAGGGGCCTCCACTAGAAGCTCCCCGAAGAAGAGTTTTCTCTAGCCCAGATGATGAACTTGATCCCCACCTTGAGGCTTGTTTCCCCATAATATTTGGTGGAAGTGGTGGGAGAACAGCCCCCCACTGGGAACCCATTCCAATGAAAATGATTAAAGAACTCAAACAGGCTTGTGCTTTGTATGGGCCTAAAGCCCCGTACACTGTATCATTGGTGGAAGCTTTAGCGGGCAGATGGATGACACCCCATGACTGGAAGACAGTCGCTAAAGCTTGTCTGTCTGGAGGTCAATATGTACTTTGGAGAACTGAATATGAAGATCTAGCCCAAAAACAGGCTGATGCTAACCAAAAATATGGCCCAAGATATATTATAAAAAATATGTTGGCAGGGACTAATGATTTTGGAACACTTAGAGATCAAATGGGATTAGATAAAACCACTTTAGATCAAGTAACCGCCTGCGCCCTTGGGGCTTGGCGTTTGTTGCCTGAAGGGAAAGAATCTACCTCTTCCTTCTCAAATGTTAAACAAAAACCAGAAGAGCCATATGAAGACTTTATATCAAGACTTGCAGAGGCAGTCAACAGAGTAATTTCCAACACTGAGGCAGTCAACAGAGTAATTTCCAACACTGAGGCAGCTAGTATATTGATAAAACAACTGGCATTTGAAAATGCTAATTCTACCTGCCAGGCCATTTTACGTCCTATTAAAAAAACTGGGGAAATAATAGATTATATCAGGCAATGTGCAGATGTAGGACCAGCGATGATGCAGGGCGTTGCCATAGCTGCAGTCATAAAGGGAAATTCTTACCAGCAGGCAGTACAGTCCTTTTTTACAAATAGAAATAACCCGTCAAAGAGTCATTCCAGTAGTCCAGGCCAGAATATTGGTTTATCCAAGGCCTGCTTCTCTTGCGGACGGGAAGGGCACCTTATGCGAGCTTGTCCCCAAAAAGCAGCCGGTTCTTCTCTGCCGAATTCTCCCTCCCCGGCTGTGCCTACTAATCTCCCTAGATCTCTCTGCCCTCGTTGTCAAAAAGGATATCACTGGGCAAAAGAATGTAGGTCACAATTCCATAGAAATGGAGCCTTTTTGGGCCCCGACCAGCAGTCGGGAAACGGATTGAGGGGCCAGCCTCAGGCCCCGACAACAATTGGGGCAGCCTCACTGAACCCATTCATTCCCTTCGTCCCATCGCAGAACTCATCAGAGCAACCCCAGGCAGCGCAGGACTGGACCTCAGTTCCACCACCTCAGCAATATTAACACCAGATAGCCCCACTGTAAAAATACCTACAGGAGTTAAAGGCCCATTACCAACAGGTTTAGTAGGAATTATACTAGGCAGAAGTTCCTTAGCTATGCAAGGTCTCACAATCATCCCTGGAGTAATTGACTCAGATTATACAGGAGAAATCCAGATAATGATTTCACCCCCAACTAAAACTTTCCAAATACATCAGGGACAAAGAATAGCCCAACTTTTGCTTTTGCCTTACCACACTGCAATTGGGCGCACAGCTACTCAAAATGAAAGGCAGGATAAAGGATTTGGGTCTAGTGATATGGTTTTTTGGATAACAGAAATTACTCAGAAACGTCCTATGAAGACTATCCTGATTAATGGCAAGTCTATTGTGGGGTTATTAGACACAGGAGCAGATGTTTCTTGCATTTCAGGAAAAGACTGGCCCAGCTCCTGGCCCACACATACTACTGAAAATAACTTGGTGGGGATAGGAAGAGCCCCCACAATAGCCAAAAGTGCAAAAATTTTAGATTGGCAATTTGAGGATACCCGTGGAACTTTCCAACCTTATGTCGTTCCTTCGCTCCCCCTTACCCTGTGGGGGAGGGACGTGCTATCTCAAATGGGAGTGTTACTTTTTAGCCCTGATGATAAAGTGACCTCTCAGATGTTGCAGATGGGCTATGATCCATCAAAAGGATTGGGTAAACAACAGACAGGAATAATTGAGCCAATTTGCCCAACTCCTCGCAAGCTACGTGCTGGATTGGGATATCCAAATTTATAATTGAGGCCATTGTTTTTGCTGCCGACCCCATCACATGGAAATCTCAAGATCCGGTGTGGGTAGAACAGTGGCCTCTGCATAAGGAAAAATTATTGGCAGCTAAAGCATTAATCTTTGAACAATTAGAATTGGGACATATTGAGCCCTCCAATAGCCCCTGGAACACTCCTATTTTTGTCATTAAGAAAAAATCTGGTAAATGGCGACTTTTACAGGATTTGAGAGCTATTAATGCCACCATGGAGGACATGGGGGCCTTACAGCCTGGGCTCCCTTCCCCAGTAGCCGTTCCAGAGGGATATAATATAATTGTTATTGATTTACAAGATTGTTTTTTCACTATTCCCTTAAATCCTGAGGATAAAAAGCGATTTGCCTTTAGTCTGCCATCAGAAAATCTTAAACAGCCTTATTTACGGTTTCAGTGGAAGGTTCTGCCTCAGGGAATGAAAAATAGCCCTACTTTATGCCAAAAATTTGTTAATGCCGCTCTAGAAGATACTAGGGCTAAATATGAACACGTGTATATGATTCACTATATGGATGATATTTTAATAGCTCATCCTGATAGAGTTCACCTGCAGACTGTGCTCCAGGACCTGACCCAGGCATTGACAGACAGAGGCCTAAAAATTGCCCCAGAAAAAATTCAAATCAATCCGCCCATAACTTACTTAGGAAGAGTCATAAATTCGGAAACGGTGACTCATACCCCGCTGCAATTGAGAAAAGACCATCTTATTACTTTAAATGATTATCAAAAACTCTTAGGTGATATTAATTGGATTAGACCATATTTAAAATTAACCACTGCCGAATTAAAACCTCTTTTTAACACTTTACGCGGGGATCCTGATCCAACCTCAAAAAGACAATTAACAGCTGAGGCTCAAGAAGCCCTAGGCAAAGTAGAAGCAGCCTTATCAAATAGCTATGTAAAAAGAATTGATTTGACGATGACGTGGCAGTTCCTTTGCCTAGCTACTCCAACGGCGCCTACGGGAGTTCTGTGGCAACGCGGCCCTTTAGAATGGATCCATCTTCCTACCCAAGCTAAAAAAGTCGTGGCTTCTTATCCTGGTTTAATTGCCACATTAATGCTAAAAGGAAGGAAGCGGAGCATTGAATTGTTTGGTAAAGAGCCATCAGAGATTGTAATTCCATATAATAAGGAGCAGCTTGATGCTCTTTTAATGTTTGATGAAGACTGGCAGATTGCCATAGGGAATTACTGTGGTCAAATTTTGCATCATTTACCCTCGCATGTTTTACTAAATTTTATGTCTAACCATCCAGTTATTTTTCCTGTCCGGTGTAAACAGTTCCCTATTTCAGATGCTCAGGTAGTCTTTACTGATGGATCGGCTAACGGTAGAGCCTCTATAGTCACAAGAGATCATCAAAAACTTTTGGAAACACAAGAAACTTCAGCTCAAAGGGCTGAAATCACAGCTGTTATTGAGGCCTTTGTTATGTTTGCGGAGAAAGAATTTAACCTTTATTCTGACTCTCAGTATGTGGTCAGGCTGTTTCCACACATTGAGACTGCAGTTTTGCCTGAAAACAAAACTGCTATCTTCCATTTGTTAACTAAACTGCAGCAGCAAATATGGAAAAGAAATCGGGCGTTCTTTATCGGCCACATTCGGGCTCATTCCGGCCTGCCTGGCCCTTTAAATGCTCTCAATGAATTGGCAGATTCGTTAACCAGGATTTCAGTGGCTTCTGTTTTTGAAGAAGCTCGAGCTTCTCACTCACTTCATCACCAAAATGCCACTGCCTTACGATACCAGTTTCAAATTCCTCGAGAATCTGCCCGAGAGATTGTTCGTTCTTGTTCACATTGTCCTACTACCGTGAATGCTTTGCCTCTGGGAGTTAACCCTCGCGGTCTCAAACCTAATGCACTCTGGCAAATGGATGTAACCCATGTCTCTTCATTTGGAAAACTGTCTTTTGTTCATGTAACTGTAGATACCTTCTCTCATGTTATTATTGCCACTGCTCGTACAGGGGAAGCAGTTAAAGATGTAATACAACATCTTTTTACATGCTTTTCCTATCTGGGCTTGCCAAAAGCTTTAAAAACTGATAATGCTCCTGCTTACACTTCTAAATCTTTTCAGCAATTCTGTACAAGATTTCAAATTAAACATAACACCGGCATCCCTTATAACCCACAAGGACAAGCCATTGTGGAAAGAGCACATCAAACACTGAAAATCCATATTCAAAAACTAAAAGAAGGGGAATTTAAATATAGTTCCCCCCATCAGATTTTGCAACATGCTCTTTTCGTAATAAATAACTTAAATGCTGATTCATCCGGAAACACTGCAATGCTTCGCCATTGGTGCCCAGAGCAATTGAATGCAAAACCATTAGTAAAATGGAGGGACCTTCTTTCCGGACAATGGAAAGGTCCTGACCCCTTATTAACCAATGGGCGAGGGTATGCTTGTGTTTTTCCACAGGACGCGGACGCTCCGATTTGGGTTCCAGACAGACTAATTCGCCATGTCTCAGCTCCCCGGATACCAGAATCCCCCGCCACCGCGATCTCTAAAAAGGAAGAAACTCCCTCTTCCCCCGCTCCCTCCGCCAGCACGGGAAACGCCGCTGACCCCAGGACAGCTGACATTGGAGATCCCGGATAGGCGCGGATCGGAGCCACCCACTGGACAGATGTCACGACTTCAGATACAGGATATTGCACCCCCTGATTTTTTGCCTCGCAGGAATCCATTAGGACGCCCAGCTCAGTCAACCCAACAAGCCTCCTTGCCCACCTGGGGACAGATTAAAGCTCTCTGTCGCCAGGCACAGGGGATAGCTACCCTACAGGGATCGTCAGTCTCTCCTGAAAAGGTGTTTATTGCCATGCTTGCCTTGCTCTCTTGCCAGGTAAGCGCTGCTCCCATTCCAACCAAATATTGGGCGTTTCTCCCGGATCCTCCAACTTTCCAAGTTGTTACTTGGAACAGTGACCCCATACGAGTTAGTACAGACCAGCCTCGCCTTTTGGGAGGATCTTATACTTCCTATACAAAAGACCAATACCCTATTAATTTCAATTATACCTTTAAAGGACTAGCAGATGATTTTCCTGTCTGCTTTAATTTTCCTCCTGGCCTTACAGGAGACTTCTTTACCAAGACAGGATGCATTGGAGCCTCCACAAAAGCAGTTATGACAGATTCCCCAACCTCTAAATTTGCATCTATAGGGGATCGGTCTGCTTGGATATTACGAGCCCGTATGCCTGGGGTCCTTGGCCCCTATAAGTCTTTGTCTCTCAAAACTCCATCAGAATATCCAAATTGTGATGATGTTGCTCCCTCAGATGTTATTTGGAAAACTATAGATGATCATTCAGGATATCCGATTTGGAAATCTTGTATTTATAATTCGAGAGTAGATTACAATATGCCGGGAGGAAGAAATTGTGCGATTCAGGACTGGAGCAACCCAAATCCAGGTCAAGACCCTGAGTCTGACGATGACTTTATCAATAGATTGGATAATTGGAAAGAATATTCAATTTCTTGGCCGTTAGTTGCCACCAGACGGCATCATAACCAATTTGTTCCCCCTATGCTGTCTTATATAACTAGAGGTAAAACCTTTTGGCAGCCAGAAATTTGGAGAGCCCTTGCGGCTACCGCCCCTATTATTTTAATCCGACCAAAAAATACCTCTATTTACTCTATTTTAGCTTGTCTACCCTCTCCTTATGTTTTTCTTTTCACTAATGATTCTGAAAGACTTAACATACAATTGAATTATACAGGTGGACCCCATGTAGTGTCTTGTGAACAATGTATGCTTTCATCCTGTTTAACTCCTCAATATAAAGTTTGCTCTTTCATGGTTTTAAAACGTCCGCCCTATCTCATGGTACCTGTAACTGTAGCCACGTATTGGTATGATAACCATGGCCTAGCTGTACTGCAACAGCTACAAGATTTAATGCGAACACGACGGTTTGTGGGCTTACTTGTTTTGGGAATATCAGCTTTGATAACCGCAATTACTTCTGTTACTGTGGCGGCATTATCATTGTCTCAACAAGTGTATACTGCCCAATATGTTGACACCGTATCCAAAAATGTTTCTCTAACGCTGGCAACCCAGGAAATTATAGATAGGAAGCTAGAAATAAGGATTGATGCCTTAGAAGAAGCAGTAATGCATATTGGGAATGAATTACAGAGTCTGAAAATGAAATTGGCTCTTTCATGTCATGCCGATTACCGGTGGATATGTGTTACATCCCTGAAAGTAAATGAGACAGATTTTAAATGGGAGAGGGTCAAAAATCATATTTTAGGTGTCTGGAACAGCTCAGATATTAGTTTAGATTTAGGGAAACTTCATAATCAGATTCAGACCTTGGAACACTCCCGATTAGATTTTACCGCCGCAGGAGAAGCCAATGACTTTTTCCACACCTTCTCTGACTTCATTTCTGGAAAAACTCTTCTGACTACTGTCTCTAGCTATGCTGCTGTGGGTGCCATAATCCTGCTCCTTGTAATCGTGCTTCCTTGTGTTGTCAGGACTCTTCGGCAGAGCATTCGGAATCTCGCGACTGAACTGCACCTAATTTTTTTAAAAAACTAATAAAGAAGGGGGAGTTGCCGGAAGCCAGTGTGAGGAATCACGCCCGTGACAAGGTCATGAGGAAGGAAGCTGACATACGCAAGGCGTGCTCAGACTTCAGGGACCCCTCTGGATATTCCTAAGCATGTACCCCAGCAAAAATCTGCCGGCTTTTGTGCTCTGCTTTTCCACTTTTCTGATATTCTCTGGAAAAAAGTCAATTCAGGGTTTTAGTCTTCTGCATTTGAAAGGGATGTTTCAGTTAAACCCCTCTGATAGCTCTCTAGTCTGCCTAACAGGTTCCCCAGACCTCTTACAGCTTGTGAATTGCTTACAGCCCCCCAACCGCGAGAGGCACAAAGCTTACAGCTTGTGAATTGCTTACAGCCCCCCAACCGCGGGAGGCACAAAGCTTAAAAGCATCTTAAAGATACAGAGCCTTTTCTAAAGAGTTAAAAATTATATTGGTAGAGGGTTTTCACTGTTGACTCAAGGATTGCTGCCAGACCTCCTTATTCTTTATCTTTTAGGCACCTGGAAGGATGTTAATGTAAGCAGGATGTAGAAAAAGATACATAGTAGTTTTGATGTTAGCAACACTAGACTTTTGAGTTAATTGCTTCTCTTTTGCTATAAATCACTGCACTCCCTCTACTTGTTATAAGTTGCTGTATCCTTGCTGTCTAAGAATGTAACTTTCTTTAGTTCTTTCCGAGAGTGGCACCAGACCTTGGGAAGATCAACACAAATAAGTCTTGTGGTTGACAAACCCTTATCAGAAAAAAGGCTGTAAAATGTTAATTGGCCCTTTTGGTTGGAAGATGATGTAAATTACCTAAGACTTGTGTATACAATTAGGTATGCAGAGAGAAAAGCCTGGTTTTGATAAGAGTCTGGACTGCTAACGCTGCATAACTTTGTGTTACCCATTGATCTCCATGTTTTATCAAAAGTATAAAAGGCCTTCTGAACAATAAAGGACGGGACCAGATTCTCAGACCAGTTTCTCGGACTAGTCTCGGCCTGGTGTCTTGGGAATATGGCTCCCCCCGTGTCTCTCTCTCTCTCTCTTTTTCTCTCCCTTTTCTTCCCTCTGCTCTTTACTTTAATTTCAGGCTGAATTTCCATCTGGGGCGCGGAGGCTCGCCAGGTCTACTTATTTGCCCTGGTTATTAAGATCCGCGAGAAAGGGAGCTTAAGGCGAGGCACCCTTAGATATTCAAGCGGGCACCGGTGGCCCAACGTAGATGGTGCAAATTCCTTGTCTGGAATTTTATTGGTCTTCCGCGTAAACCAAGCTATTCAGCCCTCTTTCTCCACTTAATCTTCCTACTGCACTACAGTTTCTTAATCTAATCTTATATTAATAAATAAACAAGTCTTTCCACGCCAACGCCGTCCACCCTTCGAATTCCCTGGATCCACCGGGGCTGGACCCCGGCAATACCCGTCTCCACTAGAGAGGAAGCAGGATGGTCCCGCCCACATCCAGAGGAGCCCCGTTTCCCCCTCGTAGCTCGAGATGAGGGATCCTTTGCCTGCTTTCAACGGGAAAGAATTCCCGGCGTTCCCGTCGCATCTCAAGAGGAGGCACTCTCAACAGGAAAGGCGAGAGGAACTCCATGGTCGTACCACCATTCCAAGAGTCCCCCAGATGTCTCAGTCCATTCCAGAGGAAGCTCTTTGCCCTGCACTGGCTCATCTTTCACGCCGAGGATCGACTCACACCACGGTGGCACGTGGGACAGCCCTGTGGGAAAGCCTCGAGGGAAAGCCTCGAGGGAAAACCACAGATCCTTTGATCCACGCGACGGGAAGCGTGACATTGCTGCTACAGCCTGGAAGGAAAGTGCACGTGCATGCCCCCTCACGAGACGAGGCCTGTCTCCCCTGGCGAGACTCCAGAAGTACCCAAAGATCCATATCAGCCCCTGAGAGGAATCCTCGGTTCTGGCCCTGACTCCACACAAGGTTTTTGGCCCCGGTATCGACGGGAGAGGAATCCCGAGAGGCCCCCTAGCAACTCGCATGGTGACTGGCCACTCCTGAGGCCACCAGGGCGGGTCCCTGAGGTCCCCGTCGTAACTCGAGAACACCTGCCGCAACTCGAGAAAATCCAGGAAGTTCTCCCTTCCAGGCGAGATGAGGCCTATTTCCGATGAGGCGTCTGGAGACTAATGACACCTAACCTCTGGAACTTCGAAAGGGTCTTTCACACCCTTGCTGCAACTCAAGAAGTTCACCGCCATACCCGTCTCCACTCGAGAGGAAGCACGATGGTCCCGCCCACATCCAGAGGAGCCCCGTTTCCCCCTCGTAGCTCGAGATGAGGGATCCTTTGCCTGCTTTCAACGGGAAAGAATTCCCGGAGTTCCCGTCGCATCTCAAGAGGAGGCACTCTCAACAGGAAAGGCGAGAGGAACTCCATGGTCGTACCACCATTCCAAGAGTCCCCCAGATGTCTCAGTCCATTCCAGAGGAAGCTCTTTGCCCTGCACTGGCTCATCTTTCACGCCGAGGATCGACTCACACCACGGTGGCACGTGGGACAGCCCTGTGGGAAAGCCTCGAGGGAAAGCCTCGTGGGAAAACGACAGATCCTATGATCCACGCGACGGGAAGCGTGACATTGCTGCTACAGCCTGGAAGGAAAGCGCACGTGCATGCCCCCACTCGAGACGAGGCCTGACTCCACTGGGGAGTCTCCAGACGTACCCAAAGATCCATGTCAGCCCATGAGAGGAATCCTCGGTTACGGCCCTGACTCCACACAAGGTTGTTGGCCCCGGTATCGACGGGAGAGGAATCCCGAGAGGCCCCCTAGCAACTCGCATAGGGGCTGGCCTCTCCTGAGGCCACCAGGGCGGGTCCCTGAGGTCCCCGTCGTAACTCGAGAACACCTGCCGCAACTCGAGAAAATCCAGGAAGTTCTCCCTTCCAGGCGAGATGAGGCCTATTTCTGATGAGGCGTCTGGAGACTAATGACACCTAACCTCTGGAACTTCGAAAGGGTCTTTCACACCCTTGCTGCAACTCAAGAAGTTCACCGCCATACCCGTCTCCACTCGAGAGGAAGCACGATGGTCCCGCCCACATCCAGAGGAGCCCCGTTTTCCCCTCGTAGCTCGAGATGAGGGATCCTTTCCCTGGTTTCAAAGGGAAAGAGTTCCCGGCGTTCCCGTCGCATCTCAAGAGGAGGCACTCTCAACAGGAAAGGCGAGAGGAACTCCATGGTCGTACCACCATTCCAAGAGTCCGCCAGATATCTCAGTCCATTCCAGAGGAACCTCTTTGTCCTGCACTGGCTCATCTTTCACGCCGAGGATCGACTCACACCACGGTGGCACGTGGGACAGCCCTGTGGGAAAGCCTCGAGGGAAAGCCTCGAGGGAAAACCACAGATCCTTTGATCCACGCGACGGGAAGCGTGACATTGCTGCTACAGCCTGGAAGGAAAGCGCACGTGCATGCCCCCACTCGAGACGAGGCCTGACTCCCCTGGGGGGACTCCAGAAGAACCCAAAGATCCATGTCAGCCCCTGAGAGGAATCCTCGGTTCCGGCCCTGACTCCATACAAAGTTTTTGGCCCCGGTATCGACGGGAGAGGAATCCCGAGAGGCCCCCTAGCAACTCGCATGGGGACTGGCCTCTCCTGAGGCCACCAGGGCGGGTCCCTGAGGTACCCGTCGTAACTCGAGAACACCTGCCGCATCTCGAGAAAATCCAGGAAGTTCTCCCTTCCAGGCGAGATGAGGCCTATTTCCGATGAGGCGTCTGGAGACTAATGACACCTAACCTCTGGAACTTCGAAAGGGTCTTTCACACCCTTGCTGCAACTCAAGAAGTTCACCGCCATACCCGTCTCCACTCGAGAGGAAGCATGATGGTCCCGCCCACATCCAAAGGAGCCCCGTTTCCCCCTCGGAGCTCGAGATGATGGATCCTTTCCCTGCTTTCAACGGGGAAGAATTCCCGGCGTTCCCGTCGCATCTCAAGAGGAGGCACTCTCAACAGGAAAGGCGAGAGGAACTCCATGGTCGTACCACCATTCCAAGAGTCCCCAGATGTCTCCGTCCATTCCAGAGGAACCTCTTTGCCCTGCACTGGCTCATCTTTCACGCCGAGGATCGACTCACACCACGGTGGCACGTGGAACAGCCCTGTGGGAAAGCCTCGAGGGAAAACCACAGATCCTTTGATCCATGCGACGGGAAGCGTGACATTGCTGCTACAGCCTGGAAGGAAAGTGCACGTGCATGCCCCCACTCGAGACGAGGCCTGACTCCCCTGGGGAGACTCCAGAAGTACCCAAAGATCCATGTCAGCCCCTGAGAGGAATCCTCGGTTCCGGCCCTGACTCCACACAAGGTTTTTGGCCCCGGTATCGACGGGAGAGGAATCCCGAGAGGCCCCCTAGCAACTCGCATATGGACTGGCCTCTCCTGAGGCCACCAGGGCGGGTCCCTGAGGTCCCCGTCGTAACTCGAGAACACCTGCCGCAACTCGAGAAAATCCAGGAAGTTCTCCCTTCCAGGCGAGATGAGGCCTATTTCCGATGAGGCGTCTGGAGACTAATGACACCTTACCTCTGGAACTTCGAAAGGGTCTTTCACAGCCTTGCTGCAACTCAAGAAGTTCACCACCATACCCTGCCGGAAGCCAGTGTGAGGAATCCCGCCCGTGACAAGGTCATGAGGAAGGAAGCTGACATACGCAAGGCGTGCTCAGACTTCAGGGACCCCTCTGGATATTCCTAAGCATGTACCCCAGCAAAAATCTGCTGGCTTTTGTGCTCTGCTTTTCCACTTTTCTGATATTCTCTGGAAAAAAGTCAATTCAGGGTTTTAGTCTTCTGCATTTGAAAGGGATGTTTCAGTTAAACCCCTCTGATAGCTCTCTAGTCTGCCTAACAGGTTCCCCAGACCTCTTACAGCTTGTGAATTGCTTACAGCCCCCCAACCGCGAGAGGCACAAAGCTTACAGCTTGTGAATTGCTTACAGCCCCCCAACCGTGGGAGGCACAAAGCTTAAAAGCATCTTAAAGATACAGAGCCTTTTCTAAAGAGTTAAAAATTATATTGGTAGAGGGTTTTCACTGTTGACTCAAGGATTGCTGCCAGACCTCCTTATTCTTTATCTTTTAGGCACCTGGAAGGATGTTAATGTAAGCAGGATGTAGAAAAAGATACATAGTAGTTTTGATGTTAGCAACACTAGACTTTTGAGTTAATTGCTTCTCTTTTGCTATAAATCACTGCACTCCCTCTACTTGTTATAAGTTGCTGTATCCTTGCTGTCTAAGAATGTAACTTTCTTTAGTGCTTTCCGAGAGTGGCACCAGACCTTGGGAAGATCAACACAAATAAGTCTTGTGGTTGACAAACCCTTATCAGAAAAAAGGCTGTAAAATGTTAATTGGCCCTTTTGGTTGGAAGATGATGTAAATTACCTAAGACTTGTGTATACAATTAGGTATGCAGAGAGAAAAGCCTGGTTTTGATAAGAGTCTGGACTGCTAACGCTGCATAACTTTGTGTTACCCATTGATCTCCATGTTTTATCAAAAGTATAAAAGGCCTTCTGAACAATAAAGGACGGGACCAGATTCTCAGACCAGTTTCTCGGACTAGTCTCGGCCTGGTTTCTTGGGAATCTGGCTCCCCCCGTGTCTCTCTCTCTCTCTCTTTTTCTCTCCCTTTTCTTCCCTCTGCTCTTTACTTTAATTTCAGGCTGAATTTCCATCTGGGGCGCGGAGGCTCGCCAGGTCTACTTATTTGCCCTGGTTATTAAGATCCGCGAGAAAGGGAGCTTAAGGCGAGGCACCCTTAGATATTCAAGCGGGCACCGGTGGCCCAACGTAGATGGTGCAAATTCCTTGTCTGGAATTTTATTGGTCTTCCGCGTAAACCAAGCTATTCAGCCCTCTTTCTCCACTTAATCTTCCTACTGCACTACAGTTTCTTAATCTAATCTTATATTAATAAATAAACAAGTCTTTCCACGCCAACGCCGTCCACCCTTCGAATTCCCTGGATCCACCGGGGCTGGACCCCGGCAAGTGGCGCCCGGAACAGGCTATTCGAAGGTAGGTTCCTCGGAGCAAAAGCTCCCCCCGGAGCACTCTCTGTAGCTCCCCCCGGAGCACTCTCTGTTGCTCCCCCCCGGAGTGACTTAATCACTCCCCCCGGAGTACTTTCGGGTACTCCCCCAGTGTTGAGTGTTCGGGACGGCTAGGACCCCACTCAGGGTGCCGCGGACCCCCCTGTAGGATAGACAGGGTGAGGAGGAGTGGGAAGTGTTCAAGGGTTTAAGAGAAACCTGGTGCTCTAGAGGTTGAAAAGAAACCTGCTATCTTAGGGTTGAAAACAAAACCCCCCTCGCCAAAGGTAAAACCTTTTTGTTGAGGTAGACTTTTCTATAAGACTTAATTTTCTGACATGGGTAACAGTGAATCAAAAGAAAGACAGCTTTTTACAGGAGTAATCTTGCAGTTACTAACTAAACGAGGAATTAAAGTTAAAAAATCCAATATTCATTCATTTTTTTCCTTTGTACAAGAACAGTGTCCCTGGTTTCCAGAAGAAGGCACTGTTAACTTAGACACCTGGGAGAGAGTAGGAAAACAACTAAAAACTTACCATGCTGAACATGGCTCACAAAAGGTGCCTACTGACGCCTTTTCCTTATGGAATATAATTAGGGACGCTCTAGACCCTGCCCCTGAATCTGAAAAGGTACATCTTAAAGAGGAAAGTGCAGAGAAAAAGGTATCTATCGAAGAGGAGAGTGATGAAAAGGAGGCTACACCTAACTATCGGCAGTTGAGTCAAATGATAGCTGCAATGACTGCCCAAGAAAAGGTAATAGATAGAGATGACAAAAAAGAGCAGCTTTCAGATGAGGAAGATTTGGAAGAGGAAGTAAGTCAAGATCATTCTGATGAGGACTGGTCTTTATTAAATAAAGATGCTCCAAGGAGTTTAAGAGAAACTTCTCCAATTAGATTATCTGCTCCAAAGAGCTTAATAAAAACTTCCCCAACCAGACCACCTGCTTCCACAAATTCAAGAGAAATTTCCTTAATTAAGCCTTCTGCTTCCAGAGGCTCAAGACAAATGTCCCCCATCAGATTATATGCACCTGAGAGTTTAAGGCCAGATTCCCCAGATAAAACATCCGTAAGACCTAAACACAGAACGGATAAAAAATTCCCAAAGTACGAAGAAAGTGACATAGGACACCCCTTGCCCCCCCCTCCCTATAAGGGTGAGGGGCCTCCACTAGAAGCTCCCCGAAGAAGAGTTTTCTCTAGCCCAGATGATGAACTTGATCCCCACCTTGAGGCTTGTTTCCCCATAATATTTGGTGGAAGTGGTGGGAGAACAGCCCCCCACTGGGAACCCATTCCAATGAAAATGATTAAAGAACTCAAACAGGCTTGTGCTTTGTATGGGCCTAAAGCCCCGTACACTGTATCATTGGTGGAAGCTTTAGCGGGCAGATGGATGACACCCCATGACTGGAAGACAGTCGCTAAAGCTTGTCTGTCTGGAGGTCAATATGTACTTTGGAGAACTGAATATGAAGATCTAGCCCAAAAACAGGCTGATGCTAACCAAAAATATGGCCCAAGATATATTATAAAAAATATGTTGGCAGGGACTAATGATTTTGGAACACTTAGAGATCAAATGGGATTAGATAAAACCACTTTAGATCAAGTAACCGCCTGCGCCCTTGGGGCTTGGCGTTTGTTGCCTGAAGGGAAAGAATCTACCTCTTCCTTCTCAAATGTTAAACAAAAACCAGAAGAGCCATATGAAGACTTTATATCAAGACTTGCAGAGGCAGTCAACAGAGTAATTTCCAACACTGAGGCAGTCAACAGAGTAATTTCCAACACTGAGGCAGCTAGTATATTGATAAAACAACTGGCATTTGAAAATGCTAATTCTACCTGCCAGGCCATTTTACGTCCTATTAAAAAAACTGGGGAAATAATAGATTATATCAGGCAATGTGCAGATGTAGGACCAGCGATGATGCAGGGCGTTGCCATAGCTGCAGTCATAAAGGGAAATTCTTACCAGCAGGCAGTACAGTCCTTTTTTACAAATAGAAATAACCCGTCAAAGAGTCATTCCAGTAGTCCAGGCCAGAATATTGGTTTATCCAAGGCCTGCTTCTCTTGCGGACGGGAAGGGCACCTTATGCGAGCTTGTCCCCAAAAAGCAGCCGGTTCTTCTCTGCCGAATTCTCCCTCCCCGGCTGTGCCTACTAATCTCCCTAGATCTCTCTGCCCTCGTTGTCAAAAAGGATATCACTGGGCAAAAGAATGTAGGTCACAATTCCATAGAAATGGAGCCTTTTTGGGCCCCGACCAGCAGTCGGGAAACGGATTGAGGGGCCAGCCTCAGGCCCCGACAACAATTGGGGCAGCCTCACTGAACCCATTCATTCCCTTCGTCCCATCGCAGAACTCATCAGAGCAACCCCAGGCAGCGCAGGACTGGACCTCAGTTCCACCACCTCAGCAATATTAACACCAGATAGCCCCACTGTAAAAATACCTACAGGAGTTAAAGGCCCATTACCAACAGGTTTAGTAGGAATTATACTAGGCAGAAGTTCCTTAGCTATGCAAGGTCTCACAATCATCCCTGGAGTAATTGACTCAGATTATACAGGAGAAATCCAGATAATGATTTCACCCCCAACTAAAACTTTCCAAATACATCAGGGACAAAGAATAGCCCAACTTTTGCTTTTGCCTTACCACACTGCAATTGGGCGCACAGCTACTCAAAATGAAAGGCAGGATAAAGGATTTGGGTCTAGTGATATGGTTTTTTGGATAACAGAAATTACTCAGAAACGTCCTATGAAG
Source organism: Capricornis sumatraensis (assembly GCF_032405125.1). Taxonomy (NCBI): domain Eukaryota; kingdom Metazoa; phylum Chordata; class Mammalia; order Artiodactyla; family Bovidae; genus Capricornis; species Capricornis sumatraensis. Next base: position 2,010,467 of record NW_027184618.1, read on the forward strand.
ACTATCCTGATTAATGGCAAGTCTATTGTGGGGTTATTAGACACAGGAGCAGATGTTTCTTGCATTTCAGGAAAAGACTGGCCCAGCTCCTGGCCCACACATACTACTGAAAATAACTTGGTGGGGATAGGAAGAGCCCCCACAATAGCCAAAAGTGCAAAAATTTTAGATTGGCAATTTGAGGATACCCGTGGAACTTTCCAACCTTATGTCGTTCCTTCGCTCCCCCTTACCCTGTGGGGGAGGGACGTGCTATCTCAAATGGGAGTGTTACTTTTTAGCCCTGATGATAAAGTGACCTCTCAGATGTTGCAGATGGGCTATGATCCATCAAAAGGATTGGGTAAACAACAGACAGGAATAATTGAGCCAATTTGCCCAACTCCTCGCAAGCTACGTGCTGGATTGGGATATCCAAATTTATAATTGAGGCCATTGTTTTTGCTGCCGACCCCATCACATGGAAATCTCAAGATCCGGTGTGGGTAGAACAGTGGCCTCTGCATAAGGAAAAATTATTGGCAGCTAAAGCATTAATCTTTGAACAATTAGAATTGGGACATATTGAGCCCTCCAATAGCCCCTGGAACACTCCTATTTTTGTCATTAAGAAAAAATCTGGTAAATGGCGACTTTTACAGGATTTGAGAGCTATTAATGCCACCATGGAGGACATGGGGGCCTTACAGCCTGGGCTCCCTTCCCCAGTAGCCGTTCCAGAGGGATATAATATAATTGTTATTGATTTACAAGATTGTTTTTTCACTATTCCCTTAAATCCTGAGGATAAAAAGCGATTTGCCTTTAGTCTGCCATCAGAAAATCTTAAACAGCCTTATTTACGGTTTCAGTGGAAGGTTCTGCCTCAGGGAATGAAAAATAGCCCTACTTTATGCCAAAAATTTGTTAATGCCGCTCTAGAAGATACTAGGGCTAAATATGAACACGTGTATATGATTCACTATATGGATGATATTTTAATAGCTCATCCTGATAGAGTTCACCTGCAGACTGTGCTCCAGGACCTGACCCAGGCATTGACAGACAGAGGCCTAAAAATTGCCCCAGAAAAAATTCAAATCAATCCGCCCATAACTTACTTAGGAAGAGTCATAAATTCGGAAACGGTGACTCATACCCCGCTGCAATTGAGAAAAGACCATCTTATTACTTTAAATGATTATCAAAAACTCTTAGGTGATATTAATTGGATTAGACCATATTTAAAATTAACCACTGCCGAATTAAAACCTCTTTTTAACACTTTACGCGGGGATCCTGATCCAACCTCAAAAAGACAATTAACAGCTGAGGCTCAAGAAGCCCTAGGCAAAGTAGAAGCAGCCTTATCAAATAGCTATGTAAAAAGAATTGATTTGACGATGACGTGGCAGTTCCTTTGCCTAGCTACTCCAACGGCGCCTACGGGAGTTCTGTGGCAACGCGGCCCTTTAGAATGGATCCATCTTCCTACCCAAGCTAAAAAAGTCGTGGCTTCTTATCCTGGTTTAATTGCCACATTAATGCTAAAAGGAAGGAAGCGGAGCATTGAATTGTTTGGTAAAGAGCCATCAGAGATTGTAATTCCATATAATAAGGAGCAGCTTGATGCTCTTTTAATGTTTGATGAAGACTGGCAGATTGCCATAGGGAATTACTGTGGTCAAATTTTGCATCATTTACCCTCGCATGTTTTACTAAATTTTATGTCTAACCATCCAGTTATTTTTCCTGTCCGGTGTAAACAGTTCCCTATTTCAGATGCTCAGGTAGTCTTTACTGATGGATCGGCTAACGGTAGAGCCTCTATAGTCACAAGAGATCATCAAAAACTTTTGGAAACACAAGAAACTTCAGCTCAAAGGGCTGAAATCACAGCTGTTATTGAGGCCTTTGTTATGTTTGCGGAGAAAGAATTTAACCTTTATTCTGACTCTCAGTATGTGGTCAGGCTGTTTCCACACATTGAGACTGCAGTTTTGCCTGAAAACAAAACTGCTATCTTCCATTTGTTAACTAAACTGCAGCAGCAAATATGGAAAAGAAATCGGGCGTTCTTTATCGGCCACATTCGGGCTCATTCCGGCCTGCCTGGCCCTTTAAATGCTCTCAATGAATTGGCAGATTCGTTAACCAGGATTTCAGTGGCTTCTGTTTTTGAAGAAGCTCGAGCTTCTCACTCACTTCATCACCAAAATGCCACTGCCTTACGATACCAGTTTCAAATTCCTCGAGAATCTGCCCGAGAGATTGTTCGTTCTTGTTCACATTGTCCTACTACCGTGAATGCTTTGCCTCTGGGAGTTAACCCTCGCGGTCTCAAACCTAATGCACTCTGGCAAATGGATGTAACCCATGTCTCTTCATTTGGAAAACTGTCTTTTGTTCATGTAACTGTAGATACCTTCTCTCATGTTATTATTGCCACTGCTCGTACAGGGGAAGCAGTTAAAGATGTAATACAACATCTTTTTACATGCTTTTCCTATCTGGGCTTGCCAAAAGCTTTAAAAACTGATAATGCTCCTGCTTACACTTCTAAATCTTTTCAGCAATTCTGTACAAGATTTCAAATTAAACATAACACCGGCATCCCTTATAACCCACAAGGACAAGCCATTGTGGAAAGAGCACATCAAACACTGAAAATCCATATTCAAAAACTAAAAGAAGGGGAATTTAAATATAGTTCCCCCCATCAGATTTTGCAACATGCTCTTTTCGTAATAAATAACTTAAATGCTGATTCATCCGGAAACACTGCAATGCTTCGCCATTGGTGCCCAGAGCAATTGAATGCAAAACCATTAGTAAAATGGAGGGACCTTCTTTCCGGACAATGGAAAGGTCCTGACCCCTTATTAACCAATGGGCGAGGGTATGCTTGTGTTTTTCCACAGGACGCGGACGCTCCGATTTGGGTTCCAGACAGACTAATTCGCCATGTCTCAGCTCCCCGGATACCAGAATCCCCCGCCACCGCGATCTCTAAAAAGGAAGAAACTCCCTCTTCCCCCGCTCCCTCCGCCAGCACGGGAAACGCCGCTGACCCCAGGACAGCTGACATTGGAGATCCCGGATAGGCGCGGATCGGAGCCACCCACTGGACAGATGTCACGACTTCAGATACAGGATATTGCACCCCCTGATTTTTTGCCTCGCAGGAATCCATTAGGACGCCCAGCTCAGTCAACCCAACAAGCCTCCTTGCCCACCTGGGGACAGATTAAAGCTCTCTGTCGCCAGGCACAGGGGATAGCTACCCTACAGGGATCGTCAGTCTCTCCTGAAAAGGTGTTTATTGCCATGCTTGCCTTGCTCTCTTGCCAGGTAAGCGCTGCTCCCATTCCAACCAAATATTGGGCGTTTCTCCCGGATCCTCCAACTTTCCAAGTTGTTACTTGGAACAGTGACCCCATACGAGTTAGTACAGACCAGCCTCGCCTTTTGGGAGGATCTTATACTTCCTATACAAAAGACCAATACCCTATTAATTTCAATTATACCTTTAAAGGACTAGCAGATGATTTTCCTGTCTGCTTTAATTTTCCTCCTGGCCTTACAGGAGACTTCTTTACCAAGACAGGATGCGTTGGAGCCTCCACAAAAGCAGTTATGACAGATTCCCCAACCTCTAAATTTGCATCTATAGGGGATCGGTCTGCTTGGATATTACGAGCCCGTATGCCTGGGGTCCTTGGCCCCTATAAGTCTTTGTCTCTCAAAACTCCATCAGAATATCCAAATTGTGATGATGTTGCTCCCTCAGATGTTATTTGGAAAACTATAGATGATCATTCAGGATATCCGATTTGGAAATCTTGTATTTATAATTCGAGAGTAGATTACAATATGCCGGGAGGAAGAAATTGTGCGATTCAGGACTGGAGCAACCCAAATCCAGGTCAAGACCCTGAGTCTGACGATGACTTTATCAATAGATTGGATAATTGGAAAGAATATTCAATTTCTTGGCCGTTAGTTGCCACCAGACGGCATCATAACCAATTTGTTCCCCCTATGCTGTCTTATATAACTAGAGGTAAAACCTTTTGGCAGCCAGAAATTTGGAGAGCCCTTGCGGCTACCGCCCCTATTATTTTAATCCGACCAAAAAATACCTCTATTTACTCTATTTTAGCTTGTCTACCCTCTCCTTATGTTTTTCTTTTCACTAATGATTCTGAAAGACTTAACATACAATTGAATTATACAGGTGGACCCCATGTAGTGTCTTGTGAACAATGTATGCTTTCATCCTGTTTAACTCCTCAATATAAAGTTTGCTCTTTCATGGTTTTAAAACGTCCGCCCTATCTCATGGTACCTGTAACTGTAGCCACGTATTGGTATGATAACCATGGCCTAGCTGTACTGCAACAGCTACAAGATTTAATGCGAACACGACGGTTTGTGGGCTTACTTGTTTTGGGAATATCAGCTTTGATAACCGCAATTACTTCTGTTACTGTGGCGGCATTATCATTGTCTCAACAAGTGTATACTGCCCAATATGTTGACACCGTATCCAAAAATGTTTCTCTAACGCTGGCAACCCAGGAAATTATAGATAGGAAGCTAGAAATAAGGATTGATGCCTTAGAAGAAGCAGTAATGCATATTGGGAATGAATTACAGAGTCTGAAAATGAAATTGGCTCTTTCATGTCATGCCGATTACCGGTGGATATGTGTTACATCCCTGAAAGTAAATGAGACAGATTTTAAATGGGAGAGGGTCAAAAATCATATTTTAGGTGTCTGGAACAGCTCAGATATTAGTTTAGATTTAGGGAAACTTCATAATCAGATTCAGACCTTGGAACACTCCCGATTAGATTTTACCGCCGCAGGAGAAGCCAATGACTTTTTCCACACCTTCTCTGACTTCATTTCTGGAAAAACTCTTCTGACTACTGTCTCTAGCTATGCTGCTGTGGGTGCCATAATCCTGCTCCTTGTAATCGTGCTTCCTTGTGTTGTCAGGACTCTTCGGCAGAGCATTCGGAATCTCGCGACTGAACTGCACCTAATTTTTTTAAAAAACTAATAAAGAAGGGGGAGTTGCCGGAAGCCAGTGTGAGGAATCCCGCCCGTGACAAGGTCATGAGGAAGGAAGCTGACATACGCAAGGCGTGCTCAGACTTCAGGGACCCCTCTGGATATTCCTAAGCATGTACCCCAGCAAAAATCTGCCGGCTTTTGTGCTCTGCTTTTCCACTTTTCTGATATTCTCTGGAAAAAAGTCAATTCAGGGTTTTAGTCTTCTGCATTTGAAAGGGATGTTTCAGTTAAACCCCTCTGATAGCTCTCTAGTCTGCCTAACAGGTTCCCCAGACCTCTTACAGCTTGTGAATTGCTTACAGCCCCCCAACCGCGAGAGGCACAAAGCTTACAGCTTGTGAATTGCTTACAGCCCCCCAACCGCGGGAGGCACAAAGCTTAAAAGCATCTTAAAGATACAGAGCCTTTTCTAAAGAGTTAAAAATTATATTGGTAGAGGGTTTTCACTGTTGACTCAAGGATTGCTGCCAGACCTCCTTATTCTTTATCTTTTAGGCACCTGGAGGGATGTTAATGTAAGCAGGATGTAGAAAAAGATACATAGTAGTTTTGATGTTAGCAACACTAGACTTTTGAGTTAATTGCTTCTCTTTTGCTATAAATCACTGCACTCCCTCTACTTGTTATAAGTTGCTGTATCCTTGCTGTCTAAGAATGTAACTTTCTTTAGTGCTTTCCGAGAGTGGCACCAGACCTTGGGAAGATCAACACAAATAAGTCTTGTGGTTGACAAACCCTTATCAGAAAAAAGGCTGTAAAATGTTAATTGGCCCTTTTGGTTGGAAGATGATGTAAATTACCTAAGACTTGTGTATACAATTAGGTATGCAGAGAGAAAAGCCTGGTTTTGATAAGAGTCTGGACTGCTAACGCTGCATAACTTTGTGTTACCCATTGATCTCCATGTTTTATCAAAAGTATAAAAGGCCTTCTGAACAATAAAGGACGGGACCAGATTCTCAGACCAGTTTCTCGGACTAGTCTCGGCCTGGTGTCTTGGGAATATGGCTCCCCCCGTGTCTCTCTCTCTCTCTCTTTTTCTCTCCCTTTTCTTCCCTCTGCTCTTTACTTTAATTTCAGGCTGAATTTCCTTCTGGGGCGCGGAGGCTCGCCAGGTCTACATATTTGCCCTGGTTATTAAGATCCGCGAGAAAGGGAGCTTAAGGCGAGGCACCCTTAGATATTCAAGCGGGCACCAGTGGCCCAACGTAGATGGTGCAAATTCCTTGTCTGGAATTTTATTGGTCTTCCGCGTAAACCAAGCTATTCAGCCCTCTTTCTCCACTTAATCTTCCTACTGCACTACAGTTTCTTAATCTAATCTTATATTAATAAAAAAACAAGTCTTTCCACGCCAACGCCGTCCACCCTTCGAATTCCCTGGATCCACCGGGGCTGGACCCCGGCAATACCCGTCTCCACTAGAGAGGAAGCACGATGGTCCCGCCCACATCCAGAGGAGCCCCGTTTCCCCCTCGTAGCTCGAGATGAGGGATCCTTTCCCTGCTTTCAACGGGAAAGAATTCCCGGCGTTCCCGTCGCATCTCAAGAGGAGGCACTCTCAACAGGAAAGGCGAGAGGAACTCCATGGTCGTACCACCATTCCAAGAGTCCCCCAGATGTCTCAGTCCATTCCAGAGGAACCTCTGTGCCCTGCACTGGCTCATCTTTCACGCCGAGGATCGACTCACACCACGGTGGAACGTGGGACAGCCCTGTGGGAAAGCCTCGAGGGAAAACCACAGATCCTTTGATCCACGCGACGGGAAGCGTGATATTGCTGCTACAGACTGGAAAGAAAACGCACGTGCATGCCCCCACTCGAGACGAGGCCTGACTCCCCTGGGGAGACTCCAGAAGTACCCAAAGATCCATGTCAGCCCCTGAGAGGAATCCTCGGTTCCGGCCCTGACTCCACACAAGGTTTTTGGCCCCGGTATCGACGGGAGAGGAATCCCGCGAGGCCCCCTAGCAACTCGCATGTGGACTGGCCTCTCCTGAGGCCACCAGGGCGGGTCCCTGAGGTCCCCGTCGTAACTCGAGAACACCTGCCGCATCTCGAGAAAATCCAGGAAGTTCTCCCTTCCAGGCGAGATGAGGCCTATTTCCGATGAGGCGTCTGGAGACTAATGACACCTAACCTCTGGAACTTCGAAAGGGTCTTTCACACCCTTGCTGCAACTCAAGAAGTTCACCGCCATACCCGTCTCCACTCGAGAGGAAGCAGGATGGTCCCGCCCACATCCAGAGGAGCCCCGTTTCCCCCTCGTAGCTCGAGATGAGGGATCCTTTGCCTGCTTTCAACGGGAAAGAATTCCCGGCGTTCCCGTCGCATCTCAAGAGGAGGCACTCTCAACAGGAAAGGCGAGAGGAACTCCATGGTCGTACCACCATTCCAAGAGTCCCCCAGATGTCTCAGTCCATTCCAGAGGAAGCTCTTTGCCCTGCACTGGCTCATCTTTCACGCCGAGGATCGACTCACACCACGGTGGCACGTGGGACAGCCCTGTGGGAAAGCCTCGAGGGAAAGCCTCGAGGGAAAACCACAGATCCTATGATCCACGCGACGGGAAGCGTGACATTGCTGCTACAGCCTGGAAGGAAAGCGCACGTGCATGCCCCCACTCGAGACGAGGCCTGACTCCCCTGGGGAGACTCCAGAAGTACCCAAAGATCCATGTCAGCCCCTGAGAGGAATCCTCGGTTCCGGCCCTGACTCCACACAAGGTTTTTGGCCCCGGTATCGACGGGAGAGGAATCCCGAGAGGCCCCCTAGCAACTCGCATAGGGACTGGCCTCTCCTGAGGCCACCAGGGCGGGTCCCAGAGGTCCCCGTCGTAACTCGAGAACACCTGCCGCAACTCGAGAAAATCCAGGAAGTTCTCCCTTCCAGGCGAGATGAGGCCTATTTCTGATGAGGCGACTGGAGACTAATGACACCTAACCTCTGGAACTTCGAAAGGGTCTTTCACACCCTTGCTGCAACTCAAGAAGTTCACCGCCATACCCGTCTCCACTCGAGAGGAAGCACGAGGGTCCCGCCCACATCCAGAGGAGCCCCGTTTCCCCCTCGTAGCTCGAGATGAGGGATCCTTTTCCTGCTTTCAACGGGAAAAAATTCCCGGCGTTCCCGTCGCATCTCAAGAGGAGGCACTCTCAACAGGAAAGGCGAGAGGAACTCCATGGTCGTACCACCATTCCAAGAGTCCCCCAGATGTCTCAGTCCATTCCAGAGGAAACTCTTTGCCCTGCACTGGCTCATATTTCACGCCGAGGATCGACTCACACCACGGTGGCACGTGGGACAGCCCTGTGGGAAAGCCTCGAGGGAAAGCCTCGAGGGAAAACCACAGATCCTTTGATCCACGCGACGGGAAGCGTGACATTGCTGCTACAGCCTGGAAGGAAAGTGCACGTGCATGCCCCCTCACGAGACGAGGCCTGTCTCCCCTGGCGAGACTCCAGAAGTACCCAAAGATCCATATCAGCCCCTGAGAGGAATCCTCGGTTCTGGCCCTGACTCCACACAAGGTTTTTGGCCCCGGTATCGACGGGAGAGGAATCCCGAGAGGCCCCCTAGCAACTCGCATGGTGACTGGCCACTCCTGAGGCCACCAGGGCGGGTCCCTGAGGTCCCCGTCGTAACTCGAGAACACCTGCCGCAACTCGAGAAAATCCAGGAAGTTCTCCCTTCCAGGCGAGATGAGGCCTATTTCCGATGAGGCGTCTGGAGACTAATGACACCTAAACTCTGGAACTTCGAAAGGGTCTTTCACACCCTTGCTGCAACTCAAGAAGTTCACCGCCATACCCGTCTCCACTCGAGAGGAAGCACGATGGTCCCGCCCACATCCAGAGGAGCCCCGTTTCCCCCTCGTAGCTCGAGATGAGGGATCCTTTGCCTGCTTTCAACGGGAAAGAATTCCCGGAGTTCCCGTCGCATCTCAAGAGGAGGCACTCTCAACAGGAAAGGCGAGAGGAACTCCATGGTCGTACCACCATTCCAAGAGTCCCCCAGATGTCTCAGTCCATTCCAGAGGAACCTCTTTGCCCTGCACTGGCTCATCTTTCACGCCGAGGATCGACTCACACCACGGTGGCACGTGGGACAGCCCTGTGGGAAAGCCTCGAGGGAAAACCACAGATCCTTTGATCCACGCGAAGGGAAGCGTGACATTGCTGCTACAGCCTGGAAAGAAAACGCACGTGCATGCCCCCACTCGAGACGAGGCCTGACTCCCCTGCGGAGACTCCAGAAGTACCCAAAGATCCATGTCAGCCCCTGAGAGGAATCCTCGTTTCCGGCCCTGACTCCACACAAGGTTTTTGGCCCCGGTATCGACGGGAGAGGAATCCCGCGAGGCCCCCTAGCAACTCGCATGTGGACTGGCCTCTCCTGAGGCCACCAGGGCGGGTCCCTGAGGTCCCCGTCGTAACTCGAGAACACCTGCCGCATCTCGAGAAAATCCAGGAAGTTCTCCCTTCCAGGCGAGATGAGGCCTATTTCCGATGAGGCGTCTGGAGACTAATGACACCTAACCTCTGGAACTTCGAAAGGGTCTTTCACACCCTTGCTGCAACTCAAGAAGTTCACTTCCATACCCGTCTCCACTCGAGAGGAAGCAGGATGGTCCCGCCCACATCCAGAGGAGCCCCGTTTCCCCCTCGTAGCTCGAGATGAGGGATCCTTTGCCTGCTTTCAACGGGAAAGAATTCCCGGCGTTCCCGTCGCATCTCAAGAGGAGGCACTCTCAACAGGAAAGGCGAGAGGAACTCCATGGTCGTACCACCATTCCAAGAGTCCCCCAGATGTCTCAGTCCATTCCAGAGGAAACTCTTTGACCTGCACTGGCTCATCTTTCACGCCGAGGATCGACTCACACCACGGTGGCACGTGGGACAGCCCTGTGGGAAAGCCTCGAGGGAAAGCCTCGAGGGAAAACCACAGATCCTTTGATCCACGCGACGGGAAGCGTGACATTGCTGCTACAGCCTGGAAGGAAAGTGCACGTGCATGCCCCCTCACGAGACGAGGCCTGTCTCCCCTGGCGAGACTCCAGAAGTACCCAAAGATCCATATCAGCCCCTGAGAGGAATCCTCGGTTCTGGCCCTGACTCCACACAAGGTTTTTGGCCCCGGTATCGACGGGAGAGGAATCCCGAGAGGCCCCCTAGCAACCCGCATGGTGACTGGCCACTCCTGAGGCCACCAGGGCGGGTCCCTGAGGTCCCCGTCGTAACTCGAGAACACCTGCCGCAACTCGAGAAAATCCAGGAAGTTCTCCCTTCCAGGCGAGATGAGGCCTATTTCCGATGAGGCGTCTGGAGACTAATGACACCTAACCTCTGGAACTTCGAAAGGGTCTTTCACACCCTTGCTGCAACTCAAGAAGTTCACCGCCATACCCGTCTCCACTCGAGAGGAAGCACGATGGTCCCGCCCACATCCAGAGGAGCCCCGTTTCCCCCTCGTAGCTCGAGATGAGGGATCCCTTGCCTGCTTTCAACGGGAAAGAATTCCCGGAATTCCCGTCGCATCTCAAGAGGAGGCACTCTCAACAGGAAAGGCGAGAGGAACTCCATGGTCGTACCACCATTCCAAGAGTCCCCCAGATGTCTCAGTCCATTCCAGAGGAACCTCTTTGCCCTGCACTGGCTCATCTTTCACGCCGAGGATCGACTGACACCACGGTGGCACGTGGGACAGCCCTGTGGGAAAGCCTCGAGGGAAAACCACAGATCCTTTGATCCACGCGAAGGGAAGTGTGACATTGCTGCTACAGCCTGGAAAGAAAACGCACGTGCATGCCCCCACTCGAGACGAGGCCTGACTCCCCTGCGGAGACTCCAGAAGTACCCAAAGATCCATGTCAGCCCCTGAGAGGAATCCTCGTTTCCGGCCCTGACTCCACACAAGGTTTTTGGCCCCGGTATCGACGGGAGAGGAATCCCGCGAGGCCCCCTAGCAACTCGCATGTGGACTGGCCTCTCCTGAGGCCACCAGGGCGGGTCCCTGAGGTCCCCGTCGTAACTCGAGAACACCTGCCGCATCTCGAGAAAATCCAGGAAGTTCTCCCTTCCAGGCGAGATGAGGCCTATTTCCGATGAGGCGTCTGGAGACTAATGACCCCTAACCTCTGGAACTTCGAAAGGGTCTTTCACACCCTTGCTGCAACTCAAGAAGTTCACTTCCATACCCGTCTCCACTCGAGAGGAAGCACGATGGTCCCGCCCACATCCAGAGGAGCCCCGTTTCCCCCTCGTAGCTCGAGATGAGGGATCCTTTGCCTGCTTTCAACGGGAAAGAATTCCCGGCGTTCCCGTCGCATCTCAAGAGGAGGCACTCTCAACAGGAAAGGCGAGAGGAACTCCATGGTCGTACCACCATTCCAAGAGTCCCCCAGATGTCTCAGTCCATTCCAGAGGAACCTCTTTGCCCTGCACTGGCTCATCTTTCACGCCGAGGATCGACTCACACCACGGTGGCACGTGGGACAGCCCTGTGGGAAAGCCTCGAGGGAAAACCACAGATCCTTTGATCCATGCGACGGGAAGCGTGACATTGCTGCTACAGCATGGAAAGAAAACGCACGTGCATGCCCCCACTCGAGACGAGGCCTGACTCCCCTGCGGAGACTCCAGAAGTACCCAAAGATCCATGTCAGCCCCTGAGAGGAATCCTCGTTTCCGGCCCTGACTCCACACAAGGTTTTTGGCCCCGGTATCGACGGGAGAGGAATCCCGAGAGGCTCCCTAGCAACTCGCATGTGGACTGGCCTCTCCTGAGGCCACCAGGGCGGGTCCCTGAGGTCCCCGTCGTAACTCGAGAACACCTGCCGCATCTCGAGAAAATCCAGGAAGTTCTCCATTCCAGGCGAGATGAGGCCTATTTCCGATGAGGCGTCTGGAGACTAATGACACCTAACCTCTGGAACTTCGAAAGGGTCTTTCACACCCTTGCTGCAACTCAAGAAGTTCACTTCCATACCCGTCTCCACTCGAGAGGAAGCAGGATGGTCCCGCCCACATCCAGAGGAGCCCCGTTTACCCCTCGTAGCTCGAGATGAGGGATCCTTTGCCTGCTTTCAACGGGAAAGAATTCCCGGCGTTCCCGTCGCATCTCAAGAGGAGGCACTCTCAACAGGAAAGGCGAGAGGAACTCCATGGTCGTACCACCATTCCAAGAGTCCCCCAGATGTCTCAGTCCATTCCAGAGGAACCTCTTTGCCCTGCACTGGCTCATCTTTCACGCCGAGGATCGACTCACACCACGGTGGCACGTGGGACAGCCCTGTGGGAAAGCCTCGAGGGAAAGCCTCGAGGGAAAACCACAGATCCTATGATCCACGCTTCGGGAAGCGTGACATTGCTGCTACAGCCTGGAAGGAAAGCGCACGTGCATGCCCCCACTCGAGACGAGGCCTGACTCCCCTGGGGAGACTCCAGAAGTACCCAAAGATCCATGTCAGCCCCTGAGAGGAATCCTCGGTTCCGGCCCTGACTCCACACAAGGTTTTTGGCCCCGGTATCGACGGGAGAGGAATCCCGAGAGGGCCCCTAGCAACTCGCATGGGGACTGGCCTTTCCTGAGGCCACCAGGGCGGGTCCCTGAGGTCCCCGTCGTAACTCGAGAACACCTGCTGCAACTCGAGAAAATCCAGGAAGTTCTCCCTTCCAGGCGAGATGAGGCCTATTTCCGATGAGGCGTCTGGAGACTAATGACACCTAACCTCTGGAACTTCGAAAGGGTCTTTCACACCCTTGCTGCAACTCAAGAAGTTCACCGCCATACCCGTCTCCATTCGAGAGGAAGCACGATGGTCCCGCCCACATCCAGAGGAGCCCCGTTTCCCCCTCGTAGCTCGAGATGAGGGATCCTTTCCCTGCTTTCAACGGGAAAGTATTCCCGTCATTCCCGTCGCATCTCAAGAGGAGGCACTCTCAACAGGAAAGGCGAGAGGAACTCCATGGTCGTACCACCATTCCAAAGTCCCCCAGATGTCTCAGTCCATTCCAGAGGAACCTCTTTGCCCTGCACTGGCTCATCTTTCATGCCGAGGATCGACTCACACCACGGTGGCACGTGGGACAGCCCTGAGGGAAAGCCTCGAGGGAAAGCCTCGAGGGAAAACCACAGATCCTTTGATCCACGCGAAGCGAAGCGTGACATTGCTGCTACAGCCTGGAAGGAAAGCGCACGTGCATGCCCCCACTCGAGACGAGGCCTGACTCCCCTGGGGAGACTCCAGAAGTACCCAAAGATCTATGTCAGCCCCTGAGAGGAATCCTCGGTTCCGGCCCTGACTCCACACAAGGTTTTTGGCCCCGGTATCGACGGGAGAGGAATCCCGAGAGGCCCCCTAGCAACTCGCATGGGGACTGGCCTCTCCTGAGGCCACCAGGGCGGGTCCCTGAGGTCCCCGTCGTAACTCGAGAACACCTGCCCCAACTCGAGAAAATCCAGGAAGTTCTCCCTTCCAGGCGAGATGAGGCCTATTTCCGATGAGGCGTCTGGAGACTAATGACACCTAACCTCTGGAACTTCGAAAGAGTCTTTCACACCCTTGCTGCAACTCAAGAAGTTCACCGCCATACCCGTCTCCACTTGAGAGGAAGCACGATGGTCCCGCCCACATCCAGAGGAGCCCCGTTTCCCCCTCGTAGCTCGAGATGAGGGATCCCTTGCCTGCTTTCAACGGGAAAGAATTCCCGGCGTTCCCGTCGCATCTCAATAGGAGGCACTCTCAACAGGAAAGGCGAGAGGAACTCCATGGTCGTACCACCATTCCAAGAGTCCCCCAGATGTCTCAGTCCATTCCAGAGGAACCTCTTTGCCCTGCACTGGCTCATCTTTCACGCCGAGGATCGACTCACACCACGGTGGCACGTGGGACAGCCCTGTGGGAAAGCCTCGAGGGAAAGCCTCGAGGTAAAACCACAGATCCTTTGATGCACGCGACGGGAAGCGTGACATTGCTGCTACAGCCTGGAAGGAAAGCGCACGTGCATGCCCCCACTCGAGACGAGGCCTGACTCCCCTGGGGAGACTCCAGAAGTACCCAAAGATCCATGTCACCCCTGTGAGGAATCCTCGGTTCCGGCCGTGACTCCACACAAGGTTTTTGGCCCTAGTATCGACGGGAGAGGAATCCCGAGAGGCCCCCTAGCAACTCGCATGGGGACTGGCCTCTCCTGAGGCCATCAGGGCGGGTCCCTATGGTAACCGTCGTAACTCGAGAACACCTGCCGCACCTCGAGAAAATCCAGGAAGTTCTCCCTTCCAGGCTAGATGAGGCCTATTTCCGATGAGGCGTCTGGAGACTAATGACACCTAACCTCTGGAACTTCGAAAGGGTCTTTCACACCCTTGCTGCAACTCAAGAAGTTCACCGACATACCCGTGTCCACTCGAGAGGAAGCACGATGGTCCCGCCCACATCCCGAGGAGCCCCGTTTCCCCCTCGTAGCTCGAGATGAGGGATCCTTTCCCTGCTTTCAACGGGAAAGAATTCCCGGCGTTCCCGTCACAACTCAAGAAGAGTCACTCTCAACAGGAAAGGCGAGAGGAACTCCATGGTCGTACCACCATTCCAAGAGTCCCCCAGATGTCTCAGTCCATTCCAGAGGAACCTCTTTGCCCTGCACTGGCTCATCTTTCACGCCGAGGATCGACTCACACCACGGTGGCACGTGGGACAGCCCTGTGGGAAAGCCTCGAGGGAAAGCCTCGAGGGAAAACCACAGATCCTTTGATCCACGCGACGGGAAGCGTGACATTGCTGCTACAGCCTGGAAGGAAAGCGCACGTGCATGCCCCCACTCGAGACGAGGCCTGACTCCCCTGGGGAGACTCCAGAAGAACCCAAAGATCCATGTCAGCCCCTGAGAGGAATCCTCGGTTCCGGCCGTGACTCCACACAAGGTTTTTGGCCCCGGTATCGACGGGAGAGGAATCCCGAGAGGCCCCCTAGCAACTCGCATGGGGACTGGCCTCTCCTGAGGCCACCAGGGCGGGTCCCTTGGGTCCCCGTCGTAACTCGAGAACACCTGCCGCAACTCGAGAAAATCCAGGAAGTTCTCCCTTCCAGGCGAGATGAGGCCTATTTCTGATGAGGCGTCTGGAGACTAATGACACCTAACCTCTGGAACTTCGAAAGGGTCTTTCACACCCTTGCTGCAACTCAAGAAGTTTACCGCCATACCCGTCTCCACACGAGAGAAAGCACGATGGTCCCGCCCACATACAGAGGAGCCAAGTTTCCCCCTCGTAGCTTGAGATGAGGGATCCTTTCCCTGCTTTCAACGGGAAAGAATTCCCGGCAGTCCCGTCGCATCTCAAGAGGAGGCACTCTCAACAGGAAAGGCGAGAGGAACTCCATGGTCGTACCACCATTCCAAGAGTCCCCCAGATGTCTCAGTCCATTCCAGAGGAACCTCTTTGCCCTGCACTGGCTCATCTTTCACGCCGAGGATCGACTAACACCACGGTGGCACGTGGGACAGCCCTGTGGGAAAGCCTCGAGGGAAAGCCTCGAGGGAAAACCACAGATCCTTTAACCCTCGCGATGCGAAGCGTGACATTGCTGCTACAGCCTGGAAGGAAAGCGCACGTGCATGCCCCCACTCGAGACGAGGCCTGACTCCCCTGGGGAGACTCCAGAAGTACCCAAAGATCCATGTAACCCCTGAGAGGAATGCTCGGTTCCGGCCCTGACTCCACACAAGGCTTTTGGCCCCGGTATCGACGGGAGAGGAATCCCGAGAGGCCCCCTAGCAACTCGCATGGGGACTGGCCTCTCCTGAGGCCACCAGGGCGGGTCCCTGAGGTCCCCGTCGTAACTCGAGAACACCTGCCGCAACTCGAGAAAATCCAGGAAGTTCTCCCTTCCAGGCGAGATGAGGCCTATTTCCGATGAGGCGTCTGGAGACTAATGACACCTAACCTCTGGAACTTTGAAAGGGTCTTTCACACCCTTGCTGCAACTCAAGAAGTTCACCGCCATACCCGTGTCCACTCGGGAGTAAGCACGATGGTCCCGCCCACATCCAGAGGAGCCCCGTTTCCCCCTCGGAGCTCGAGATGAGGGATCCTTTCCCTGCTTTCAACGGGAAAGAATTCCCGGCGTTCCCGTCGCATCTCAAGAGGAGGCACTCTCAACAAGAAAGGCGAGAGGAACTCCATGGTCGTACCACCATTCCAAGAGTCCCCCAGATGTCTCAGTCCATTCCAGAGGAACCTCTTTGCCCTGCACTGGCTCATCTTTCACGCCGACGATCGACTCACACCACGGTGGCACGTGGGACAGCCCTGAGTGAAAGCCTCGAGGGAAAGCCTCGAGGGAAAACCACAGATCATTTGATCCAGGCCACGGGAAGCGTGACATTGCTGCTACAGCCTGGAAGGAAAGCGCACGTGCATTCCCCCACTCGAGACGAGGCCTGACGGCCCTGGGGAGACTCCAGAAATACCCAAAGATCCATGTCAGCCCTTGAGAGGAATCCTCGATTCGGGCCCTGACTCCACACAAGGTTTTTGGCCCCGGTATCGACGGGAGAGGAATCCCGAGAGGCCCCCAAGCAACTCCCATGGGGACTGGCCGTTCCTGAGGCCACCAGGGCGGGTCCCTGAAGTCCCCGTCGTAACTCGAGAACACCTGCCACAACTCGAGAAAATCCAGGAAGTTCTCCCTTCCAGGCGAGATGAGGCCTATTTCCAATGAAGCGTCTGGAGACTAACGACACCTAACCTCTGGAACTTCGAAAGGGTCTTTCACACCCTTGCTGCAACTCAAGAAGTTCACCGCCATACCCGTGTCCACTCGAGAGGAAGCACGATGGTCCCGCCCACATCCAGAGGAGCCCCGTTTCCCCCTCGTAGCTCGAGATGAGGGATCCTTTCCCTGCTTTCAACGGGAAAGAATTCCCGGCATTCCCGTCGCATCTCAAGAGGAGGCACTCTCAACAGGAAAGGCGAGAGGAACTCCATGGTCGTACCACCATTCCAAGAGTCCCCCAGATGTCTCAGTCCATTCCAGAGGAACATCTTTGCCCTGCACTGGCTCATCTTTCACGCCGAGGATCGACTCACACCACGGTGGCACGTGGGACAGCCCTGTGGGAAAGCCTCGAGGCAAAGCCTCGAGGGAAAACCACAGATCCTTTGATCCACGCTACGGGAAGCGTGACATTGCTGCTACAGCCTGGAAGGAAAGCGCACGTGCATGCCCCCACTCGATACGAGGCCTGACTCCCCTGGGGAGACTCCAGAAGTACCCAAAGATCCATGTCAGCCCCTGAGAGGAATCCTCGGTTCCGGCCCTGACTCCACACAAGGTTTTTGGCCCCGTTATCGACGGGAGAGGAATCCCGAGAGGCCCCCTAGCAACTCGCATGGGGACTGGCCTCTCCTGAGGCCACCAGGGCGGGTCCCTGAGGTCTCCGTCGTAACTCGAGAACACCTGTCGCAACTCGAGAAAATCCAGGAAGTTCTCCCTTCCAGGCGAGAAGAATCCTATTTCCGATGAGGCGTTTGGAGACTAATGACACCTAAACTCTGGAACTTCGAAAGGGACTTTCACACCCTTGCTGCAACTCAAGAAGTTCACCGCCATACCCGTCTCCACTCGCGAGGAAGCACGATGGTCCCGCCCACATCCAGAGGAGCCCCGTTTCCCCCTCGTAGCTCGAGATGAGGGATCCTTTCCCTGCTTTCAACGGGAAAGAATTCCCGGCGTTCCCGTCGCATCTCAAGAGGAGGCACTCTCAACAGGAAAGGCGAGAGGAACTCCATTGTCATACCACCATTCCAAGAGTCCCCCAGATGTCTCAGTCCATTCCAGAGGAACCTCTTTGCCCTGCACTGGCTCATCTTTCACGCCGAGGATCGACTCACACCACGGTGGCACGTGGGACAGCCCTGTGGGAAATCCTAGAGGGAAAGCCTCGAGGAAAAACCACAGATCCTTTGATCCACGAGACGGGAAGCGTGACATTCCTGCTGAAGCCTGGAAGGAAATCGCACGTGCATGCCCCCACTCGAGACGAGGCCTGACTCCCCTGGGGAGACTCCAGAAGTACCCAAAGATCCATGTCAGCACCTGAGAGGAATCCTCGGTCCCGGCCCTGACTCCACACAAGGTTTTTGGCCCCGGTATCGACGGGAGAGGAATCCCGAGAGGCCCCCTAGCAACTCGCATGGGGACTGGCCTCTCCTGAGGCCACCAGGGCGGGTCCCTGAGGTCACCGTCGTAACTCGAGAACACCTGCCGCAACTCGATAAAATCCAGGAAGTTCTCCCTTCCAGGCGAGATGAGGCCTATTTCCGATGAGGCGTCTGGAGACTAATGAAACCTAACCTCTGGAACTTCGAAAGGGTCTTTCACACCCTTGCTGCTACTCAAGAAGTTCACCGCCATACCCGTCTCCACTCGAGAGGAAGCACGATGGTCCCGCCCACATCCAGAGGAGCCCCGTTTCCCCCTCGTAGCTCGAGATGAGGGATCCTTTCCCTGCTTTCAACGGGAAAGAATTCCCGGCGTTCCCGTCGCATCTCAAGAGGAGGCACTCTCAACAGTAAAGGCGAGAGGAAATCCATGGTCGTACCACCATTCCAAGAGTCCCCCAGATGTCTCAGTCCATTCGAGAGGAAGCTCTTTGCCCTGCACTGGCTCATCTTTCACGCCGAGGATCGACTCACACCACGGTGGCACGTGGGACAGCCCTGTGGGAAAGCCTCGACGGAAAGCCTCGAGGGAAAACCACAGATCCTTTGATCCACGCGACGGGAAGCGTGACATTGCTGCTACAGCCTGGAAGTAAAGCGCACGTGCATGCCCCCACTCGAGACGAGTCCTGACTCCCCTAGGGAGACTCCAGAAGTACCCAAAGATCCATGTCACCCCTGGGAGGAAACCTCGTTTCCGGCCCTGACTCCACACAAGGTTTTTGGCCCCGGTATCGACGGGAGAGGAATTCTGAGAGGCCCCCTATCAACTCGCATGGGGACTGGCCTTTCCTGAGGCCACCATGGCGGGTCCCTGAGGTCCCCGTCGTAACTCCAGAACACCTGCCGCAACTCGAGAAAATCCAGGAAGTTCTCCCTTCCAGCCGAGATGAGGCCTATTTCCGATGAGGCGTCTGGAGACTAATGACACCTAACCTCTGGAACTTCGAAAGGGTCTTTCACACCCTTGCTGCTACTCAAGAAGTTCACCGCCATACCCGTCTCCACTCGAGAGGAAGCACGATGGTCCCGCCCACATCTAGAGGAGCCCCGTTTCCCCCACGTAGCTCGAGATGAGGGATCCTTTCCCTGCTTTCAACGGGAAAGAATTCCCGGCGTTCCCGTCGCATCTCAAGAGGAGGCACTCTCAACAGGAAAGGCGAGAGGAACTCCATGGTCGTACCACCATTCCAGAGTCCCCCAGATGTCTCAGTCCATTCGAGAGGAAGATCTTTGCCCTGTACTGGCTCATCTTTCACGCCGAGGATCGACTCACACCACGGTGGCACGTGGGACAGCCCTGTGGGAAAGCCTCGAGGGAAAGCCTCGAGGGAAAACCACAGATCCTTTGATCCACGCGACGGGAAGCGTGACATTGCTGCTACAGCCTGGAAGGAAAGCGCACGTGCATGCCCCCACTCGAGACGAGTCCTGACTCCCCTAGGGAGACTCCAGAAGTACCCAAAGATCCATGTCACCCCTGAGAGGAAACCTCGTTTCCGGCCCTGACTCCACACAAGGTTTTTGGCCCCGGTATCGACGGGAGAGGAATCCTGAGAGGCCCCCTAGCAACTCGCATGGGGACTGGCCTTTCCTGAGGCCACCATGGCGGGTCCCTGAGGTCCCCGTCGTAACTCGAGAACACCTGCCGCAACTCGAGAAAATCCAGGAAGTTCTCCCTTCCAGCCGAGATGAGGCCTATTTCCGATGAGGCGTCTGGAGACTAATGACACCTAACCTCTGGAACTTCGAAAGGGTCTTTCACACCCTTGCTGCTACTCAAGAAGTTCACCGCCATACCCGTCTCCACTCAAGAGGAAGCACGATGGTCCCGCCCACATCCAGAGGAGCCCCGTTTCCCCCTCGAAGCTCGAGATGAGGGATCCTTTCCCTGCTTTCAACGGGAAAGAATTCCCGGCGTTCCCGTCGCATCTCAAGAGGAGGCACTCTCAACAGGAAAGGCGAGAGGAACTCCATGGTCGTACCACCATTCCAAGAGTCCCCCAGATGTCTCAGTCCATTCCAGAGGAACCTCGTTGCCCTGCACTGGCTCATCTTTCACGCCGAGGATCGACTCACACCATTGTGGCACGTGGGACAGCCCTGTGGCAAAGCCTCGAGGGAAAGCCTCGAGGGAAAACCACAGATCCTTTGATCCACGCGACAGGAAGCGTGACATTGCTGCTACAGCCTGGAAGGAAAGCGCACGTGCATGCCCCCACTCGAGACGAGGCCTGACTCCCCTGGGGAGACTCCAGAAATACCCAAAGTTCCATGTCACCCCTGAGAGGAAACCTCGGTTCCGGCCCTGACTCCACACAAGGTTTTTGGCCCCGGTATAGACGGGAGAGGAATCCTGAGAGGCCCCCTAGCAACTCGCATGGGGACTGGCCTTTCCTGAGGCCACCAGGGCGGGTCCCTGAGGTCCCCGTCGTAACTCGAGAACACCTGCCGCAACTCGAGAAAATCCAGGAAGTTCTCCCTTCCAGGCGAGATGAGGCCTATTTCCAATGAGGCGTCTGGAGACTAATGACACCTAACCTCTGGAACTTCGAAAGGGTCTTTCACACCCTTGCTGCAACTCAAGAAGTTCACCGCCATACCCGTCTCCAATCGAGAGGAAGCACGATGGTCCCGCCCACATCCAGAGGAGCCCCGTTTCCCCCTCGTAGCTCGAGATGAGGGATCCTTTCCCTGCTTTCAACGGGAAAGAATTCCCGGCTTTCCCGTCGCATCTCAAGAGGAGGCACTCTCAACAGGAAAGGCGAGAGGAACTCCATGGTCGTACCACCATTCCAAGAGTCCCCCAGATGTCTCAGTTCATTCCAGAGGAACCTCTTTGCCCTGCACTGGCTCATCTTTCACTCCGAGGATCGACTCACACCACGGTGGCAAGTGGGACAGCCCTGTGGGAAAGCCTCGAGGGAAAGCCTCGAGGGAAAACCACAGATCCTTTGATCCACGCGAAGGTAAGTGTGACATTGCTGCTACAGCCTGGAAGAAAAGCGCTCGTGCATGCCCCCACTTGAAACGAGGCCTGACTCCAGTGGGGAGACTCCAGAAGTACCCAAAGATCCATGTCAGCCCCTGAGAGGAATCCTCGGTACCGGCCCTGACTCCAAACAAAGTTTTTGGCCCCGGTATCGACAGGAGAGGAATCCTGAGAGGCCCCCTTGCAACTCGCATGGGGACTGGCTTTTCCTGAGGCCACCAGGGCGGTTCCCTGAGGTCCCCGTCGTAACTCGAGAACACCTGCCGCAACTCGAGAAAATCCAGGATGTTCTCCCTTCCAGGCGAGATGAAGCCTATTTCCAATGAGGCGTCTGGAGACTAATGACACCTAACCTCTGGAACTTCGAAAGGGTCTTTCACACCCTTGCTGCAACACAAGAAGTTCACCGCCATACCCGTCTCCACTCGAGAGGAAGCACGATGGTCCCGCCCACATCCAGAGAAGCCCCGTTTCCCCCTCGTAGCTCGAGATGAGGGATCCTTTCCCTGCTTTCAACGGGAAAGAATTCCCGGCGTTCCCGTCGCATCTCAAGAGGAGGCACTCTCAACAGGAAAGGCGAGAGGAACTCCATGGTCGTACCACCATTCCAAGAGTCCCCCAGATGTCTCAGTCCATTCCAGAGGAACCTCTTTGCCCTGCACTGGCTCATCTTTCACGCCGAGGACGACTCACACCACGGTGGCACGTGTGACAGCCCTGTGGGAAAGCCTCGAGGGAAAACCACAGATCCTTTGATCCACGCGACGGGAAGCGTGACATTGCTGCTACAGCCTGGAAGGAAAGCGCACGTGCATGCCCCCACTCGAGACGAGTCCTGACTCCCCTAGGGAGACTCCAGAAGTACCCAAAGATCCATGTCACCCCTGAGAGGAAACCTCGGTTCCGGCCCTGACTCCACACAAGGTTTTTGGCCCCGGTATCGACGGGAGAGGAATCCTGAGAGGCCCCCTAGCAACTCGCATGGGGACTGGCCTTTCCTGAGGCCACCATGGCGGGTCCCTGAGGTCCCCATCGTAACTCGAGAACACCTGCCGCAACTCGAGAAAATCCAGGAAGTTCACCCTTCCAGGCGAGAAGAGGCCTATTTCCGATGAGGCGTCTGGAGACTAATGACACCTAACCTCTGGAACTTCGAAAGGGTCTTTCACACCCTTGCTGCTACTCAAGAAGTTCACCGCCATACCCGTCTCCACTCGAGAGGAAGCACGATGGTCCCGCCCACATCCAGAGGAGCCCCGTTTCCCCCTCGTAGCTCGAGATGAGGGATCCTTTCCCTGCTTTCAACGGGAAAGAATTCCCGGCGTTCCCGTCGCATCTCAAGAGGAGGCACTCTCAACAGGAAAGGCGAGAGGAACTCCATGGTCGTACCACCATTCCAAGAGTCCCCCAGATGTCTCAGTCCATTCCAGAGGAAACTCTTTGCCCTGCACTGGCTCATCTTTCACTCCGAGGATCGACTCACACCACGGTGGCAAGTGGGACAGCCCTGTGGGAAAGCCTCGAGGGAAAGCCTCGAGGGAAAACCACAGATCCTTTGATCCACGCGAAGGTAAGTGTGACATTGCTGCTACAGCCTGGAAGAAAAGCGCTCGTGCATGCCCCCACTTGAAACGAGGCCTGACTCCAGTGGGGAGACTCCAGAAGTACCCAAAGATCCATGTCAGCCCCTGAGAGGAATCCTCGGTTCCGGCCCTGACTCCAAACAAGGTTTTTGGCCCCGGTATCGACAGGAGAGGAATCCTGAGAGGCCCCCTAGCCACTCGCATGGGGACTGGCTTTTCCTGAGGCCACCAGGGCGGTTCCCTGAGGTCCCCGTCGTAACTCGAGAACACCTGCCGCAACTCGAGAAAATCCAGGATGTTCTCCCTTCCAGGCGAGATGAGGCCTATTTCCAATGAGGCGTCTGGAGACTAATGACACCTAACCTCTGGAACTTCGAAAGGGTCTTTCACACCCTTGCTGCAACACAAGAAGTTCACCGCCATACCCGTCTCCACTCGAGAGGAAGCACGATGGTCCCGCCCACATCCAGAGAAGCCCCGTTTCCCCCTCGTAGCTCGAGATGAGGGATCCTTTCCCTGCTTTCAACGGGAAAGAATTCCCGGCGTTCCCGTCGCATCTCAAGAGGAGGCACTCTCAACAGGAAAGGCGAGAGGAACTCCATGGTCGTACCACCATTCCAAGAGTCCCCCAGATGTCTCAGTCCATTCCAGAGGAACCTCTTTGCCCTGCACTGGCTCATCTTTCACGCCGAGGACGACTCACACCACGGTGGCACGTGTGACAGCCCTGTGGGAAAGCCTCGAGGGAAAACCACAGATCCTTTGATCCACGCGACGGGAAGCGTGACATTGCTGCTACAGCCTGGAAGGAAAGCGCACGTGCATGCCCCCACTCGAGACGAGTCCTGACTCCCCTAGGGAGACTCCAGAAGTACCCAAAGATCCATGTCACCCCTGAGAGGAAACCTCGGTTCCGGCCCTGACTCCACACAAGGTTTTTGGCCCCGGTATCGACGGGAGAGGAATCCCGAGAGGCCCCCTAGCAACTCGCATGGGGACTGGCCTCTCCTGAGGCCACCAGGGCGGGTCCCTGAGGTCCCCGTCGTAACTCGAGAACACCTCCCGCATCTCGAGAAAATCCAGGAAGTTCTCCCTTCCAGGCCAGATGAGGCCTATTTCCAATGAGGCGTCTGGAGACTAATGACACCTAACCTCTGGAACTTCGAAAGGGTCTTTCACACCCTTGCTGCTACTCAAGAAGTTCACCGCCATACCCGTCTCCACTCGAGAGGAAGCACGATGGTCCCGCCCACATCCAGAGGAGCCCCGTTTCCCCCTCGTAGCTCGAGATGAGGGATCCTTTCCCTGCTTTCAACGGGAAAGAATTCCCGGCGTTCCCGTCGCATCTCAAGAGGAGGCACTCTCAACAGGAAAGGCGAGAGGATCTCCATGGTCGTACCACCATTCCAAGAGTCCCCCAGATGTCTCAGTCCATTGCAGAGGAACCTCTTTGCCCTGCACTGGCTCATCTTTCACGCCGAGGATCGACTCACACCACGGTGGAACGTGGGAAAGCCCTGTGGGAAAGCCTCGAGGGAAAGCCTCGAGGGAAAACCACAGATCCTTTGATCCACGCGACGGGAAGCGTGACATTGCTGCTACAGCCTGGAAGGAAAGCGCACGTGCATGCCCCCACTCGAGACGAGGCCTGACTCCCCTAGGGATACTCCAGAAGTACCCAAAGATCCATGTAACCCCTGAGAGGAAACCTCGTTTCCGGCCCTGACTCCACACAAGGTTGTTGGCCCCGGTATCGACGGGAGAGGAATCCTGAGAGGCCCCCTAGCAACTCGCATGGGGACTGGCCTTTCCTGAGGCCACCATGGCGGGTCCCTGAGGTCCCCGTCGTAACTCGAGAACACCTGCCGCAACTCGAGAAAATCCAGGAAGTTCTCCCTTCCAGCCGAGATGAGGCCTATTTCCGATGAGGCGTCTGGAGACTAATGACACCTAACCTCTGGAACTTCGAAAGGGTCTTTCACACCCTTGCTGCTACTCAAGAAGTTCACCGCCATACCCGTCTCCACTCGAGAGGAAGCACGATGGTCCCGCCCACATCCAGAGGAGCCCCGTTTCCCCCTCGTAGCTCGAGATGAGGGATCCTTTCCCTGCTTTCAACGGGAAAGAATTCCCGGCGTTCCCGTCGCATCTCAAGAGGAGGCACTCTCAACAGGAAAGGCGAGAGGAACTCCATGGTCGTACCACCATTCCAAGAGTCCCCCAGATGTCTCAGTCCATTCCAGAGGAACCTCTTTGCCCTGCACTGGCTCATCTTTCACGCCGAGGACGACTCACACCACGGTGGCACGTGTGACAGCCCTGTGGGAAAGCCTCGAGGGAAAACCACAGATCCTTTGATCCACGCGACGGGAAGCGTGACATTGCTGCTACAGCTTGGAAGGAAAGCGCACGTGCATGCCCCCACTCGAGACGAGTCCTGACTCCCCTAGGGAGACTCCAGAAGTACCCAAAGATCCATGTCACCCCTGAGAGGAAACCTCGGTTCCGGCCCTGACTCCACACAAGGTTTTTGGCCCCGGTATCGACGGGAGAGGAATCCCGAGAGGCCCCCTAGCAACTCGCATGGGGACTGGCCTCTCCTGAGGCCACCAGGGCGGGTCCCTGAGGTCCCCGTCGTAACTCGAGAACACCTCCCGCAACTCGAGAAAATCCAGGAAGTTCTCCCTTCCAGGCCAGATGAGGCCTATTTCCAATGAGGCGTCTGGAGACTAATGACACCTAACCTCTGGAACTTCGAAAGGGTCTTTCACACCCTTGCTGCTACTCAAGAAGTTCACCGCCATACCCGTCTCCACTCGAGAGGAAGCACGATGGTCCCGCCCACATCCAGAGGAGCCCCGTTTCCCCCTCGTAGCTCGAGATGAGGGATCCTTTCCCTGCTTTCAACGGGAAAGAATTCCCGGCGTTCCCGTCGCATCTCAAGAGGAGGCACTCTCAACAGGAAAGGCGAGAGGATCTCCATGGTCGTACCACCATTCCAAGAGTCCCCCAGATGTCTCAGTCCATTGCAGAGGAACCTCTTTGCCCTGCACTGGCTCATCTTTCACGCCGAGGATCGACTCACACCACGGTGGAACGTGGGAAAGCCCTGTGGGAAAGCCTCGAGGGAAAGCCTCGAGGGAAAACCACAGATCCTTTGATCCACGCGACGGGAAGCGTGACATTGCTGCTACAGCCTGGAAGGAAAGCGCACGTGCATGCCCCCACTCGAGACGAGGCCTGACTCCCCTAGGGATACTCCAGAAGTACCCAAAGATCCATGTCACCCCTGAGAGGAAACCTCGTTTCCGGCCCTGACTCCACACAAGGTTGTTGGCCCCGGTATCGACGGGAGAGGAATCCTGAGAGGCCCCCTAGCAACTCGCATGGGGACTGGCCTTTCCTGAGACCACCATGGCGGGTCCCTGAGGTCCCCGTCGTAACTCGAGAACACCTGCCGCAACTCGAGAAAATCCAGGAAGTTCTCCCTTCCAGGCGAGATGAGGCCTATTTCCGATGAGGCGTCTGGAGACTAATGACACCTAACCTCTGGAACTTCGAAAGGGTCTTTCACACCCTTGCTGCTACTCAAGAAGTTCACCGCCATACCCGTCTCCACTCGAGAGGAAGCACGATGGTCCCGCCCACATCCAGAGGAGCCCCGTTTCCCCCTCGTAGCTCGAGATGAGGGATCCTTTCCCTGCTTTCAACGGGAAAGAATTCGCGGCGTTCCCGTCGCATCTCAAGAGGAGGCACTCTCAACAGGAAAGGCGAGAGGAACTCCATGGTCGTACAACCATTCCAAGAGTCCCCCAGATGTCTCAGTCCATTCCAGAGGAACCTCTTTGCCCTGCACTGGCTCATCATTCACGCCGAGGATCGACTCACACCACGGTGGCACGTGGGACAGCCCTGTGGCAAAGCCTCGAGGGAAAGCCTCGAGGGAAAACCACAGATCCTTTGATCCACGCAACGGGAAGCGTGACATTGCTGCTACAGCCTGGAAGAAAAGCGCTCGTGCATGCCCCCACTCGAAACGAGGCCTGACTCCAGTGGGGAGACTCCAGAAGTACCCAAAGATCCATGTCAGCCCCTGAGAGGAATCCTCGGTTCGGGCCCTGACTCCACACAATGTTCTTGGCCCCGGTATCGACGGGAGAGGAATCCCGAGAGGCCCCCTAGCAACTCGCATGGGGACTGGCCTCTCCTGAGGCCACCAGGGCGGGTCCCTGAGGTCCCCGTCGTAACTCGAGAACACCTGCCGCAACTCGAGAAAATCCAGGAAGTTCTCCCTTCCAGGTCAGATGAGGCCTATTTCCAATGAGGCGTCTGGAGACTAATGACACCTAACCTCTGGAACTTCGAAAGGGTCTTTCACACCCTTGCTGCTACTCAAGAAGTTCACCGCCATACCCGTCTCCACTCGAGAGGAAGCACGATGGTCCCGCCCACATCCAGAGGAGCCCCGTTTCCCCCTCGTAGCTCGAGATGAGGGATCCTTTCCCTGCTTTCAACGGGAAAGAATTCCCGGCGTTCCCGTCGCATCTCAAGAGGAGGCACTCTCAACAGGAAAGGCGAGAGGATCTCCATGGTCGTACCACCATTCCAAGAGTCCCCCAGATGTCTCAGTCCATTCCAGAGGAACCTCTTTGCCCTGCACTGGCTCATCTTTCACGCCGAGGATCGACTCACACCACGGTGGCACGTGGGACAGCCCTGTGGGAAAGCCTCGAGGGAAAACCACAGATCCTTTGATCCACGCGACGGGAAGCGTGACATTGCTGCTACAGCCTGGAAGGAAAGCGCACGTGCATGCCCCCACTCGAGACGAGGCCTGACTCCCCTGGGGAGACTCCAGAAATACCCAAAGTTCCATGTCACCCCTGAGAGAAAACCTCGGTTCCGGCCCTGACTCCACACAAGGTTTTTGGCCCCGGTATCGACGGAAGAGGAATCCTGAGAGGCCCCCTAGCAACTCGCATGGGGACTGGCCTTTCCTGAGGCCACCATGGCGGGTCCCTGAGGTCCCCGTCGTAACTCGAGAACACCTGCCGCAACTCGAGAAAATCCAGGAAGTTCTCCCTTCCAGGCGAGATGAGGCCTATTTCCTATGAGGCGTCTGGAGACTAATGACACCTAACCTCTGGAACTTCGAAAGGGTCTTTCACACCCTTGCTGCTACTCAAGAAGTTCACCGCCATACCCGTCTCCACTCGAGAGGAAGCACGATGGTCCCGCCCACATCCAGAGGAGCCCCGTTTCCCCCTCGTAGCTCGAGATGAGGGATCCTTTCCCTGCTTTCAACGGGAAAGAATTCCCGGCGTTCCCGTCGCATCTCAAGAGGAGGCACTCTCAACAGGAAAGGCGAGAGGAACTCCATGGTCGTACCACCATTCCAAGAGTCCCCCAGATGTCTCAGTCCATTCCAGAGGAACCTCTTTGCCCTGCACTGGCTCATCTTTCACGCCGAGGATCGACTCACACCACGGTGGCACGTGGGACAGCCCTGTGGGAAAGCCTCGAGGGAAAACCACAGATCCTTTGATCCACGCGATGGGAAGCGTGACATTGCTGCTACAGCCTGGAAGGAAAGCGCACGTGCATGCCCCCACTCGAGACGAGGCCTGACTCCCCTGGGGAGACTCCAGAAATACCCAAAGTTCCATGTCACCCCTGAGAGGAAACCTCGGTTCCGACCCTGACTCCACACAAGGTTTTTGGCCCCGGTATCGACGGGAGAGGAATCCTGAGAGGCCCCCTAGCAACTCGCATGGGGACTGGCCTCTCCTGAGGCCACCAGGGCGGGTCCCTGAGGTCCCTGTCGTAACTCGAGAACACCTGCCGCAACTCGAGAAAATCCAGGAAGTTCTCCCTTCCAGGCGAGATGAGGCCTATTTCCGATGAGGCGTCTGGAGACTAATGACACCTAACCTCTGGAACTTCGAAAGGGTCTTTCACACCCTTGCTGCTACTCAAGAAGTTCACCGCCATACCCGTCTCCACTCGAGAGGAAGCACGATGGTCCCGCCCACATCCAGAGGAGCCCCGTTTCCCCCTCGTAGCTCGAGATGAGGGATCCTTTCCCTGCTTTCAACGGTAAAGAATTCCCGGCGTTCCCGTCGCATCTCAAGAGGAGGCACTCTCAACAGGAAAGGCGAGAGGAACTCCATGGTCGTACCACCATTCCAAGAGTCCCCCAGATGTCTCAGTCCATTCCAGAGGAACCTCTTTGCCCTGCACTGGCTCATCTTTCACGCCGAGGATCGACTCACACCACGGTGGCACGTGGGACAGCCCTGTGGCAAAGCCTCGAGGGAAAGCCTCGAGGGAAAACCACAGATCCTTTGATCCACGCGACGGGAAGCGTGACATTGCTGCTACAGCCTGGAAGGAAAGCGCACGTGCATGCCCCCACTCGAGACGAGGCCTGACTCCCCTGGGGAGACTCCAGAAATACCGAAAGTTCCATGTCACCCCTGAGAGGAAACCTCGGTTCCGACCCTGACTCCACACAAGGTTTTTGGCCCCGGTATCGACGGGAGAGGAATCCTGAGAGGCCCCCTAGCAACTCGCATGGGGACTGGCCTTTCCTGAGGCCACCATGGCGGGTCCCTGAGGTCCCCGTCGTAACTCGAGAACACCTGCCGCAACTCGAGAAAATCCAGGAAGTTCTCCCTTCCAGGCGAGATGAGGCCTATTTCCGATGAGGCGTCTGGAGACTAATGACACCTAACCTCTGGAACTTCGAAAGGGTCTTTCACACCCTTGATGCAACTCAAGAAGTTCACCGCCATACCCGTCTCCACTCGAGAGGAAGCACGATAGTCCCGCCCACATCCAGAGGAGCCCCGTTTCATATTCGTAGCTCGAGATGAGGGATCCTTTCCCTGCTTTCAACGGGAAAGAATTCCCGGCGTTCCCGTCGCATCTCAAGAGGAGGCACTCTCAACAGGAAAGGCGAGAGGAACTCCATGGTCGTACCACCATTCCAAGAGTACCCCAGATGTCTCAGTCCATTCCAGAGGAACCTCTTTGCCCTGCACTGGTTCATCTTTCACGCCTAGGATCGACTCACACCACGGTGGCACGTGGGACAGCCCTGTGGGAAAGCCTCAAGGGAAAGCCTCGAGGGAAAACCACAGATCCTTTGATCCACGCGACGGGAAGCGTGACATTGCTGCTACAGCCTGGAAGGAAAGCACACGTGCATGCCCCCACTCGAGACGAGGCCTGACTCCCCTGGGGAGACTCCAGAAGTACCCAAAGATCCATGTCAGCCCCTGAGAGGAATCCTCGGTTCCGGCCCTGACTCCACACAAGGTTTTTGGCCCCGGTATCGAAGGGAGAGGAATCCTGAGAGGCCCCCTAGCAAATCGCATGGGGACTGGCCTCTCCTGAGGCCACCAGGGCGGGTCCCTGAGGTCCCCGTCGTAACTCGAGAACACCTGCCGCAACTCGAGAAAATCCAGGAAGTTCTCCCTTCCAGGCGAGATGAGGCCTATTTCCGATGAGGCGTCTGGCGACTAATGACACCTAACCTCTGGAACTTCGAAAGGGTCTTTCACACCCTTGCTGCAACTCAAGAAGTTCACCGCCATACCCGTCTCCAATCGAGAGGAAGCACGATGGTCCCGCCCACATCCAGAGGAGCCCCGTTTCCCCCTCGTAGCTCGAGATGAGGGATCCTTTCCCTGCTTTCAACGGGAAAGAATTCCCGGCGTTCCCGTCGCATCTCAAGAGGAGGCACTCTCAACAGAAAAGGCGATAGGAACTCCATGGTCGTACCACCATTCCAAGAGTCCCCCAGATGTCTCAGTCCATTCCAGAGGAACCTCTTTGCCCTGCACTGGCTCATCTTTCACGCCGAGGATCGACTCACACCACGGTGGCACGTGGGACAGCCCTGTGGGAAAGCCTCGAGGGAAAACCACAGATCCTTTGATCCACGCGACGGGAAGTGTGACATTGCTGCTACAGCCTGGAAGGAAAGCGCACGTGCATGCCCCCACTCGAAACGAGGCCTGACTCCCCTGGGGAGACTCCAGAAGTACCCAAAGATACTTGTCAGCCCCTGAGAGGAATCCCCGGTTCCGGGCCTGACTCTACACAAGGTTTTTGGCCCCGGTATCGACGGGAGAGGAATCCCGAGAGGCCCCGTAGCAACTCGCATGGGGACTGGCCTCTCCTGGGGCCACCAGGGCGGGTCCCTGAAGTCCCCGTCGTAACTCGAGAACACCTGCCGCAACTCGAGAAAATCCATGAAGTTCTCCCTTCCAGGCGAGATGAGGCCTATTTCCGATGAGGCGTCTGGAGACTAATGACACCTAACCTCTGGAATTTCGAGAGGGTCTTTCACACCATTGCTGCAACTCAAGAAGTTCACCGCCATACCCGTCTCCACTCGAGAGGAAGCACGATGGTCCCGCCCACATCCAGAGGAGCCCCGTTTCCCCCTCGTAGCTCGAGATGAGCGATCCTTTCCCTGCTTTCAACGGGAAAGAATTCCCGGCGTTCCCGTCGCATCTCAAGAGGAGGCACTCTCAACAGGAAAGGCGAGAGGAACTCCATGGTCGTACCACCATTCCAAGAGTCCCCCAGATGTCTCAGTCCATTCGAGAGGAAGCTCTTTGCCCTGCACTGGCTCAGCTTTCACGCCGAGGATCGACTCACACCACGGTGGCACGTGGGACAGCCCTGTGGGAAAGCCTCGACGGAAGCCTCGAGGGAAAACCACAGATCTTTTGATCTACGCGACGGGAAGCGTGACATTGCTGCTTCAGCCTGGAGGGAAAGCGCACGTGCATGCCCCCACTCGAGACGAGGCCTGACTCCCCTGGGGAGACTCCAGAAGTACCCAAAGATCCATGTCAGCCCCTGAGAGGAATCCTCGTTTCCGGCCCTGACTCCACACAAGGATTTGGCCCGGGTATCGACGGGAGAGAAATCCCGAGAGGCCCCCTAGCAACTCGCTTGGGGACTGGCCTCTCCTGAGGCCACCAGGGCGGGTCCCTGAGGTCCCCATCGTAACTCGAGATCACCTGCCGCAACTCGAGAAAATCCAGGAAGTTCTCCCTTCCAGGCGAGATGAGGCCTATTTCCGATGAGGCGTCTAGAGACTAATGACACCTAAACTATGGAACTTCGAAAGGGTCTTTCACACCCTTGCTGCAACTCAAGTAGTTCACCGCCATACCCGTATCCACTCGAGAGGAAGCACGATGGTCCCGCCCACATCCAGAGGAGCCCCGCTTCCCCCTCGGAGCTCGAGATGAGGGATCCTTTCCCTGCTTTCAACGGGAAAGAATTCCCGGCGTTCCTGTCGCATCTCAAGAGGAGGCACTCTCAACAGGAAAGGCGAGAGGAACTCCATGGTCGTACCACCATTCCAAGAGTCCCCCAGATGTCTCAGTCAATTCCAGAGGAACCTCTTTGCCCTGCACTGGCTCATCTTTCACGCCGAGGATCGACTCACACCACGGTGGCACGTGGGACAGCCCTGTGGGAAAGCCTCGAGGGAAAGCCTCGAGGGAAAACCACAGATCCTTTGATCCACGCGACGGGAAGTGTGACATTGCTGCTACAGCCTGGAAGGAAAGCGCACGTGCATGCCCCCACTCGAAACGAGGCCTGACTCCCATGGGGAGACTCCAGAAGTACCCAAAGATCCATGTCAGCCCCTGAGAGGAATCCCCGGTTCCGGCCCTGACTCCACACAAGGTTTTTGTCCCCAGTATCGACGGGAGAAGAATCCCGAGAGGCCCCGTAGCAACTCGCATGGGGACTGGCCTCTCCTGGGGCCACCAGGGCGGGTCCCTGAAGTCCCCGTCGTAACTCGAGAACACCTGCCGCAACTCGAGAAAATCCATGAAGTTCTCCCTTCCAGGCGAGATGAGGCCTATTTCCGATGAGGCGTCTGGAGACTAATGACACCTAACCTCTGGAATTTCGAGAGGGTCTTTCACACCCTTGCTGCAACTCAAGAAGTTCACCGCCATACCCGTCTCCACTCGAGAGGAAGCACGATGGTCCCGCCCACATCCAGAGGAGCCCCGTTTCCCCCTCGTAGCTCGAGATGAGCGATCCTTTCCCTGCTTTCAACGGGAAAGAATTCCCGGCGTTCCCGTCGCATCTCAAGAGGAGGCACTCTCAACAGGAAAGGCGAGAGGAACTCCATGGTCGTACCACCATTCCAAGAGTCCCCCAGATGTCTCAGTCCATTCGAGAGGAAGCTCTTTGCCCTGCACTGGCTCAGCTTTCACGCCGAGGATCGACTCACACCACGGTGGCACGTGGGACAGCCCTGTGGGAAAGCCTCGACGGAAAGCCTCGAGGGAAAACCACAGATCCTTTGATCTACGCGACGGGAAGCGTGACATTGCTGCTTCAGCCTGGAGGGAAAGCGCACGTGCATGCCCCCACTCGAGACGAGGCCTGACTCCCCTGGGGAGACTCCAGAAGTACCCAAAGATCCATGTCAGCCCCTGAGAGGAATCCTCGTTTCCGGTCCTGACTCCACACAAGGATTTGGCCCGGGTATCGACGGGAGAGAAATCCCGAGAGGCCCCCTAGCAACTCGCTTGGGGACTGGCCTCTCCTGAGGCCACCAGGGCGGGTCCCTGAGGTCCCCATCGTAACTCGAGATCACCTGCCGCAACTCGAGAAAATCCAGGAAGTTCTCCCTTCCAGGCGAGATGAGGCCTATTTCCGATGAGGCGTCTAGAGACTAATGACACCTAAACTATGGAACTTCGAAAGGGTCTTTCACACCCTTGCTTCAACTCAAGTAGTTCACCGCCATATCCGTATCCACTCGAGAGGAAGCACGATGGTCCCGCCCACATCCAGAGGAGCCCCCCTTCCCCCTCGGAGCTCGAAATGAGGGATCCTTTCCCTGCTTTCAATGGGAAAGAATTCCCGGCGTTCCTGTCGCATCTCAAGAGGAGGCACTCTCAACAGGAAAGGCGAGAGGAAATCCATGGTCGTACCACCATTCCAAGAGTCCCCCAGATGTCTCAGTCCATTCCAGAGGAGCCTCTTTGCCCTGCACTGGCTCATCTTTCACGCCGAGGATCGACTCACACCACGGTGGCACGTGGGACAGCCCTGTGGGAAAGCCTCGAGGGAAAACCACAGATCCTTTGATCCACGCGACGGGAAGCGTGACATTGCTGCTACAGCCTGGAAGGAAAGCGCACGTGCATGCCCCCACTCAAGACGAGGCCTGACTCCCCTGGGGAGACTCCAGAAATACCCAAAGTTCCATGTCACCCCTGAGAGAAAACCTCGGTTCCGGCCCTGACTCCACACAAGGTTTTTGGCCCCGGTATCGACGGGAGAGGTATCCTGAGAGGCCCCCTAGCAACTCGCATGGGACTGGCCTTTCCTGAGGCCACCATGGCGGGTCCCTGAGGTCCCCGTCGTAACTCGAGAACACCTGCCGCAACTCGAGAAAATCCAGGAAGTTCTCCCTTCCAGGCGAGATGAGGCCTATTTCCGATGAGGCGTCTGGAGACTAATGACACCTAACCTCTGTAACTTCGAAAGGGTCTTTCACACCCTTGCTGCAACTCAAGAAGTTCACCGCCATACCCGTCTCCACTCGAGAGGAAGCACGATGGTCCCGCCCATATCCAGAGGAGCCCCGTTTCCCCCTCGTAGCTCGAGATGAGGGATCCTTTCCCTGCTTTCAACGGGAAAGAATTCCCGGCATTCCCGTCGCATCTCAAGAGGAGGCACTCTCAACAGGAAAGGCGAGAGGAACTCTATGGTCGTACCACCATTCCAAGAATCCCCCAGATGTCTCAGTCCATTCCAGAGGAACCTCTTTGCCCTGCACTGGCTCATCTTTCACTCCGAGGATCGACTCACACCTCGGTGGCAAGTGGGACAGCCCTGTGAGAAAGCCTCGAGGGAAAGCCTCGAGGGAAAACCACAGATCCTTTGATCCACGCGACGGGAAGCGTGACATTGCTGCTACAGCCTGGAAGGAAAGCGCACGTGCCTGCCCCCACTCGAGACGAGGCCTGACTCCCCTGGGGAGACTCCAGAAATACCCAAAGT
Organism: Capricornis sumatraensis; assembly: GCF_032405125.1. Lineage (NCBI taxonomy): Eukaryota > Metazoa > Chordata > Mammalia > Artiodactyla > Bovidae > Capricornis > Capricornis sumatraensis. Next base: position 2,045,387 of record NW_027184618.1, read on the forward strand.
TCCATGTCACCCCTGAGAGAAAACCTCGGTTCCGGCCCTGACTCCACACAAGGTTTTTGGCCCCGGTATCGACGGGAGAGGAATCCTGAGAGGCCCCCTAGCAACTCGCATGGGGACTGGCCTTTCCTGAGGCCACCATGGCGGGTCCCTTAGGTCCCCGTCGTAACTCGAGAACACCTGCCGCAACTCGAGAAAATCCAGGAAGTTCTCCCTTCCAGGCGAGATGAGGCCTATTTCCGATGAGGCGTCTGGAGACTAATGACACCTAACCTCTGGAACTTCGAAAGGGTCTTTCACACCCTTGCTGCAACTCAAGAAGTTCACCGCCATACCCGTCTCCACTCGAGAGGAAGCACGATGGTCCCGCCCATATCCAGAGGAGCCCCGTTTCCCCCTCGTAGCTCGAGATGAGGGATCCTTTCCCTGCTTTCAACGGGAAAGAATTCCCGGCATTCCCGTCGCATCTCAAGAGGAGGCACTCTCAACAGGAAAGGCGAGAGGAACTCTATGGTCGTACCACCATTCCAAGAATCCCCCAGATGTCTCAGTCCATTCCAGAGGAACCTCTTTGCCCTGCACTGGCTCATCTTTCACGCCGAGGATCGACTCACACCACGGTGGCAAGTGGGACAGCCCTGTGGGAAAGCCTCGAGGGAAAGCTTCGAGGGAAAACCACAGATCCTTTGATCCACGCGACGAGAAGCGTGACATTGCTGCTACAGCCTGGAAGGAAAGCGCACGTGCATGCCCCCACTCGAGACGAGGCCTGACTCCCCTGGGGAGACTCCAGAAGTACCCAAAGATCCATGTCTGCCCCTGAGAGGAATCCCCGGTTCCGGCCCTGACTTCACAGAAGGTTTTTAGCCCCGGTATCGACGGGAGAGGAATCCTGAGAGGCCCCCTAGCAACTCGCATGGGGACTGGCCTTTCCTGAGGCCACCATGGCGGGTCCCTGAGGTCCCCGTCGTAACTCGAGAACACCTGCCGCAACTCGAGAAAATCCAGGAAGTTCTCCCTTCCAGGCGAGATGAGGCCTACTTCCAATGAGGCGTCTGGAGACTAATGACACTTAACCTCTGGAACTTCGAAAGGGTCATTCACACCCTTGCTGCAACTCAAGAAGTTCACCGCCATACGCGTCTCCACTCGAGAGGAAGCAAGATGGTCCCGCCCACATCCAGAGGAGCCCCGTTTCCCCCTCGTAGCTCGAGATGAGGGATCCTTTCCCTGCTTTCAACGGGAAAGAATTCCCGGCGTTCCCGTCGCATCTCAAGAGGAGGCACTCTCAACAGGAAAGGCGAGAGGAACTCCATGGTCGTACCACCATTCCAAGAGTCCCCCAGATGTCTCAGTCCATTCCAGAGGAACCTCTTTGCCCTGCACTGGCTCATCTTTCACGCCGAGGATCGACTCACACCACGGTGGCACGTGGGACAGCCCTGTGGGAAAGCCTCGAGGGAAAACCACAGATCCTTAGATCCACGCGACGGGAAGCGTGACATTGCTGCTACAGCCTGGAAGGAAAGCGCACGTGCATGCCCCCACTCGAGACGAGGCCTGACTCCCCTGGGGAGACTCCAGAAATACCCAAAGTTCCATGTCACCCCTGAGAGAAAACCTCGGTTCCGGCCCTGACTCCACACAAGGTTTTTGGCCCCGGTATCGACGGGAGAGGAATCCTGAGAGGCCCCCTAGCAACTCGCATGGGGACTGGCCTTTCCTGAGGCCACCATGGCGGGTCCCTGAGGTCCCCGTCGTAACTCGAGAACTCCTGCCGCAACTCGAGAAAATCCAGGAAGTTCTCCCTTCCAGGCGAGATGAGGCCTATTTCCAATGAGGCGTCTGGAGAGTAATGACACCTAACCTCTGGAACTTCGAAAGGGTCTTTCACACCCTTGCTGCAATTCAAGAAGTTCACCGCCATACCCGTCTCCACTCGAGAGGAAGCACGATGGTCCCGCCCATATCCAGAGGAGCCCCGTTTCCCCCTCGTAGCTCGAGATGAGGGATCCTTTCCCTGCTTTCAACGGGAAAGAATTCCCGGCATTCCCCTCGCATCTCAAGAGGAGGCACTCTCAACAGGAAAGGCGAGAGGAACTCTATGGTCGTACCAACATTCCAAGAATCCCCCAGATGTCTCAGTCCATTCCAGAGGAACCTCTTTGCCCTGCACTGGCTCATCTTTCACGCCGAGGATCGACTCACACCACGGTGGCAAGTGGGACAGCCCTGTGGGAAAGCCTCGAGGGAAAGCCTCGAGGGAAAACCACAGATCCTTTGATCCACGCGAAGGTAAGCGTGACATTGCAGCTACAGCCTGGAAGAAAAGCGCTCGTGCATGCCCCCACTCGAAACGAGGCCTGGCTCCAGTGGGGAGACTCCAGAAGTACCCAAAGATCCATGTCAGCCCCTGAGAGGAATCCCCGTTTCCGGCCCTGACTTCACACAAGGTTTTTGGCCCCGGTATCGACGGGAGAGGAATCCTGAGAGGCCCCCTAGCAACTCGCATGGGGACTGGCCTTTCCTGAGGCCACCAGGGCGGGTCCCTGAGGTCCCCGTCGTAACTCGAGAACACCTGCCGCAACTCGAGAAAATCCAGCAAGTTCTCCCTTCCAGGCGAGATGAGGCCTATTTCCAATGAGGCGTCTGGAGACTAATGACACCTAACCTCTGGAACTTCGAAAGGGTCTTTCACACCCTTGCTGCAACTCAAGAAGTTCACCGCCATACCCGTCTCCACTCGAGAGGAAGCACGATGGTCCCGCCCATATCCAGAGGAGCCCCGTTTCCCCCTCGTAGCTCGAGATGTGGGATCCTTTCCCTGCTTTCAACGGGAAAGAATTCCCGGCATTCCCCTCGCATCTCAAGAGGAGGAACTCTCAACAGGAAAGGCGAGAGTAACTCTATGGTCGTACCACCATTCCAAGAATCCCCCAGATGTCTCAGTCCATTCCAGAGGAACCTCTTTGCCCTGCACTGGCTCATCTTTCACGCCGAGGATCGACTCACACCACGGTGGCAAGTGGGACAGCCCTGTGGGAAAGCCTCGAGGGAAAGCCTCGAGGGAAAACCACAGATCCTTTGATCCACGCGAAGGTAAGCGTGACATTGCTGCTACAGCCTGGAAGAAAAGCGCTCGTGCATGCCCCCACTCGAAACGAGGCCTGACTCCCCTGGGGAGACTCCAGAATTACCCAAAGATCCATGTCAGCCCCTGAGAGGAATCCTCGGTTCGGGCCCTGACTCCACACAAGGTTCTTGGCCCCGGTATCGACGGGAGAGGAATCCCGAGAGGCCCCCTAGCAACTCGCATGGGGACTGGCCTCTCCTTAGGCCACCAGGGCGGGTCCCTGAGGTCCCCGTCCTAACTCGAGAACACCTGCCGTAACTCGAGAAAATCCAGGAAGTTCTCCCTTCCAGGCGAGATGAGGCCTATTTCCGATGAGGCGTCTGGAGACTAATGACACCTAACCTCTGGAATTTCGAAAGGGTCTTTCACACCCTTGCTGCAACTCAAGAAGTTCACCGCCATACCCGTCTCCACTCGAGAGGAAGCACGATGGTCCCGCCCACATCCAGAGGAGCCCCGTTTCCCCCTCGGAGCTCGAGATGAGGGATCCTTTCCCTGCTTTCAACGGAAAAGAATTCCCGGCTTTCCCGTCGCATCTCAAGAGGAGGCACTCTCAACAGGAAAGGCGAGAGGAACTCCATGGTCGTACCACCATTCCAAGAGTCCCCCAGATGTCTCAGTCCATTGCAGAGGAACCTCTTTGCCCTGCACTGGCTCATCTTTCACGCCGAGGATCGACTCACACCACGGTGGCACGTGGGACAGCCCTGTGGGAAAGCTTCGAGGGAAAGCCTCGAGGGAAAACCACAGATCCTTTGATCCACGCGACGGGACGCGTGACATTGCTGCTACAGCCTGGAAGGAAAGCGCACGTGCATGCCCCCACTCGAGAGGAGGCCTGACTCCCCTGGGGAGACTCCAGAAGTACCCAAAGATCCTTGTCACCCTTGAGAGGAATCCTCGGTCCCGGCCCTGACACCACACAAGGTTTTTGGCCCCGGTATCGACGGGAGAGGAATCCAGAGAGGCCCCCTAGCAACTCGCATGGGGACTGGCCTCTCTTGAAGCCACCCGGGCGGGTCCCTGAGGTCCCCGTCGTAACTCGAGAACACCTGCCGCAACTCGAGAAAATCCAGGAAGTTCTCCCTTGCAGGCGAGATGAGGCCTATTTCCGATGAGGCGTCTGGAGACTAATGACACCTAACCTCTGGAACTTCGAAAGGGTCTTTCACACCCTTGCTGCAACTCAAGAAGTTCACCGCCATACCCGTCTCCACTCGAGAGGAAGTACGATGGTCCCGCCCACATCCAGAGGAGCCCCGTTTCCCCCTCGGAGCTCGACATGAGGGATCCTTTCCCTGCTTTCAACGGGAAAGAATTCCCGGCGTTCCCGTCGCATCTCAAGAGGAGGCACTCTCAACAGGAAAGGCGAGAGGAACTCCATGGTCGTATCACCATTCCAAGACTCCCCCAGATGTCTCAGTCCATTCCAGAGGAACCTCTTTGCCCTGCACTGGCTCATCTTTCATGCCGAGGATCGACTCACACCACGGTGGCACGTGGGACAGCCCTGTGGGAAAGCCTCGAGGGAAAGCCTCGAGGGAAAACCACATATCCTTTGATCCATGCGACGGGAAGCGTGACATTGCTGCTACAGCCTGGAAGGAAAGCGCACGTGCATGCCCCCACTCGAGAGGAGGCCTGACTCCCCTGGGGAGACTCCAGAAGTACCCAAAGATCCATGTCACCCCTGAGAGGAATCCTAGGTCCCGGCCCTGACTACACACAAGGTTTTTGGCCCCGGTATCGACGGGAGAGGAATCCCGAGAGGCCCCCTAGCAACTCGCATGGGGACTGGCCTCTCCTGAGGCCACCAGGGCGGGTCCCTGAGGTCCCCGTCGTAACTCGAGAACACCTGCCGCAACTCGAGAAAATCCAGGAAGTTCTCCCTTCCAGGCGAGATGAGGCCTATTTCCGATGAGGCGTCTGGAGACTAATGACACCTAACCTCTGGAACTTCGAAAGGGTCTTTCACACCCTTGCTGCAACTCAAGAAGTTCACCGCCATACCCGTCTCCACTCGAGAGGAAGCACGATGGTCCCGCCCACATCCAGAGGAGCCCCGTTTCCCCCTCGTAGCTCGAGATGAGGGATCCTTTCCCTGCTTTCAACGGGAAAGAATTCCCGGCGTTCCCGTCGCATCTCAAGAGGAGGCACTCTCAACAGGAAAGGCGAGAGGAACTCCATGGTCGTACCACCATTCCAAGAGTCCCCCAGATGTCTCAGTCCATTCCAGAGGAACCTCTTTGCCCTGCACTGGCTCATTTTTCACGCCGAGGATCGACTCACACCACGGTGGCACGTGGGACAGCCCTGTGGGAAAGCCTCGAGGGAAAGCCTCGAGGGAAAACCACAGATCCTTTGATCCACGCGACGGGAAGCGTGACATTGCTGCTACAGCCTGGAAGGAAAGCACACGTGCATGCCCCCACTCGAGACGAGGCCTGACTCCCCTGGGGAGACTCCAGAAGTACCCAAAGATCCATGTCAGCCCCTGAGAGGAATCCTCGGTTCGGGCCCTGACTCCACACAAGGTTCTTGTCCCCGGTATCGACGGGAGAGGAATCCCGAGAGGCCCCCTAGCAACTCGCATGGGGACTGGCCTCTCCTGAGGCCACCAGGGCGGGTCCCTGAGGTCCCCGTCGTAACTCGAGAACACCTGCCGTAACTCGAGAAAATCCAGGAAGTTCTCCCTTCCAGGCGAGATGAGGCCTATTTCCGATGAGGCGTCTGGAGACTAATGACACCTAACCTCTGGAATTTCGAAAGGGTCTTTCACACCCTTGCTGCAACTCAAGAAGTTCACCGCCATACCCGTCTCCACTCGAGAGGAAGCACGATGGTCCCGCCCACATCCAGAGGAGCCCCGTTTCCCCCTCGGAGCTCGAGATGAGGGATCCTTTCCCTGCTTTCAACGGGAAAGAATTCCCGGCGTTCCCGACGCATCTCAAGAGGAGGCACTCTCAACAGGAAAGGCGAGAGGAACTCCATGGTCGTACCACCATTCCAAGAGTCCCCCAGATGTCTCAGTCCATTCCAGAGGAACCTCTCTGCCCTGCACTGGCTCATTTTTCACGCCGAGGATCGACTCACACCACGGTGGCACGTGGGACAGCCCTGTGGGAAAGCCTCGAGGGAAAGCCTCGAGGGAAAACCACAGATCCTTTGATCCACGCGACGGGAAGCGTGACATTGCTGCTACAGCCTGGAAGGAAAGCACACGTGCATGCCCCCACTCGAGACGAGGCCTGATTCCCCTGGGGAGACTCCAGAAGTACCCAAAGATCCATGTCAGCCCCTGAGAGGAATCCTCGGTACGGGCCCTGACTCCACACAAGGTTCTTGGCCCCGGTATCGACGGGAGAGGAATCCCGAGAGGCCCCCTAGCAACTCGCATGGGGACTGGCCTCTGCTGAGGCCACCAGGGCGGGTCCCTGAGGTCCCCGTCGTAACTCGAGAACACCTGCCGCAACTCAAGAAAATCCAGGAAGTTCTCCCTTGCAGGCGAGATGAGGCCTATTTCCGATGAGGCGTCTGGAGACTAATGACACCTAACCTCTGGAACTTCAAAAGGGTCTTTCACACCCTTGCTGCAACTCAAGAAGTTCACCGCCATACCCGTCTCCACTCGAGAGGAAGCACGATGGTCCCGCCCACATCCAGAGGAGCCCCGTTTCCCCCTCGTAGCTCGAGATGAGGGATCCTTTCCCTGCTTTCAACGGGAAAGAATTCCCGGCGTTCCCGTCGCATCTCAAGAGGAGGCACTCTCAACAGGAAAGGCGAGAGGAACTCCATGGTCGTACCACCATTCCAGGAGTCCCCCAGATGACTCAGTCCATTCCAGAGGAACCTCTTTGCCCTGCACTGGCTCATCTTTCACGCCGAGGATCGACTCACACCACGGTGGCACGTGGGACAGCCCTGTGGGAAAGCCTCGAGGGAAAGCCTCGAGGGAAAACCACAGATCCTTTGATCCACGCGACGGGAAGCGTGACATTGCTGCTACAGCCTGGAAGGAAAGCGCACGTGCATGCCCCCACTCGAGAGGAGGCCTGACTCCCCTGGGGAGACTCCAGAAGTACCCAAAGATCCTTGTCACCCTTGAGAGGAATCCTCGGTCCCGGCCCTGACACCACACAAGGTTTTTGGCCCCGGTATCGACGGGAGAGGAATCCAGAGAGGCCCCCTAGCAACTCGCATGGGGACTGGCCTCTCTTGAGGCCACCCGGGCGGGTCCCTGAGGTCCCCGTCGTAACTCGAGAACACCTGCCGCAACTCGAGAAAATCCAGGAAGTTCTCCCTTGCAGGCGAGATGAGGCCTATTTCCGATGAGGCGTCTGGAGACTAATGACACCTAACCTCTGGAACTTCGAAAGGGTCTTTCACACCCTTGCTGCAACTCAAGAAGTTCACCGCCATACCCGTCTCCACTCGAGAGGAAGTACGATGGTCCCGCCCACATCCAGAGGAGCCCCGTTTCCCCCTCGGAGCTCGAGATGAGGGATCCTTTCCCTGCTTTCAACGGGAAAGAATTCCCGGCGTTCCCGTCGCATCTCAAGAGGAGGCACTCTCAACAGGAAAGGCGAGAGGAACTCCATGGTCGTATCACCATTCCAAGACTCCCCCAGATGTCTCAGTCCATTCCAGAGGAACCTCTTTGCCCTGCACTGGCTCATCTTTCACGCCGAGGATCGACTCACACCACGGTGGCACGTGGGACAGCCCTGTGGGAAAGCCTCGAGGGAAAGCCTCGAGGGAAAACCACAGATCCTTTGATCCACGCGACGGGAAGCGTGACATTGCTGCTACAGCCTGTAAGGAAAGCGCACGTGCATGCCCCCACTCGAGAGGAGGCCTGACTCCCCTGGGGAGACTCCAGAAGTACCCAAAGATCCATGTCACCCCTGAGAGGAATCCTCGGTTCCGGCCCTGACTCCACACAAGGTTTTTGGCCCCGGTATCGACGGGAGAGGAATCCCGAGAGGCCCCCTAGCAACTCGCATGGGGACTGGCCTCTCCTGAGGCCACCAGGGCGGGTCCCTGAGGTCCCCGTCGTAACTCGAGAACACCTGCCGCAACTCGAGAAAATCCAGGAAGTTCTCTCTTCCAGGCGAGATGAGGCCTATTTCCGATGAGGCGTCTGGAGACTAATGACACCTAACCTCTGGAACTTCGAAAGGGTCTTTCACACCCTTGCTGCAACTCAAGAAGTTCACCGCCATACCCGTCTCCACTCGAGAGGAAGCACGATGGTCCCGCCCACATCCAGAGGAGCCCCGTTTCCCCCTCGTAGCTCGAGATGAGGGATCCTTTCCCTGCTTTCAACGGGAAAGAATTCCCGGTGTTCCCGTCGCATCACAAGAGGAGGCACTCTCAACAGGAAAGGCGAGAGGAACTCCATGGTCGTACCACCATTCCAAGACTCCCCCAGATGTCTCAGTCCATTCCAGAGGAACCTCTTTGCCCTGCACTGGCTCATTTTTCACGCCGAGGATCGACTCACACCACGGTGGCACGTGGGACAGCCCTGTGGGAAAGCCTCGAGGGAAAGCCTCGAGGGAAAACCACAGATCCTTTGATCCACGCGACGGGAAGCGTGACATTGCTGCTACAGCCTGGAAGGAAAGCACACGTGCATGCCCCCACTCGAGACGAGGCCTGACTACCCTGGGGAGACTCCAGAAGTACCCAAAGATCCATGTCAGCCCCTGAGAGGAATCCTCGGTTCGGGCCCTGACTCCACACAAGGTTCTTGGCCCCGGTATCGACGGGAGAGGAATCCCGAGAGGCCCCCTAGCAACTCGCATGGGGACTGGCCTCTCCTGAGGCCACCAGGGCGGGTCCCTGAGGTCCCCGTCGTAACTCGAGAACACCTGCCGTAACTCGAGAAAATCCAGGAAGTTCTCCCTTCCAGGCGAGATGAGGCCTATTTCCGATGAGGCGTCTGGAGACTAATGACACCTAACCTCTGGAATTTCGAAAGGGTCTTTCACACCCTTGCTGTAACTCAAGAAGTTCACCGCCATACCCGTCTCCACTCGAGAGGAAGCACGATGGTCCCGCCCACATCCAGAGGAGCCCCGTTTCCCCCTCGGAGCTCGAGATGAGGGATCCTTTCCCTGCTTTCAACGGGAAAGAATTCCCGGCGTTCCCGTCGCATCTCAAGAGGAGGCACTCTCAACAGGAAAGGCGAGAGGAACTCCATGGTCGTACCACCATTCCAAGAGTCCCCCAGATGACTCAGTCCATTCCAGAGGAACCTCTTTGCCCTGCACTGGCTCATCTTTCACGCCGAGGATCGACTCACACCACGGTGGCACGTGGGACAGCCCTGTGGTAAAGCCTCGAGGGAAAGCCTCGAGGGAAAACCACAGATCCTTTGATCCACGCGACGGGAAGCGTGACATTGCTGCTACAGCCTGGAAGGAAAGCGCACGTGCATGCCCCCACTCGAGAGGAGGCCTGACTCCCCTGGGGAGACTCCAGAAGTACCCAAAGATCCTTGTCACCCTTGAGAGGAATCCTCGGTCCCGGCCCTGACACCACACAAGGTTTTTGGCCCCGGTATCGACGGGAGAGGAATCCAGAGAGGCCCCCTAGCAACTCGCATGGGGACTGGCCTCTCTTGAGGCCACCCGGGCGGGTCCCTGAGGTCCCCGTCGTAACTCGAGAACACCTGCCGCAACTCGAGAAAATCCAGGAAGTTCTCCCTTGCAGGCGAGATGAGGCCTATTTCCGATGAGGCGTCTGGAGACTAATGACACCTAACCTCTGGAACTTCGAAAGGGTCTTTCACACCCTTGCTGCAACTCAAGAAGTTCACCGCCATACCCGTCTCCACTCGAGAGGAAGTACGATGGTCCCGCCCACATCCAGAGGAGCCCCGTTTCCCCCTCGGAGCTCGAGATGAGGGATCCTTTCCCTGCTTTCAACGGGAAAGAATTCCCGGCGTTCCCGTCGCATCTCAAGAGGAGGCACTCTCAACAGGAAAGGCGAGAGGAACTCCATGGTCGTATCACCATTCCAAGACTCCCCCAGATGTCTCAGTCCATTCCAGAGGAACCTCTTTGCCCTGCACTGGCTCATCTTTCACGCCGAGGATCGACTCACACCACGGTGGCACGTGGGACAGCCCTGTGGGAAAGCCTCGAGGGAAAGCCTCGAGGGAAAACCACAGATCCTTTGATCCACGCGACGGGAAGCGTGACATTGCTGCTACAGCCTGTAAGGAAAGCGCACGTGCATGCCCCCACTCGAGAGGAGGCCTGACTCCCCTGGGGAGACTCCAGAAGTACCCAAAGATCCATGTCACCCCTGAGAGGAATCCTCGGTTCCGGCCCTGACTCCACACAAGGTTTTTGGCCCCGGTATCGACGGGAGAGGAATCCCGAGAGGCCGCCTAGCAACTCGCACGGGGAGTGGCCTCTCCTGAGGCCAGAAGGGCGGGTCCCTGACGTCCCCGTCGTAACTCGAGAACACCTGCCGCAACTCGAGAAAATCCAGGAAGTTCTCCCTTCCAGGCGAGATGAGGCCTATTTCCGATGAGGCGTCTGGAGTCTAATGACACCTAACCTCTGGAACTTCGAAAGGGTCTTTCACACCCTTGCTGCAACTCAAGAAGTTCACCGCCATACCCGTCTCAACTCGAGAGGAAGCACGATGGTCCCGCCCACATCCAGAGGAGCCCCGTTTCCCCCTCGTAGCTCGAGATGAGGGATCCTTTCCCTGCTTTCAACGGGAAAGAATTCCCGGCGTTCCCGTCGCATCTCAAGAGGAGGCACTCTCAACAGGAAAGGCGAGAGGAACTCCATGGTCGTACCACCATTCCAAGACTCCCCCAGATGTCTCAGTCCATTCCAGAGGAAACTCTTTGCCCTGCACTGGCTCATCTTTCACGCCGAGGATCGACTCACAACACGGTGGCACGTGGGACAGCCCTGTGGGAAAGCCTCGAGGGAAAGCCTCGAGGGAAAGCCACAGATCCTTTGATAAATGCGACGGGAATCGTGACATTGCTGCTACAGCCTGGAAGGAAAGCGCACGTGCATGCCCCCACTCGAGACGAGGCCTGACTCCCGTGGGGAGACTCCAGAAGTACCCAAAGATCCATGTCAGCCCCTGAGAGGAATCCTCGGTCCCGGCCCTGACTCCACACAAGGTTTTTGGCCCCGGTATCGACGGGAGAGGAATCCCGAAAGGCCCCCTAGCAACTCGCATGGGGACTGGCCTCTCCTGAGGCCACCAGGGCGGGTCCCTGAGGTCCCCGTCGTAACTCGAGAACACCTGCCGCAACTCGAGAAAATCCAGGAAGTTCTTCCTTCCAGGCGAGATGAGGCCTATTTCCGATGAGGCGTCTGGAGACTAATGACACCTAACCTCTGGAACTTCGAAAGGGTCTTTCACACCCTTGCTGCAACTCAAGAAGTTCACCGCCATACCCGTCTCCACTCGAGAGGAAGCACGATGGTCCCGCCCACATCCAGAGGAGCCCCGTTTCCCCCTCGTAGCTCGAGATGAGGGATCCTTTCCCTGCTTTCAACGGGAAAGAATTCCCGGCGTTCCCGTCGCATCTCAAGAGGAGGCACTCTCAACAGGAAAGGCGAGAGGACCTCCATGGTCGTACCACCATTCCAAGAGTCCCCCAGATGTCTCAGTCCATTCCAGAGGAACCTCTTTGCCCTGCACTGGCTCATCTTTCACGCCGAGGATCGACTCACACCACGGTGGCACGTGGGACAGACCTGTGGGAAAGCCTCGAGGGAAAGACTCGAGGGAAAACCACAGATCCTTTGATCCACGCGACGGGAAGCGTGACATTGCTGCTACAGCCTGGAAGGAAAGCGCACGTGCATGCCCCCACTCGAGACGAGGCCTGACTCCCCTGGGGAGACTCCAGAAGTACCCAAAGATCCATGTCAGCCCCTGAGAGGAATCCTCGGTTCCGGGCCTGACTCCACACAAGGTTTTGGGCCCCGGTATCGCCGGGAGAGGAATCCCGAGAGGCCCCCTAGCAAATTGCATGGGGACTGGCCTCTCCTGAGGCCACCAGGGCGGTTCCCTGAGGTCCCCGTCGTAACTCGAGAACACCTGCCGCAACTCGAGAAAATCCAGGAAGTTCTCCCTTCCAGGCGACATGTGGCCTATTTCCGATGAGGCGTCTGGAGACTAATGACACCTAACCTCTGGAACTTCGAAAGGGTCTTTCACACCCTTGCTGCAACTCAAGAAGTTCACCGCCACACCCGTCTCCACTCGAGAGGAAGCACGATGGTCCCGCCCACATCCAGAGGAGCCCCGTTTCCCCCTCGTAGCTCGAGATGAGGGATCCTTTCCCTGCTTTCAACGGGAAAGAATTCACGGCGTTCCCGTCGCATCTCAAGAGGAGGCACTCTCAACAGGAAAGGCGAGAGGAACTCCATGGTCGTACCACCATTCCAAGACTCCCCCAGATGTCTCAGTCCATTCCAGAGGAAACTCTTTGCCCTGCACTGGCTCATCTTTCACGCCGAGGATCGACTCACAACACGGTGGCACGTGGGACAGCCCTGTGGGAAAGCCTCGAGGGAAAGCCTCGAGGGAAAACCACAGATCCTTTGATCCACGCGACGGGAAGCGTGACATTGCTGCTACAGCCTGTAAGGAAAGCGCACGTGCATGCCCCCACTCGAGAGGAGGCCTGACTCCCCTGGGGAGACTCCAGAAGTACCCAAAGATCCATGTCACCCCTGAGAGGAATCCTCGGTTCCGGCCCTGACTCCACACAAGGTTTTTGGCCCCGGTATCGACGGGAGAGGAATCCCGAGAGGCCGCCTAGCAACTCGCACGGGGAGTGGCCTCTCCTGAGGCCAGAAGGGCGGGTCCCTGACGTCCCCGTCGTAACTCGAGAACACCTGCCGCAACTCGAGAAAATCCAGGAAGTTCTCCCTTCCAGGCGAGATGAGGCCTATTTCCGATGAGGCGTCTGGAGTCTAATGACACCTAACCTCTGGAACTTCGAAAGGGTCTTTCACACCCTTGCTGCAACTCAAGAAGTTCACCGCCATACCCGTCTCAACTCGAGAGGAAGCACGATGGTCCCGCCCACATCCAGAGGAGCCCCGTTTCCCCCTCGTAGCTCGAGATGAGGGATCCTTTCCCTGCTTTCAACGGGAAAGAATTCCCGGCGTTCCCGTCGCATCTCAAGAGGAGGCACTCTCAACAGGAAAGGCGAGAGGAACTCCATGGTCGTACCACCATTCCAAGACTCCCCCAGATGTCTCAGTCCATTCCAGAGGAAACTCTTTGCCCTGCACTGGCTCATCTTTCACGCCGAGGATCGACTCACAACACGGTGGCACGTGGGACAGCCCTGTGGGAAAGCCTCGAGGGAAAGCCTCGAGGGAAAGCCACAGATCCTTTGATAAATGCGACGGGAATCGTGACATTGCTGCTACAGCCTGGAAGGAAAGCGCACGTGCATGCCCCCACTCGAGACGAGGCCTGACTCCCGTGGGGAGACTCCAGAAGTACCCAAAGATCCATGTCAGCCCCTGAGAGGAATCCTCGGTCCCGGCCCTGACTCCACACAAGGTTTTTGGCCCCGGTATCGACGGGAGAGGAATCCCGAAAGGCCCCCTAGCAACTCGCATGGGGACTGGCCTCTCCTGAGGCCACCAGGGCGGGTCCCTGAGGTCCCCGTCGTAACTCGAGAACACCTGCCGCAACTCGAGAAAATCCAGGAAGTTCTTCCTTCCAGGCGAGATGAGGCCTATTTCCGATGAGGCGTCTGGAGACTAATGACACCTAACCTCTGGAACTTCGAAAGGGTCTTTCACACCCTTGCTGCAACTCAAGAAGTTCACCGCCATACCCGTCTCCACTCGAGAGGAAGCACGATGGTCCCGCCCACATCCAGAGGAGCCCCGTTTCCCCCTCGTAGCTCGAGATGAGGGATCCTTTCCCTGCTTTCAACGGGAAAGAATTCCCGGCGTTCCCGTCGCATCTCAAGAGGAGGCACTCTCAACAGGAAAGGCGAGAGGACCTCCATGGTCGTACCACCATTCCAAGAGTCCCCCAGATGTCTCAGTCCATTCCAGAGGAACCTCTTTGCCCTGCACTGGCTCATCTTTCACGCCGAGGATCGACTCACACCACGGTGGCACGTGGGACAGACCTGTGGGAAAGCCTCGAGGGAAAGACTCGAGGGAAAACCACAGATCCTTTGATCCACGCGACGGGAAGCGTGACATTGCTGCTACAGCCTGGAAGGAAAGCGCACGTGCATGCCCCCACTCGAGACGAGGCCTGACTCCCCTGGGGAGACTCCAGAAGTACCCAAAGATCCATGTCAGCCCCTGAGAGGAATCCTCGGTTCCGGGCCTGACTCCACACAAGGTTTTGGGCCCCGGTATCGCCGGGAGAGGAATCCCGAGAGGCCCCCTAGCAAATTGCATGGGGACTGGCCTCTCCTGAGGCCACCAGGGCGGTTCCCTGAGGTCCCCGTCGTAACTCGAGAACACCTGCCGCAACTCGAGAAAATCCAGGAAGTTCTCCCTTCCAGGCGACATGTGGCCTATTTCCGATGAGGCGTCTGGAGACTAATGACACCTAACCTCTGGAACTTCGAAAGGGTCTTTCACACCCTTGCTGCAACTCAAGAAGTTCACCGCCACACCCGTCTCCACTCGAGAGGAAGCACGATGGTCCCGCCCACATCCAGAGGAGCCCCGTTTCCCCCTCGTAGCTCGAGATGAGGGATCCTTTCCCTGCTTTCAACGGGAAAGAATTCACGGCGTTCCCGTCGCATCTCAAGAGGAGGCACTCTCAACAGGAAAGGCGAGAGGAACTCCATGGTCGTACCACCATTCCAAGACTCCCCCAGATGTCTCAGTCCATTCCAGAGGAAACTCTTTGCCCTGCACTGGCTCATCTTTCACGCCGAGGATCGACTCACAACACGGTGGCACGTGGGACAGCCCTGTGGGAAAGCCTCGAGGGAAAGCCTCGAGGGAAAACCACAGATCCTTTGATCCACGCGACGGGAAGCGTGACATTGCTGCTACAGCCTGTAAGGAAAGCGCACGTGCATGCCCCCACTCGAGAGGAGGCCTGACTCCCCTGGGGAGACTCCAGAAGTACCCAAAGATCCATGTCACCCCTGAGAGGAATCCTCGGTTCCGGCCCTGACTCCACACAAGGTTTTTGGCCCCGGTATCGACGGGAGAGGAATCCCGAGAGGCCGCCTAGCAACTCGCACGGGGAGTGGCCTCTCCTGAGGCCAGAAGGGCGGGTCCCTGACGTCCCCGTCGTAACTCGAGAACACCTGCCGCAACTCGAGAAAATCCAGGAAGTTCTCCCTTCCAGGCGAGATGAGGCCTATTTCCGATGAGGCGTCTGGAGTCTAATGACACCTAACCTCTGGAACTTCGAAAGGGTCTTTCACACCCTTGCTGCAACTCAAGAAGTTCACCGCCATACCCGTCTCAACTCGAGAGGAAGCACGATGGTCCCGCCCACATCCAGAGGAGCCCCGTTTCCCCCTCGTAGCTCGAGATGAGGGATCCTTTCCCTGCTTTCAACGGGAAAGAATTCCCGGCGTTCCCGTCGCATCTCAAGAGGAGGCACTCTCAACAGGAAAGGCGAGAGGAACTCCATGGTCGTACCACCATTCCAAGACTCCCCCAGATGTCTCAGTCCATTCCAGAGGAAACTCTTTGCCCTGCACTGGCTCATCTTTCACGCCGAGGATCGACTCACAACACGGTGGCACGTGGGACAGCCCTGTGGGAAAGCCTCGAGGGAAAGCCTCGAGGGAAAGCCACAGATCCTTTGATAAATGCGACGGGAATCGTGACATTGCTGCTACAGCCTGGAAGGAAAGCGCACGTGCATGCCCCCACTCGAGACGAGGCCTGACTCCCGTGGGGAGACTCCAGAAGTACCCAAAGATCCATGTCAGCCCCTGAGAGGAATCCTCGGTCCCGGCCCTGACTCCACACAAGGTTTTTGGCCCCGGTATCGACGGGAGAGGAATCCCGAAAGGCCCCCTAGCAACTCGCATGGGGACTGGCCTCTCCTGAGGCCACCAGGGCGGGTCCCTGAGGTCCCCGTCGTAACTCGAGAACACCTGCCGCAACTCGAGAAAATCCAGGAAGTTCTTCCTTCCAGGCGAGATGAGGCCTATTTCCGATGAGGCGTCTGGAGACTAATGACACCTAACCTCTGGAACTTCGAAAGGGTCTTTCACACCCTTGCTGCAACTCAAGAAGTTCACCGCCATACCCGTCTCCACTCGAGAGGAAGCACGATGGTCCCGCCCACATCCAGAGGAGCCCCGTTTCCCCCTCGTAGCTCGAGATGAGGGATCCTTTCCCTGCTTTCAACGGGAAAGAATTCCCGGCGTTCCCGTCGCATCTCAAGAGGAGGCACTCTCAACAGGAAAGGCGAGAGGACCTCCATGGTCGTACCACCATTCCAAGAGTCCCCCAGATGTCTCAGTCCATTCCAGAGGAACCTCTTTGCCCTGCACTGGCTCATCTTTCACGCCGAGGATCGACTCACACCACGGTGGCACGTGGGACAGACCTGTGGGAAAGCCTCGAGGGAAAGACTCGAGGGAAAACCACAGATCCTTTGATCCACGCGACGGGAAGCGTGACATTGCTGCTACAGCCTGGAAGGAAAGCGCACGTGCATGCCCCCACTCGAGACGAGGCCTGACTCCCCTGGGGAGACTCCAGAAGTACCCAAAGATCCATGTCAGCCCCTGAGAGGAATCCTCGGTTCCGGGCCTGACTCCACACAAGGTTTTGGGCCCCGGTATCGCCGGGAGAGGAATCCCGAGAGGCCCCCTAGCAAATTGCATGGGGACTGGCCTCTCCTGAGGCCACCAGGGCGGTTCCCTGAGGTCCCCGTCGTAACTCGAGAACACCTGCCGCAACTCGAGAAAATCCAGGAAGTTCTCCCTTCCAGGCGACATGTGGCCTATTTCCGATGAGGCGTCTGGAGACTAATGACACCTAACCTCTGGAACTTCGAAAGGGTCTTTCACACCCTTGCTGCAACTCAAGAAGTTCACCGCCACACCCGTCTCCACTCGAGAGGAAGCACGATGGTCCCGCCCACATCCAGAGGAGCCCCGTTTCCCCCTCGTAGCTCGAGATGAGGGATCCTTTCCCTGCTTTCAACGGGAAAGAATTCACGGCGTTCCCGTCGCATCTCAAGAGGAGGCACTCTCAACAGGAAAGGCGAGAGGAACTCCATGGTCGTACCACCATTCCAAGACTCCCCCAGATGTCTCAGTCCATTCCAGAGGAAACTCTTTGCCCTGCACTGGCTCATCTTTCACGCCGAGGATCGACTCACAACACGGTGGCACGTGGGACAGCCCTGTGGGAAAGCCTCGAGGGAAAGCCTCGAGGGAAAACCACAGATCCTTTGATCCACGCGACGGGAAGCGTGACATTGCTGCTACAGCCTATAAGGAAAGCGCACGTGCATGCCCCCACTCGAGAGGAGGCCTGACTCCCCTGGGGAGACTCCAGAAGTACCCAAAGATCCATGTCACCCCTGAGAGGAATCCTCGGTTCCGGCCCTGACTCCACACAAGGTTTTTGGCCCCGGTATCGACGGGAGAGGAATCCCGAGAGGCCGCCTAGCAACTCGCACGGGGAGTGGCCTCTCCTGAGGCCAGAAGGGCGGGTCCCTGACGTCCCCGTCGTAACTCGAGAACACCTGCCGCAACTCGAGAAAATCCAGGAAGTTCTCCCTTCCAGGCGAGATGAGGCCTATTTCCGATGAGGCGTCTGGAGTCTAATGACACCTAACCTCTGGAACTTCGAAAGGGTCTTTCACACCCTTGCTGCAACTCAAGAAGTTCACCGCCATACCCGTCTCAACTCGAGAGGAAGCACGATGGTCCCGCCCACATCCAGAGGAGCCCCGTTTCCCCCTCGTAGCTCGAGATGAGGGATCCTTTCCCTGCTTTCAACGGGAAAGAATTCCCGGCGTTCCCGTCGCATCTCAAGAGGAGGCACTCTCAACAGGAAAGGCGAGAGGAACTCCATGGTCGTACCACCATTCCAAGACTCCCCCAGATGTCTCAGTCCATTCCAGAGGAAACTCTTTGCCCTGCACTGGCTCATCTTTCACGCCGAGGATCGACTCACAACACGGTGGCACGTGGGACAGCCCTGTGGGAAAGCCTCGAGGGAAAGCCTCGAGGGAAAGCCACAGATCCTTTGATAAATGCGACGGGAATCGTGACATTGCTGCTACAGCCTGGAAGGAAAGCGCACGTGCATGCCCCCACTCGAGACGAGGCCTGACTCCCGTGGGGAGACTCCAGAAGTACCCAAAGATCCATGTCAGCCCCTGAGAGGAATCCTCGGTCCCGGCCCTGACTCCACACAAGGTTTTTGGCCCCGGTATCGACGGGAGAGGAATCCCGAAAGGCCCCCTAGCAACTCGCATGGGGACTGGCCTCTCCTGAGGCCACCAGGGCGGGTCCCTGAGGTCCCCGTCGTAACTCGAGAACACCTGCCGCAACTCGAGAAAATCCAGGAAGTTCTTCCTTCCAGGCGAGATGAGGCCTATTTCCGATGAGGCGTCTGGAGACTAATGACACCTAACCTCTGGAACTTCGAAAGGGTCTTTCACACCCTTGCTGCAACTCAAGAAGTTCACCGCCATACCCGTCTCCACTCGAGAGGAAGCACGATGGTCCCGCCCACATCCAGAGGAGCCCCGTTTCCCCCTCGTAGCTCGAGATGAGGGATCCTTTCCCTGCTTTCAACGGGAAAGAATTCCCGGCGTTCCCGTCGCATCTCAAGAGGAGGCACTCTCAACAGGAAAGGCGAGAGGACCTCCATGGTCGTACCACCATTCCAAGAGTCCCCCAGATGTCTCAGTCCATTCCAGAGGAACCTCTTTGCCCTGCACTGGCTCATCTTTCACGCCGAGGATCGACTCACACCACGGTGGCACGTGGGACAGACCTGTGGGAAAGCCTCGAGGGAAAGACTCGAGGGAAAACCACAGATCCTTTGATCCACGCGACGGGAAGCGTGACATTGCTGCTACAGCCTGGAAGGAAAGCGCACGTGCATGCCCCCACTCGAGACGAGGCCTGACTCCCCTGGGGAGACTCCAGAAGTACCCAAAGATCCATGTCAGCCCATGAGAGGAATCCTCGGTTCCGGGCCTGACTCCACACAAGGTTTTGGGCCCCGGTATCGCCGGGAGAGGAATCCCGAGAGGCCCCCTAGCAAATTGCATGGGGACTGGCCTCTCCTGAGGCCACCAGGGCGGTTCCCTGAGGTCCCCGTCGTAACTCGAGAACACCTGCCGCAACTCGAGAAAATCCAGGAAGTTCTCCCTTCCAGGCGACATGTGGCCTATTTCCGATGAGGCGTCTGGAGACTAATGACACCTAACCTCTGGAACTTCGAAAGGGTCTTTCACACCCTTGCTGCAACTCAAGAAGTTCACCGCCACACCCGTCTCCACTCGAGAGGAAGCACGATGGTCCCGCCCACATCCAGAGGAGCCCCGTTTCCCCCTCGTAGCTCGAGATGAGGGATCCTTTCCCTGCTTTCAACGGGAAAGAATTCACGGCGTTCCCGTCGCATCTCAAGAGGAGGCACTCTCAACAGGAAAGGCGAGAGGAACTCCATGGTCGTACCACCATTCCAAGACTCCCCCAGATGTCTCAGTCCATTCCAGAGGAAACTCTTTGCCCTGCACTGGCTCATCTTTCACGCCGAGGATCGACTCACAACACGGTGGCACGTGGGACAGCCCTGTGGGAAAGCCTCGAGGGAAAGCCTCGAGGGAAAACCACAGATCCTTTGATCCACGCGACGGGAAGCGTGACATTGCTGCTACAGCCTGTAAGGAAAGCGCACGTGCATGCCCCCACTCGAGAGGAGGCCTGACTCCCCTGGGGAGACTCCAGAAGTACCCAAAGATCCATGTCACCCCTGAGAGGAATCCTCGGTTCCGGCCCTGACTCCACACAAGGTTTTTGGCCCCGGTATCGACGGGAGAGGAATCCCGAGAGGCCGCCTAGCAACTCGCACGGGGAGTGGCCTCTCCTGAGGCCAGAAGGGCGGGTCCCTGACGTCCCCGTCGTAACTCGAGAACACCTGCCGCAACTCGAGAAAATCCAGGAAGTTCTCCCTTCCAGGCGAGATGAGGCCTATTTCCGATGAGGCGTCTGGAGTCTAATGACACCTAACCTCTGGAACTTCGAAAGGGTCTTTCACACCCTTGCTGCAACTCAAGAAGTTCACCGCCATACCCGTCTCAACTCGAGAGGAAGCACGATGGTCCCGCCCACATCCAGAGGAGCCCCGTTTCCCCCTCGTAGCTCGAGATGAGGGATCCTTTCCCTGCTTTCAACGGGAAAGAATTCCCGGCGTTCCCGTCGCATCTCAAGAGGAGGCACTCTCAACAGGAAAGGCGAGAGGAACTCCATGGTCGTACCACCATTCCAAGACTCCCCCAGATGTCTCAGTCCATTCCAGAGGAAACTCTTTGCCCTGCACTGGCTCATCTTTCACGCCGAGGATCGACTCACAACACGGTGGCACGTGGGACAGCCCTGTGGGAAAGCCTCGAGGGAAAGCCTCGAGGGAAAGCCACAGATCCTTTGATAAATGCGACGGGAATCGTGACATTGCTGCTACAGCCTGGAAGGAAAGCGCACGTGCATGCCCCCACTCGAGACGAGGCCTGACTCCCGTGGGGAGACTCCAGAAGTACCCAAAGATCCATGTCAGCCCCTGAGAGGAATCCTCGGTCCCGGCCCTGACTCCACACAAGGTTTTTGGCCCCGGTATCGACGGGAGAGGAATCCCGAAAGGCCCCCTAGCAACTCGCATGGGGACTGGCCTCTCCTGAGGCCACCAGGGCGGGTCCCTGAGGTCCCCGTCGTAACTCGAGAACACCTGCCGCAACTCGAGAAAATCCAGGAAGTTCTTCCTTCCAGGCGAGATGAGGCCTATTTCCGATGAGGCGTCTGGAGACTAATGACACCTAACCTCTGGAACTTCGAAAGGGTCTTTCACACCCTTGCTGCAACTCAAGAAGTTCACCGCCATACCCGTCTCCACTCGAGAGGAAGCACGATGGTCCCGGCCACATCCAGAGGAGCCCCGTTTCCCCCTCGTAGCTCGAGATGAGGGATCCTTTCCCTGCTTTCAACGGGAAAGAATTCCCGGCGTTCCCGTCGCATCTCAAGAGGAGGCACTCTCAACAGGAAAGGCGAGAGGACCTCCATGGTCGTACCACCATTCCAAGAGTCCCCCAGATGTCTCAGTCCATTCCAGAGGAACCTCTTTGCCCTGCACTGGCTCATCTTTCACGCCGAGGATCGACTCACACCACGGTGGCACGTGGGACAGACCTGTGGGAAAGCCTCGAGGGAAAGACTCGAGGGAAAACCACAGATCCTTTGATCCACGCGACGGGAAGCGTGACATTGCTGCTACAGCCTGGAAGGAAAGCGCACGTGCATGCCCCCACTCGAGACGAGGCCTGACTCCCCTGGGGAGACTCCAGAAGTACCCAAAGATCCATGTCAGCCCCTGAGAGGAATCCTCGGTTCCGGGCCTGACTCCACACAAGGTTTTTGGCCCCGGTATCGCCGGGAGAGGAATCCCGAGAGGCCCCCTAGCAAATTGCATGGGGACTGGCCTCTCCTGAGGCCACCAGGGCGGTTCCCTGAGGTCCCCGTCGTAACTCGAGAACACCTGCCGCAACTCGAGAAAATCCAGGAAGTTCTCCCTTCCAGGCGACATGTGGCCTATTTCCGATGAGGCGTCTGGAGACTAATGACACCTAACCTCTGGAACTTCGAAAGGGTCTTTCACACCCTTGCTGCAACTCAAGAAGTTCACCGCCACACCCGTCTCCACTCGAGAGGAAGCACGATGGTCCCGCCCACATCCAGAGGAGCCCCGTTTCCCCCTCGTAGCTCGAGATGAGGGATCCTTTCCCTGCTTTCAACGGGAAAGAATTCACGGCGTTCCCGTCGCATCTCAAGAGGAGGCACTCTCAACAGGAAAGGCGAGAGGAACTCCATGGTCGTACCACCATTCCAAGACTCCCCCAGATGTCTCAGTCCATTCCAGAGGAAACTCTTTGCCCTGCACTGGCTCATCTTTCACGCCGAGGATCGACTCACAACACGGTGGCACGTGGGACAGCCCTGTGGGAAAGCCTCGAGGGAAAGCCTCGAGGGAAAGCCACAGATCCTTTGATAAATGCGACGGGAATCGTGACATTGCTGCTACAGCCTGGAAGGAAAGCGCACGTGCATGCCCCCACTCGAGACGAGGCCTGACTCCCGTGGGGAGACTCCAGAAGTACCCAAAGATCCATGTCAGCCCCTGAGAGGAATCCTCGGTCCCGGTCCTGACTCCACACAAGGTTTTTGGCCCCGGTATCGACGGGAGAGGAATCCCGAAAGGCCCCCTTGCAACTCGCATGGGGACTGGCCTCTCCTGAGGCCACCAGGGCGGGTCCCTGAGGTCCCGGTCGTAACTCGAGAACACCTGCCGCAACTCGAGAAAATCCAGGAAGTTCTCCCTTCTAGGCGATATGAGGCCTATTTCCGATGAGGCGTCTGGAGACTAATGACACCTAAACTCTGGAACTTCGAAAGGGTCTTTCACACCCTTGCTGCAACTCAAGAAGTTCACCGCCATACCCGTCTCCACTCGAGAGGAAGCACGATGGTCCCGCACACATCCAGAGGAGCCCCGTTTCCCCCTCGTAGCTCGAGATGAGGGTTCCTTTCCCTGCTTTCAACGGGAAAGAATTCCCAGCGTTCCCGTCGCATCTCAAGAGGAGGCACTCTCAACAGGAAAGGCGAGAGGAACTCCATGGTCGTACCACCATTCCAAGAGTCCCCCAGATGTCTCAGTCCATTCCAGAGGAACCTTTTGCCCTGCACTGGCTCATCTTTCACGCCGAGGATCGACTCACACCACGGTGGCACGTGGGAAAGCCTTGTGGGAAAGCCTCGAGGGAAAGCCTCGAGGGAAAACCACAGATCCTTTGATCCACGCGACCGGAAGCGTGACATTGCTGCTGCAGCCTGGAAGGAAAGCGCACGTGCATGCCCCCACTCGAGACGAGTCCTGACTCCCCTGGGGAGACTCCAGAAGTACCCAAAGATACATGTCACCCCTGAGAGTAATCCTCGGTTCCGGCCCTGACTCCACACAAGGTTTTTGGCCCCGGTATCGACGGGAGAGGAATCCCGAGAGGCCCCCTAGCAACTCGCATGGGGACTGGCCTCTCCTGAGGCAACCAGGGCGGGTCCCTGAGGTCCCCGTCGTAACTCGAGAACACCTGCCGCAACTCGAGAAAATCCAGGAAGTTCTCCCTTGCAGGCGAGATGAGGCCTATTTCCGATGAGGCGTCTGGAGACTAATGACACCTAACCTCTGGAACTTCGAAAGGGTCTTTCACACCCTTGCTGCAACTCAAGAAGTTCACCGCCATACCCGTCTCCACTCGAGAGGAAGCACGATGGTCCCGCCCACATCCAGAGGAGCCCCGTTTCCCCCTTGTAGCTCGAGATGAGGGATCCTTTCCCTGCTTTCAACGGGAAAGAATTCCCGGCGTTCCCGTCGCATCTCAAGAGGAGGCACTCTCAACAGGAAAGGCGAGAGGAACTCCATGGTCGTACCACCATTCCAAGAGTCCCCCAGATGTCTCAGTCCATTCCAGAGGAACCTCTTTGCCCTGCACTGGCTCATCTTTCACGCCGAGGATCGACTCACACCACGGTGGCACGTGGGACAGCCCTGTGGGAAAGCCTCGAGGGAAAGCCTCGAGGGAAAACCACAGATCCTTTGATCCACGCGACGGGAAGCGTGACATTGCTGCTACAGCCTGGAAGGAAAGCGCACGTGCATGCCCCCACTCGAGACGAGGCCTGACTCCCCTGGGGAGACTCCAGAAGTACCCAAAGATCCATGTCAGCCCCTGAGAGGAATCCTCGGTTCCGGGCCTGACTCCACACAAGGTTTTTGGCCCCGGTATCGACGGGAGAGGAATCCCGAGAGGCCCCCTAGCAAATTGCATGGGGACTGGCCTCTCCTGAGGCCACCAGGGCGGTTCCCTGAGGTCCCCGTCGTAACTCGAGAACACCTGCCGCAACTCGAGAAAATCCAGGAAGTTCTCCCTTCCAGGCGACATGTGGCCTATTTCCGATGAGGCGTCTGGAGACTAATGACACCTAACCTCTGGAACTTCGAAAGGGTATTTCACACCCTTGCTGCAACTCAAGAAGTTCACCGCCATACCCGTCTCCACTCGAGAGGAAGCACGATGGTCCCGCCCACATCCAGAGGAGCCCCGTTTCCCCCTCGTAGCTCGAGATGAGGGATCCTTTCCCTGCTTTCAACGGGAAAGAATTCACGGCGTTCCCGTCGCATCTCAAGAGGAGGCACTCTCAACAGGAAAGGCGAGAGGAACTCCATGGTCGTACCACCATTCCAAGACTCCCCCAGATGTCTCAGTCCATTCCAGAGGAACCTCTTTGCCCTGCACTGGCTCATCTTTCACGCCGAGGATCGACTCACAACACGGTGGCACGTGGGACAGCCCTGTGGGAAAGCCTCGAGGGAAAGCCTCGAGGGAAAGCCACAGATCCTTTGATAAATGCGACGGGAATCGTGACATTGCTGCTACAGCCTGGAAGGAAAGCGCACGTGCATGCCCCCACTCGAGACGAGGCCTGACTCCCGTGGGGAGACTCCAGAAGTACCCAAAGATCCATGTCAGCCCCTGAGAGGAATCCTCGGTCCCGGCCCTGACTCCACACAAGGTTTTTGGCCCCGGTATGGACGGGAGAGGAATCCCGAGAGGCCCCCTAGCAACTCGCATGGGGACTGGCCTCTCCTGAGGCCACCAGGGCGGGTCCCTGAGGTCCCCGTCGTAACTCGAGAACACCTGCCGCAACTCGAGAAAATCCAGGAAGTTCTCCCTTCCAGGCGAGATGAGGCCTATTTCCGATGAGGCGTCTGGAGACTAATGACACCTAAACTCTGGAACTTCGAAAGGGTCTTTCACACCCTTGCTGCAACTCAAGAAGTTCACCGCCATACCCGTCTCCACTCGAGAGGAAGCACGATGGTCCCGCCCACATCCAGAGGAGCCCCGTTTCCCCCTCGTAGCTCGAGATGAGGGATCCTTTCCCTGCTTTCAACGGGAAAGAATTCCCAGCGTTCCCGTCGCATCTCAAGAGGAGGCACTCTCAACAGGAAAGGCGAGAGGAACTCCATGGTCGTACCACCATTCCAAGAGTCCCCCAGATGTCTCAGTCCATTCCAGAGGAACCTTTTGCCCTGCACTGGCTCATCTTTCACGCCGAGGATCGACTCACACCACGGTGGCATGTGGGAAAGCCTTGTGGGAAAGCCTCGAGGGAAAGCCTCGAGGGAAAACCACAGATCCTTTGATCCACGCGACGGGAAGCGTGACATTGCTGCTGCGTCCTGGAAGGAAAGCGCACGTGCATGCCCCCACTCGAGACGAGTCCTGACTCCCCTGGGGAGACTCCAGAAGTACCCAAAGATACATGTCACCCCTGAGAGTAATCCTCGGTTCCGGCCCTGACTCCACACAAGGTTTTTGGCCCCGGTATCGACGGGAGAGGAATCCCGAGAGGCCCCCTAGCAACTCGCATGGGGACTGGCCTCTCCTGAGGCAACCAGGGCGGGTCCCTGAGGTCCCCGTCGTAACTCGAGAACACCTGCCGCAACTCGAGAAAATCCAGGAAGTTCTCCCTTGCAGGCGAGATGAGGCCTATTTCCGATGAGGCGTCTGGAGACTAATGACACCTAACCTCTGGAACTTCGAAAGGGTCTTTCACACCCTTGCTGCAACTCAAGAAGTTCACCGCCATACCCGTCTCCACTCGAGAGGAAGCACGATGGTCCCGCCCACATCCAGAGGAGCCCCGTTTCCCCCTCGTAGCTCGAGATGAGGGATCCTTTCCCTGCTTTCAACGGGAAAGAATTCCCGGCGTTCCCGTCGCATCTCAAGAGGAGGCACTCTCAACAGGAAAGGCGAGAGGAACTCCATGGTCGTACCACCATTCCAAGAGTCCCCCAGATGTCTCAGTCCATTCCAGAGGAACCTCTTTGCCCTGCACTGGCTCATCTTTCACGCCGAGGATCGACTCACACCACGGTGGCACGTGGGACAGCCCTGTGGGAAAGCCTCGAGGGAAAGACTCGAGGGAAAACCACAGATCCTTTGATCCACGCGACGGGAAGCGTGACATTGCTGCTACAGCCTGGAAGGAAAGCGCACGTGCATGCCCCCACTCGAGACGAGGCCTGACTCCCCTGGGGAGACTCCAGAAGTACCCAAAGATCCATGTCAGCCCCTGAGAGGAATCCTCGGTTCCGGGCCTGACTCCACACAAGGTTTTTGGCCCCGGTATCGACGGGAGAGGAATCCCGAGAGGCCCCCAAGCAAATTTCATGGGGACTGGCCTCTCCTGAGGCCACCAGGGCGGTTCCCTGAGGTCCCCGTCGTAACTCGAGAACACCTGCCGCAACTCGAGAAAATCCAGGAAGTTCTCCCTTCCAGGCGACATGTGGCCTATTTCCGATGAGACGTCTGGAGACTAATGACACCTAACCTCTGGAACTTCGAAAGGGTCTTTCACACCCTTGCTGCAACTCAAGAAGTTCACCGCCATACCCGTCTCCACTCGAGAGGAAGCACGATGGTCCCGCCCACATCCAGAGGAGCCCCGTTTCCCCCTCGTAGCTCGAGATGAGGGATCCTTTCCCTGCTTTCAACGGGAAAGAATTCACGGCGTTCCCGTCGCATCTCAAGAGGAGGCACTCTCAACAGGAAAGGCGAGAGGAACTCCATGGTCGTACCATCATTCCAAGACTCCCCCAGATGTCTCAGTCCATTCCAGAGGAACCTCTTTGCCCTGCACTGGCTCATCTTTCACGCCGAGGATCGACTCACAACACGGTGGCACGTGGGACAGCCCTGTGGGAAAGCCTCGAGGGAAAGCCTCGAGGGAAAGCCACAGATCCTTTGATAAATGCGACGGGAATCGTGACATTGCTGCTACAGCCTGGAAGGAAAGCGCACGTGCATGCCCCCACTCGAGACGAGGCCTGACTCCCGTGGGGAGACTCCAGAAGTACCCAAAGATCCATGTCAGCCCCTGAGAGGAATCCTCGGTCCCGGCCCTGACTCCACACAAGGTTTTTGGCCCCGGTATCGACGGGAGAGGAATCCCGAGAGGCCCCCTAGCAACTCGCATGGGGACTGGCCTCTTCTGAGGCCACCAGGGCGGGTCCCTGAGGTCCGCGTCGTAACTCGAGAACACCTGCCGCAACTCGAGAAAATCCAGGAAGTTCTCCCTTGCAGGCGAGATGAGGCCTATTTCCGATGAGGCGTCTGGAGACTAATGACACCTAACCTCTGGAACTTCGAAAGGGTCTTTCACACCCTTGCTGCAACTCAAGAAGTTCACCGCCATACCCGTCTCCACTCGAGAGGAAGCACGATGGTCCCGCCCACATCCAGAGGAGCCCCGTTTCCCCCTCGTAGCTCGAGATGAGGGATCCTTTCCCTGCTTTCAACGGGAAAGAATTCCCGGCGTTCCCGTCGCATCTCAAGAGGAGGCACTCTCAACAGGAAAGGCGAGAGGAACTCCATGGTCGTACCACCATTCCAAGAGTCCCCCAGATGTCTCAGTCCATTCCAGAGGAACCTCTTTGCCCTGCACTGGCTCATCTTTCACGCCGAGGATCGACTCACACCACGGTGGCACGTGGGACAGCCCTGTGGGAAAGCCTCGAGGGAAAGACTCGAGGGAAAACCACAGATCCTTTGATCCACGCGACGGGAAGCGTGACATTGCTGCTACAGCCTGGAAGGAAAGCGCACGTGCATGCCCCCACTCGAGACGAGGCCTGACTCCCCTGGGGAGACTCCAGAAGTACCCAAAGATCCATGTCAGCCCCTGAGAGGAATCCTCGGTTCCGGGCCTGACTCCACACAAGGTTTTTGGCCCCGGTATCGACGGGAGAGGAATCCCGAGAGGCCCCCTAGCAAATTGCATGGGGACTGGCCTCTCCTGAGGCCACCAGGGCGGTTCCCTGAGGTCCCCGTCGTAACTCGAGAACACCTGCCGCAACTCGAGAAAATCCAGGAAGTTCTCCCTTCCAGGCGACATGTGGCCTATTTCCGATGAGACTTCTGGAGACTAATGACACCTAACCTCTGGAACTTCGAAAGGGTCTTTCACACCCTTGCTGCAACTCAAGAAGTTCACCGCCATACCCGTCTCCACTCGAGAGGAAGCACGATGGTCCCGCCCACATTCAGAGGAGCCCCGTTTCCCCCTCATAGCTCGAGATGAGGGATCCTTTCCCTGCTTTCAATGGGAAAGAATTCACGGCGTTCCCGTCGCATCTCAAGAGGAGGCACGCTCAACAGGAAAGGCGAGAGGAACTCCATGGTCGTACCACCATTCCAAGACTCCCCCAGATGTCTCAGTCCATTCCAGAGGAAACTCTTTGCCCTGCACTGGCTCATCTTTCACGCCGAGGATCGACTCACACCACGGTGGCACGTGGGACAGCCCTGTGGAAAAGCCTCGAGGGAAAGCCTCGAGGGAAAGCCACAGATCCTTTGATAAATGCGACGGGAATCGTGACATTGCTGCTACAGCCTGGAAGGAAAGCGCACGTGCATGCCCCCACTCGAGACGAGGCCTGACTCCCGTGGGGAGACTCCAGAAGTACCCAAAGATCCATGTCAGCCCCTGAGAGGAATCCTCGGTCCCGGCCCTGACTCCACACAAGGTTTTTGGCCCCGGTATGGACGGGAGAGGAATCCCGAGAGGCCCCCTAGCAACTCGCATGGGGACTGGCCTCTCCTGAGGCCACCAGGGCGGGTCCCTGAGGTCCCCGTCGTAACTCGAGAACACCTGCCGCAACTCGAGAAAATCCAGGAAGTTCTCCCTTCCAGGCGAGATGAGGCCTATTTCCGATGAGGCGTCTGGAGACTAATGACACCTAAACTCTGGAACTTCGAAAGGGTCTTTCACACCCTTGCTGCAACTCAAGAAGTTCACCGCCATACCCGTCTCCACTCGAGAGGAAGCACGATGGTCCCGCCCACATCCAGAGGAGCCCCGTTTCCCCCTCGTAGCTCGAGATGAGGGATCCTTTCCCTGCTTTCAACGGGAAAGAATTCCCAGCGTTCCCGTCGCATCTCAAGAGGAGGCACTCTCAACAGGAAAGGCGAGAGGAACTCCATGGTCGTACCACCATTCCAAGAGTCCCCCAGATGTCTCAGTCCATTCCAGAGGAACCTTTTGCCCTGCACTGGCTCATCTTTCACGCCGAGGATCGACTCACACCACGGTGGCACGTGGGAAAGCCTTGTGGGAAAGCCTCGAGGGAAAGCCTCGAGGGAAAACCACAGATCCTTTGATCCACGCGACGGGAAGCGTGACATTGCTGCTGCAGCCTGGAAGGAAAGCGCACGTGCATGCCCCCACTCGAGAGGAGTCCTGACTCCCCTGGGGAGACTCCAGAAGTACCCAAAGATACATGTCACCCCTGAGAGTAATCCTCGGTTCCGTCCCTGACTCCACACAAGGTTTTTGGCCCCGGTATCGACGGGAGAGGAATCCCGAGAGGCCCCCTAGCAACTCGCATGGGGATTGGCCTCTCCTGAGGCAACCAGGGCGGGTCCCTGAGGTCCCCGTCGTAACTCGAGAACACCTGCCGCAACTCGAGAAAATCCAGGAAGTTCTCCCTTGCAGGCGAGATGAGGCCTATTTCCGATGAGGCGTCTGGAGACTAATGACACCTAAACTCTGGAACTTCGAAAGGGTCTTTCACACCCTTGCTGCAACTCAAGAAGTTCACCGCCATACCCGTCTCCACTCGAGAGGAAGCACGATGGTCCCGCCCACATCCAGAGGAGCCCCGTTTTCCACTCATAGCTCGAGATGAGGGATCCTTTCCCTGCTTTCAACGGGAAAGAATTCCCGGCGTTCCCGTCTCATCTCAAGAGGAGGCACTCTCAACAGGAAAGGCGAGAGGAACTCCATGGTCGTACCACCATTCCAAGAGTCCCCCAGATGTCTCAGTCCATTCCAGAGGAACCTCTTTGCCCTGCACTGGCTCATCTTTCACGCCGAGGATCGACTCACACCACGGTGGCACGTGGGACAGCCCTGTGGGAAAGCCTCGAGGGAAAGCCTCGAGGGAAAACCACAGATCCTTTGATCCACGCGACGGGAAGCGTGACATTGCTGCTACAGCCTGGAAGGAAAGCGCACGTGCATGCCCCCACTCGAGACGAGGCCTGACTCCCCTGGGGAGACTCCAGAAGTACCCAAAGATCCATGTCAGCCCATGAGAGGAATCCTCGGTTCCAGGCCTGACTCCACACAAGGTATTTGGCCCCGGTATCGACGGGAGAGGAATCCCGAGAGGCCCCCTAGCAAATTGCAAGGGGACTGGCCTCTCCTGAGGCCACCAGGGCGGTTCCCTGAGGTCCCCGTCGTAACTCGAGAACACCTGCCGCAACTCGAGAAAATCCAGGAAGTTCTCCCTTCCAGGCGACATGTGGCCTATTTCCGATGAGGCGTCTGGAGACTAATGACACCTAACCTCTGGAACTTCGAAAGGGTCTTTCACACCCTTGCTGCAACTCAAGAAGTTCACAGCCATACCCGTCTCCACTCGAGAGGAAGCACGATGGTCCCGCCCACATCCAGAGGAGCCCCGTTTCCCCCTCGTAGCTCGAGATGAGGGATCCTTTCCCTGCTTTCAACGGGAAAGAATTCCCAGTGTTCCCGTCGCATCTCAAGAGGAGGCATTCTCAACAGGAAAGGCGAGAGGAACTCCATGGTCGTACCACCATTCCAGGATTGCCCAGATGTCTCAGTCCATTCCAGAGGAACCTCTTTGCCCTGCACTGGCTCATCTTTCACGCCGAGGATCGACTCACACCACGGTGGCACGTGGGACAGCCCTGTGGGAAAGCCTCGAATGAAAGCCTCGAGGGAAAACCACAGATCCTTTGATCCACGCGTCGGGAAGCGTGACATTGCTGCTACAGCCTGGAAGGAAAGCGCACGTGCATGCCCCCACTCGAGACGAGGCCTGACTCCCCTTTGGAGACTCCAGAAGTACCCAAAGATACATGTCACCCCTGAGAGGAATCCTCGGTTCCGGCCCTGACTCCACACAAGGTTTTTGTCCCCGGTATCGACGGGAGAGGAATCCCGAGAGGCCCCCTATCAACTTGCATGGGGACTGGCCTCTCCTGAGGCAACCAGGGCGGGTCCCTGGGGTCCCCGTCGTAACTCGAGAACACCTGCCGCAACTCGAGAAAATCCAGGAAGTTCTCCCTTGCAGGCGAGATGAGGCCTATTTCCGATGAGGCGTCTGGAGACTAATGACCCCTAACCTCTGGAACTTCGAAAGGGTCTTTCACACCCTTGCTGCAACTCAAGAAGTTCACCGCCATACCCGTCTCCACTCGAGAGGAAGCACGATGGTCCCGCCCACATCCAGAGGAGCCCCGTTTCCCCCTCGTAGCTCGAGATGAGGGATCCTTTACCTGCTTTCAACGGGAAAGAATTCCCGGCGTTCCTGTCGCATCTCAAGAAGAGGCACTCTCAACAGGAAAGGCGAGAGGAACTCCATGGTCGTACCACCATTCCTAGAGTCCCCTAGATGTCTCAGTCCATTCCAGAGGAACCTCTTTGACCTGCACTGGCTCATCTTTCACGCCGAGGATCGATTCACACCACGGTGGCACGTGGGACAGCCCTGTGGGAAAGCCTCGAGGGAAAGACTCGAGGGAAAGCCACAGACCCTTTGATAAATGCGACGGGAATCGTGACATTGCTGCTACAGCCTGGAAGGAAAGCGCACGTGCATGCCCCCACTCGAGACGAGGCCTGACTCCCCTTTGGAGACTCCAGAAGTACCCAAAGATACATGTCACCCCTGAGAGGAATCCTCGGTTCCGGCCCTGACTCCACACAAGGATTTTGTCCCCGGTATCGACGGGAGAGGAATCCCGAGAGGCCCCCTATCAACTCTCATGGGGACTGGCCTCTCCTGAGGCAACCAGGGCGGGTCCCTGAGGTTCCCGTCGTAACTCGAGAACACCTGCCGCAACTCGAGAAAATCCAGGAAGTTCTCCCTTGCAGGCGAGATGAGGCCTATTTCCGATGAGGCGTCTGGAGACTAATGACACCTAACCTCTGGAACTTCGAAAGGGTCTTTCACACCCTTGCTGCAACTCAAGAAGTTCACCGCCATACCCGTCTCCACTCGAGAGGAAGCACGATGGTCCCGCCCACATCCAGAGGAGCCCCGTTTCCCCCTCGTAGCTCGAGATGAGGGATCCCTTCCCTGCTTTCAACGGGAAAGAATTCCCGGCGTTCCCGTCGCATCTCAAGAGGAGGCACTCTCAACAGGAAAGGCGAGAGGAACTCCATGGTCGTACCACCATTCCAAGAGTCCCCCAGATGTCTCAGTCCATTCCAGAGGAACCTCTTTGCCCTGCACTGGCTCATCTTTCACGCCGAGGATCGACTCACACCACGGTGGCTCGTGGGCCAGCCCTGTGGGAAAGCCTCGAGGGAAAGCCTCGAGGGAAAACCACAGATCCTTTGATCCACCTGACGGGAAGCGTGACATTGCTGCTACAGCCTGGAAGGAAAGCGCAAGTTCATGCCACCACTCGAGACGAGGCCTGACTCCCCTGGGGAGACTCCAGAAGTACCCAAAGATCCATGTCAGCCCCTGAGAGGAATCCTCGGTTCCGGCCCTGACTCCACACAAGGTTTTTGGCCCCGGTATCGACGGGAGAGGAATCCCGAGAGACCGCCTAGCAACTCGCACGGGGAGTGGCCTCTCCTGAGGCCACCAGGGCGGGTCCCTGACGTCCCCGTCGTAACTCGAGAACACCTGCCGCAACTCGAGAAAATCCAGGAAGTTCTCCCTTCCAGGCGAGATGAGGCCTATTTCCGATGAGGCGTCTGGAGTCTAATGACACCTAACCTCTGGAACTTCGAAAGGGTCTTTCACACCCTTGCTGCAACTCAAGAAGTTCACCGCCATACCCGTCTCCACTCGAGAGAAAGCACGATGGTCCCACCCACATCCAGAGGAGCCCCGTTTCCCCCTCGTAGCTCGAGATGAGGGATCCTTTCCCTGCTTACAACGGGAAAGAATTCCCGGCGTTCCCGTCGCATCTCAAGAGGAGGCACTCTCAACAGGAAAGGCGAGAGGAACTCCATGGTCGTACCACCATTCCAAGACTCCCCCAGATGTCTCAGTCCATTCCAGAGGAAACTCTTTGCCCTGCACTGGCTCATCTTTCACGCCGAGGATCGACTCACAACACGGTGGCACGTGGGACAGCCCTGTGGGAAAGCCTCGAGGGAAAGCCTCGAGGGAAAGCCATAGATCCTTTGATAAATGCGACGGGAATCGTGACATTGCTGCTACAGCCTGGAAGGAAAGCGCACGTGCATGCCCCCACTCGAGACGAGGCCTGACTCCCCTGGGGAGACTCTAGAAGTACCCAAAGATCCATGTCAGCCCCTGAGAGGAATCCTCGGTTCCGGCCCTGACTCCACACAATGTTTTTGGCCCCAGTATTGATGGGATAGGAATCCCGAGAGGCCCCCTAGCATCTCGCATGGGGACTGGCCGTTCCTGAGGCCACCAGGGCGGGTCCCTGAGGTCCCCGTCGTAACTCGAGAACTCCTGCCGAAACTCGAGAAAATCCAGGAAGTTCTCCCTTCCAGGCGAAATGAGGCCTATTTCCGATGAGGCGTCTCGAGACTAATGACACCTAACCTCTGGAACTTCGAAAGGGTCTTTCACACCCTTGCTGCAACTCAAGAAGTTCACCGCCATACCCGTCTCCACTCGAGAGGAAGCACGATGGTCCCGCCCACATCCAGAGGAGCCCCGTTTCCCCCTCGGAGCTCGAGATGAGGGATCGTTTCCCTGCTTTCAACAGGAAAAAATTCCCAGCATTCCCGTCGCATCTCAAGAGGAGGCACTCTCAACAGGAAAGGCGAGAGGAACTCAATGGTTGTACCACCATTCCTAGAGTCCCCTAGATGTCTCAGTCCATTCCAGAGGAACCTCTTTGACCTGCACTGGCTCATCTTTCACG
The DNA here is from genome assembly GCF_032405125.1 of Capricornis sumatraensis. Classification (NCBI taxonomy): domain Eukaryota; kingdom Metazoa; phylum Chordata; class Mammalia; order Artiodactyla; family Bovidae; genus Capricornis; species Capricornis sumatraensis. The sequence goes on from NW_027184618.1 coordinate 2,079,717, forward strand.
CCGAGGATCGACTCACACCACGGTGGCACGTGGGACAGCCCTGTGGGAAAGCCTCGAGGGAAAGCCTCGAGGGAAAACCACAGATCCTTTGATAAATGCGACGGGAAGAATGACATTGCTGCTACAGCCTGGAAGGAAAGCGCACGTGCATGCCCCCACTCGAGACGAGGCCTGACTCCCCTGGGGAGACTCCAGAAGTAGCCAAAGATCAATGTCAGCCCCTGAGAGGAATCCTCGGTTCCGGCCCTGACTCCACACAAGGTTATTGGCCCCGGTATCGACGGGAGAGGAATCCCGAGAGGCCCCCTAGCAACTCGCATGGGGACTGGCCTCTCCTGAGGCCACCAGGGCGGGTCCCTGAGGTCCCCGTCGTAACTCGAGAACACCTGCCGCAACTCGAGCAAATCCAGGAAGTTCTCCCTTCCAGGCCAGATGAGGCCTATTTCCGATGAGGCGTCTGGAGACTAATGACACCTAACCTCTGGAACTTCGAAAGGGTCATTCACACCCTTGCTGCAACTCAAGAAGTTCACCGCCATACCCGTCTCCACTCGGGAGGAAGCACGATGGTCCCGCCCACATCCAGAGGAGCCCCGTTTCCCCCTCGTAGCTCGAGATGAGGGATCCTTTCCCTGCTTTCAACGGGAAAGAATTCCCGGCGTTCCCGTCGCATCTCAAGAGGAGGCACTCTCAACAGGAAAGGCGAGAGGAACTCCATGGTCGTACCACCATTCCAAGAGTCCCCCAGATGTCTCAGTCCATTCCAGAGGAACCTCTTTGCCCTGCACTGGCTCATCTTTCACACCGAGGATCGACTCACACCACGGTGGCACGTGGGACAGCCCTGTGGGAAAGCCTCGAGGGAAAGCCTCGAGGGAAAACCACAGATCCTTTGATCCACGCGACGAGAAGCGTGACATTGCTGCTACAGCCTGGAAGGAAATCGCACGTGCATGCCCCCACTCGAGACGAGGCCTGACTCCCATGGGGAGACTCCAGAAGTACCCAAAGATCCATGTCAGCCCCTGAGAGGAATCCTCGGTTCCGGCCCTGACTCCACAAAAGGTTTTTGGCCCCGGTATCGACGGGAGAGGAATCCCGAGAGGCCGCCTAGCAACTCGCATGGGGAGTGGCCTCTCCTGAGGCCACCAGGGCGGGTCCCTGAGTTCCCCGTCGTAACTCGAGAACACCTGCCGCAACTCGAGAAAATCCAGGAAGTTCTCCCTTCCAGGCGATATGAGGCCTATTTCCGATGAGGCGTCTGGAGACTAACGACACCTAACCTCTGGAACTTCGAAAGGGTCTTTCACACAATTGCTGCAACTCAAGAAGTTCACCGCCATACCCGTCTCCACTCGAGAGGAAGCACGATGGTCCCGCCCACATCCAGAGGAGCCCCGTTTCCCCCTCGTAGCTCGAGATTAGGGATCCTTTCCCTGCTTTCAACTGGAAAGAATTCCCAGCGTTCCCGTCGCATCTCAAGAGGAGGCACTCTCAACAGAAAAGGCGAGAGGAACTCCATGGTCGTACCACCATTCCAAGAGTCCCCCAGATGTCTCAGTCTATTCCAGAGGAACCTCTTTGCCCTGCACTGGCTCATCTATCACGCCGAGGATCGACTCACACCAAGGTGGCACGTGGGGCAGCCCTGTGGGAAAGCCTCGAGGGAAAACCACAGATCCTTTGATCCACGCGACGGGAAGCGTGACATTGCTGCTACAGTCTGGAAGGAAAGCGCACGTCCATGCCCCCACTCGAGACGAGGCCTGACTCCCCTGGGGAGACTCCAGAAGTACTCAAAGATTCATGTCAGCCCCTGAGAGGAATCCTCGGTTCCAGCCCTGACTCCACACAAGGTTTTTGGCCCCAGTATCGACGGGAGAGGAATTCCTAGAGGCCCCCTAGCAACTCGCATGGGGACTGGCTTTTCCAGAGGCCACCAGAGCGGGTCCCTGATGTCCCCGTCGTATCTCGAGAACACCTGCCGCAACTCGAGAAAATCCAGGAAGTTCTCCCTTACAGGCGAGATGAGGCCAATTTCCGATGAGGCGTCTGGAGAGTAATGACACCTAACCTCTGGAAATTCGAAAGGGTCTTTCACACCCTTGCGGCAACTCAAGAAGTTCACAGCCATACCCATCTCCACTCGAGAGGAAGCACGATGATCCCGCCCACATCCAGAGGAGCCCCGTATCCCCCTCTAAGCTCGAGATGAGGGATCCTTTCCCTGCTTTCAACGGGAAAGAATTCCCGGCGTTCCCGTCGCATCTCAAGAGGAGGCACTCTAAACAGGAAAGGCGAGAGTAACTCCATGGTCGTACCACCATTCCAAGAGTCCCCCAGATGTCTCAGTCCATTCCAGAGGAACCTCTTTGCCCTGCACTGGCTCATCTTTCACGCCGAGGATCGACTCACACCACGGTGGCACGTGGGACAGCCCTGTGGGAAAGCCTCGAGGGAAAGCCTCGAGGGAAAACCACAGATCCTTTGATCCACAAGACGGGAAGCGTGACATTGCTGCTACAGCCTGGAAGGAAAACGCACGAGCATGCCCCCACTCGAGATGAGGCCTGTCTCCCCTGGCGAGACTCCAGAAGTACCCAAAGATCCATATCAGCCCGTGAGAGAAATCCTCGGTTCCGGCCCTGACTCCACACAAGGTTTTTGGCCCGGGTATCGACGGGAGAGGAATACCGAGAGGCCCCCTAGCAACTCGCATGGGGACTGGCCTCTCCTGAGGCCACCAGGGCGGGTCCCTGAGGTCCCCGTCGTAACTCGAGAACACCTGCCGCAACTCGAGAAATTCCAGGAAGTTCCCCCTTCCAGGCGAGATGAGGCCTATTTCCGATGAGGCGTCTGGAGACTAATGACATCTATCCTCTGGAAATTCGAAAGGGTCTTTCACACCCTTGCGGCAACTCAAGAAGTTCACCGCCATACCCATCTCCACTCGAGAGGAAGCACGATGATCCCGCGCACATCCAGAGGAGCCCCGTTTCCCCCTCTTAGCTCGAGATGAGGGATCCTTTCCCTGCTTTTAACGGGAAAGAATTCCCGGCGTTCCCGTCGCATCTCAAGAGGAGGCACTCTCAACAGGAAAGGCGAGAGGAACTCCATGGTCGTACCACCATTCCAAGAGTCCCCCAGATGTCTCAGTCCATTCCAGAGGAACCTCTTTGCCCTGCACTGGCTCATCTTTCACGCCGAGGATCGACTCACACCACGGTGGCACGTGGGACAGCCCTGTGGGAAAGCCTCGAGGGAAAGCCTCGAGGGAAAACCACAGATCCTTTGATCCACGCGACGGGAAGCGTGACATTGCTGCTACAGCCTTGAAGGAAAGCGCACGTGCATGCTCCCACTCAAGACGAGGCCTGACTCCCCTGGGGAGACTCCAGAAGTACCCAAAGATCCATGTCAGCCCCTGACAGGAATCCTCGGTTCCAGGCCTGACTCCACAGAAGGTTTTTGGCCCCGGTATCGACGGGAGAGGAATCCCGAGAGGCCCCCTAGCAACTCGCATGGGGACTGGCCTCTCCTGAGGCCACCAGGGCGGGTCCCTGAGGTCCCCGTCGTAACTCGAGAACACCTGCCGCAACTCGAGAAAATCCAGGAAGTTCTCCCTTCCAGGCGAGATGAGGCCTATTTCCGATGAGGCGTCTGGAGCCTAATGACACCTAACCTCTGGAACTTCGAAAGGGTCTTTCACACGCTTGCTGCAACTCAAGAAGTTCACCGCCATACCAGTCTCCACTCGAGAGGAAGCACGATGGTCCCGCCCACATCCAGAGGAGCCCCGTTTCCCCCTCGGAGCTCGAGATGAGGGATCGTTTCCCTGCTTTCAACGGGAAAAAATTCCCAGCATTCCCGTCGCATCTCAAGAGGAGGCAATCTCAACAGGAAAGGCGAGAGGAATTCCATGGTCGTACCACCATTCCTAGAGTCCCCTAGATGTCTCAGTCCATTCCAGAGGAACCTCTTTGACCTGCACTGGCTCATCTTTCACGCCGAGGATCGACTCACACCACGGTGCCACGTGGGACAGCCCTGTGGGAAAGCCTCGAGGGAAAGCCTCGAGGGAAAGCCACAGATCCTTTCATAAATGCGACGGGAAGAATGACATTGCTGCTACAGCCTGGAAGGAAAGCGCACGTGCATGCCCCCACTCGAGACGAGGCCTGACTCCCCTGGGGAGACTCCAGAAGTACCCAAAGATCCATGTCAGCCCCTGAGAGGAATCCTCGGTTCCGGCCCTGACTCCACACAAGTTTTTTGGCCCCGGTATCGACGGGAGAAGAATCACGAGAGGCCACCTAGCAAGACGCATGGGGACTGTTCTCTATTGAGGCCACCAGGGCGGGTCCCTGAGGTCCCCGTCTTAACTCTAGAACACCTCCCGCAACTCGAGAAAATCCAGGAAGTTCTCCCTTCCAGGCGAGATGAGGCCTATTTCCGATGAGGCGTCTGGAGACTAATGACACCTAACCTCTGGAACTTCGAAAGGGTCTTTCACACCCTTGCTGCAACTCAAGAAGTTCACCGCCATACCCGTCTCCACTCTAGAGGAAGCACGATGGTCCCGCCCACATCCAGAGGAGCCCCGTTTCCCCCTCGTAGCTCGAGATGAGTGATCCTTTCCCTGCATTCAACGGGAAAGAATTCCCGGCGTTCCCGTCACATCTCAAGAGGAGGCACTCTCAACAGGAAAGGCGAGAGGAACTCCATGGTCGTACCACCATTCCAAGAGTCCCCCAGATGTCTCAGTCCATTCCAGACGAACCTCTTTGCCCTGCACTGGCTCATCTTTCACGCCGAGGATCGACTCACACCACGGTGGCACGTGGGACAGCCCTGTGGGAAAGCCTCGAGGGAAAGCCTCGAGGGAAAACCACAGATCCTTTGATCCACGCCACGGGAAGCGTGACATTGCTGCTACAGCCTCGAAGGAAAGCGCACGTGCATGTCCCCACTCGAGACGAGGCCTGACTCAGCTGGGGAGACTCCAGAAGTACCCAAAGATCCATGTCAGCCCCTGAGAGGAATCCTCGGTTCCGGCCCTGACTCCACACAAGTTTTTTGGCCCCGGTATCGACGGGAGAAGAATCACGAGAGGCCACCTAGCAAGACGCATGGGGACTGTTCTCTATTGAGGCCACCAGGGCGAGTCCCTGAGGTCCCCGTCTTAACTCTAGAACACCTCCCGCAACTCGAGAAAATCCAGGAAGTTCTCCCTTCCAGGCGAGATGAGGCCTATTTCCGATGAGGCGTCTGGAGACTAATGACACCTAACCTCTGGAACTTCGAAAGGGTCTTTCACACCCTTGCTGCAACTCAAGAAGTTCACCGCCATACCCGTCTCCACTCTAGAGGAAGCACGATGGTCCCGCCTACATCCAGAGGAGCCCCGTTTCCCCTCGTAGCTCGAGATGAGGGATCCTTTCCCTGCTTTCAACGGGAAAGAATTCCCAGCGTTCCCGTCGCATCTCAAGAGGAGGCACTCTCAACAGAAAAGGCGAGAGGAACTCCATGGTCGTACCACCATTCCAAGAGTCCCCCAGATGTCTCAGTCCATTCAAGAGGAACCTCTTTGACCTGCACTGGCTCATCTTTCACGCCGAGGATCGACTCACACCACGGTGGCACGTGGGACAGTCCTGTGGGAAAGCCTCGAGGGAAAGCCTCGAGGGAAAACCACAGATCCTTTGATCCACGCGACGGGAAGCGTGACATTGCTGCTACATCCTGGAAGGAAAGCGCACGTGCATGCCCCCACTCGAGACGAGGCCTGACTCCCCTGGGGAGTCTCCAGAAGTACCCAAAGAACCATGTCACCCCTGAGAGGAATCCTCGGTTTCGGCCCTGACTCCACACAAGGTTTTTGGCCCCGGTATCGACGGGAGAGGAATCCCGAGAGGCCCCCTAGCAACTCGCATGGGGACTGGCCTTTGCTGAGGCCACCAGGACGGGTCCCTGAGGTCCCCGTCTTAACTCGAGAACACCTCCCGCAACTCGAGAAAATCCAGGAAGTTCTCCCTTCCAGGCAATATGAGGCCTATTTCCGATGAGGCGTCTGGAGACTAATGACACCTAACCTCTGGAACTTCGAAAGGGTCTTTCACACCCTTGCTGCAACTCAAGAAGTTCACCGCCATAACCGTCTCCACTCGAGAGGAAGCACGATGGTCTCGCCCACAACCAGAGGAGCCCCGTTTCCCCCTCGGAGCTCGAGATGAGGGATCCTTTCCCTGCTTTCAACGGGAAAGAATTCCCGGCGTTCCCGTCGCATCTCAAGAGGAGGCACTCTCAACAGGAAAGGCGAGAGGAACTCCATGGTCGTATCATCATTCCAAGAGTCCCCCAGATATCTCAGTCCATTCCAGAGGAACCTCTTTGCCCTGCACTGGCTCATCTTTCACGCCGAGGATCGACTCACACCACGGTGGTACGTGGGACAGCCCTGTGGGAAAGCCTCGAGGGAATGCCTCGAGGGAAAACCACAGATCCTTTGATCCACGCGACGGGAAGCGTCACATTGCTGCTACAGCCTGGAAGGAAAGCGCACGTGCATGCCCCCGCTCGAGACGAGGCCTGACTCCCCTGGGGAGACTCCAGAAGTACCCAAAGATCCATGTCACCCCTGAGAGGAATCCTCGGTTCCGGCCCTGACTCCACACAAGATTTTTGGCCCCGGAATCGACAGGAGAGGAATCCCGAAAGGCCACCTAGCAACTCGCATGGACCTGGCCTCTCCTGAGGCCATCAGGGCGGGTCCCTGAGGTCCCCGTCGTAACTCGAGAACACCTGCCGCAACTCAAGAAAATCCAGGAAGTTCTCCCTTACAGGCCAGATGAGGCCTATTTCCGATGAGGCGTCTGGAGACTAATGACACCTAACCTCTGCAACTTCGAAAGGGTCTTTCACACCCTTGCTGCAACTCAAGAAGTTCACCGCCATACCCGTCTCCACTCGAGAGGAAGCACGACGGTCCCGCCCACATCCAGAGGAGCCCCGTTTCCCCCTCGTAGCTCGAGATGAGGGATCCTTTCCCTGCATTCAACGGGAAAGAATTCCCGGCGTTCCCGTCACATCTCAAGAGGAGGCACTCTCAACAGGAAAGGCGAGAGGAACTCCATGTTCGTACCACCATTCCAAGAGTCCCCCAGATGTCTCAGTCCATTCCAGACGAACCTCTTTGCCCTGCACTGGCTCATCTTTCACGCCGAGGATCGACTCACACCACGGTGGCACGTGGGACAGCCCTGTGGGAAAGCCTCGAGGGAAAGCCTCGAGGGAAAACCACAGATACTTTGATCCACGCCACGGGAAGCATGACATTGCTGCTACAGCCTCGAAGGAAAGCGCACGTGCATGTGCCCACTCGAGACGAGGCCTGACTCAGCTGGGGAGACTCCAGAAGTACCCAAAGATCCATGTCAGCCCCTGAGAGGAATCCTCGGTTCCGGCCCTGACTCCACACAAGTTTTTTGGCCCCGGTATCGACGGGAGAAGAATCACGAGAGGCCACCTAGCAAGACGCATGGGGACTGTTCTCTATTGAGGCCACCAGGGCGGGTCCCTGAGGTCCCCGTCTTAACTCTAGAACACCACCCGCAACTCAAGAAAATCCAGGAAGTTCTCCCTTCCAGGCGAGATGAGGCCTATTTCCGATGAGGCGTCTGGAGACTAATGACACCTAAACTCTGGAACTTCGAAAGGGTCTTTCACACCCTTGCTGCAACTCAAGAAGTTCACCGCCATACCCGTCTCCACTCTAGAGGAAGCACGATGGTCCCGCCTACATCCAGAGGAGCCCCGTTTCCCCCTCGGAGCTCGAGATGAGGGATCCTTTCCCTGCTTTCAACGGGAAAGAATTCCCGGCGTTCCCGTCGCATCTCAAGAGGAGGCACTCTCAACAGGAAAGGCGAGAGGAACTCCATGGTCGTACCACCATTCCAAGAGTCCCCCAGATGTCTCAGTCCATTCCAGAGGAACCTCTTTGCCCTGCACTGGCTCATCTTTCACGCCGAGGATCGACTCACACCACGGTGGCACGTGGGACAGCCCTGTGGGAAAGCCTCAAGGGAAAGCCTCGAGGGAAAACCACAGAACTTTTTATCCACGCGATGGGAAGCGTGACATTACTGCTACAGCCTGGAAGGAAAGCGGACGTGCATGCACCCAGTCGAGATAAGGCCTGTCTCCCCTGGCGAGACTCCAGAAGTACCCAAAGATCCATATCATCCCTTGAGAGGAATCCTCGGTTCCGGCCCTGACTCCACACAAGGTTTTTGGCCCGGGTATCGACGGGAGAGGAATCCCGAGAGTCCCCCTAGCAACTCGCATGGGGACTGGCCTCTCCTGAGGCCACCAGGGCGGGTCCCTGAGGTCACCGTCGTAACTCGAGAACACCTGCCGCAACTCGAGAAAATCCAGGAAGTTCTCCCTTCCAGGCGAGATGAGGCCTATTTCCGATGAGGCGTCTGGAGACTAATGACACCTAACCTCTGGAACTTCGAAAGGGTCTTTCACACCCTTGCTGCAACTCAAGAAGTTCACCGCCATACCCGTCTCCACTCGAGAGGAAGCACGATCGTCCCGCCCACATCCAGAGGATCCCCCTTTCCCCCTCGTAGCTCGAGATGAGGAATCATTTCCCTGCTTTCAATGGGAAAGAATTCCCGGCGTTCCCGTCGCATCTCAAGCGGAGGCACTCTCAACAGGAAAGGCGAGAGGAACTCCATGGTCGTACCACCATTCCAAGAGTCCCCCAGATGTCTCAGTCCATTCCAGAGGAACCTCTTTGCCCTGCACTGGCTCATCTTTCACGCCGAGGATCGACTCACACCACGGTGGCACGTGGGACAGCCCTGTGGGAAAGCCTCGAGGGAAAGCCTCGAGGGAAAACCACAGATCCTTTGATCCACGCCACGGGAAGCGTGACATTGCTGCTACAGCCTGGAAGGAAAGTGTACGTGCATGCCCCGACACGAGACGAGGCCTGACTCCCCTGGGGAGACTCCAGAAGTACCCAAAGATCCATGTCAGCCCCTGAGAGGAATCCTCGGTTCCGGCCCTGACTCCATGCAAGGTTTTTGGCCCCGGTATCGACGGGAGAGTAATCCCGAGAGGCCCCCTAGCAACTCGCATGGGGACTGGCCTCTCCTGAGGCCACCAGGGCGGGTCCCTGAGGTCCCCGTCGTAACTCGAGAACACCTGCCGCAACTCGAGAAAATCCAGGAAGTTCTCCCTTCCAGGCGAGATGAGGCCTATTTCCGATCAGGCGTCTGGAGACTAATGACACCTAAACTCTGGAACTTCGAAAGGGTCTTTCACACCCTTGCTGCAACTCAAGAAGTTCACCGCCATACCCGTCTCCACTCTAGAGGAAGCACGATGGTCCCGCCCACATCCAGAGGAGCCCCGTTTCCCCCTCGTAGCTCGAGATGAGCGATCCTTTCCCTGCTTTCAACGGGAAAGAATTCCAGGCGTTCCCGTCGCTTCTCAAGAGGAGGCACTCTCAACAGAAAAGGCGAGAGGAACTCCATTGTCGTACCACCATTCCAAGAGTCCCCCAGATGTCTCAGTCCATTCCAGAGGAACCTCTTTGCCCTGCACTGGCTCATCTTTCACGCCGAGGATCGACTCACACCACGGTGGCACGTGGGACAGCCCTGTGGGAAAGACTCGAGGGAAAGCCTCGAGGGAAAACCACAGATCCTTTGATCCACGCGATGGGAAGCGTGACATTGCTGCTACAGCCTGGAAGGAAAGCGCACGTGCATGGCCCCACTCGAGCCGAGGCCTGACTCCCCTGGGGAGACTCCAGAAGTACCCAAAGATCCATGTCAGCCCCTGAGAGGAATCCTCGTTTCTGGCCCTGACTCCACACAAGGATTTTGTCCCCGGTATCGACGGGAGAGGAATCCCGAGAGGCCCCCTAGCAACTCGCCTGGGGACTGGCCTCTTCTGAGGCCACCAGGGCGGGTCCCTGATGTCCCCGTCGTAACTCGAGAACACCTGCCGCAACTCGAGAAAATCCAGGAAGTTCTCCCTTCCAGGCGAGATGAGTCCTATTTCCGATGAGGCGTCTGGAGACTAATGACACCTAAACTCTGGAACTTCGAAAGGGTCTTTCACACCCTTGCTGCAACTCAAGAAGTTCACCGCCATACCCGTCTCCACTCGAGAGGAAGCACGATCGTCCCGCCCACATCCAGAGGAGCCCCCTTTCCCCCTCCTAGCTCGAGATGAGCGATCCTTTCCCTCCTTTCAACGGGAAAGAATTCCCGGCGTTCCCGTCGCATCTCAAGAGGAGGCACTCTCAACAGGAAAGGCGAGAGGAACTCCATGGTCTTACCACCATTCCAAGAGTTCCCCAGATGTCTCAGTCCATTCCAGAGGAACCTCTTTGCCCTGCACTGGCTCATCTTTCACGCCGAGGATCGACTCACACCACGGTGGCACGTGGGACAGCCCAGTGGGAAAGCCTCGAGGGAAAGCCTCGAGGGAAAACCACAGATCCTTTCATCCACGCCACGGGAAGCGTGACATTGCTGCTACAGCCTGGAAGGAAAGCGCACGTGCATGCCCCCACTCGAGCCGAGGCCTGACTCCCCTGGGGAGACTCCAGAAGTACCCAAACATCCATGTCAGCCCCTGAGAGGAATCCTCGGTTCCGGCCCTGACTCCACACAAGGTTTTTGGCCCCGGTATCGACGGGAGAGGAATCCCGAGAGGCCCCCTAGCAACTCGCATGGGGACTGGCCTCTCCTGAGGCCATCAGCGCGGGTCCCTGTGGTCCCCGTCGTAACTCGAGAACACCTGCCGCAACTCGAGAAAATCCAGGAATTTCTCCCTTCCAGGCGAGATCAGGCCTATTTCCGATCAGGCGTCTGGAGACTAATGACACCTAACCTCTGGAACTTCGAAAGGGTCTTTCACACCCTTGCTGCAACTCAAGAAGTTCACCGCCATACCCGTCTCCACTCGAGAGGAAGCACGATGGTCCCGCCCACATCCAGAGGAGCCCGGTTTCCCCCTCGTAGCTCGAGATGAGGGATCCTTTCCCTGCTTTCAACGGGAAAGAATTCCCGGCGTTCCCGTCGCATCTCAAGAGGAGGCACTCTCAACAAGAAAGGCGAGAGGAACTGCATGGTCGTACCACCATTTCAAGAGTCCCCCAGATGTCTCAGTCCATTCCAGAGGAACCTCTTTGCCCTGCACTGGCTCATCTTTCACGCCGAGGATCGACTCACACCACGGTGGCACGTGGGACAGCCCTGTGGGAAAGCCTCGAGGGAAAACCACATATCCTTTGATCCACGCGATGGGAAGCGTGACATTGCTGCTACAGCCTGGAAGGAAAGCGCACGTGCATGCCCCCACTCGAGATGAGGCCTGTCTCCCCTGGCGAGACTCCAGAAGTACCCAAAGATCAATATCAGCCACTGAAAGGAATCCTCGTTTCCGGCCCTAACTCCACACAAGGTTTTTGGCCCCGGTATCGATGGGAGAGGAATACCGAGAGGCCCCCTAGCAACTCGCATGGGGACTGGCCTCTTCTGAGGCCACCAGGGCGGGTCCCTGAGGTCCCCGTCGTAACTCGAGAACACCGGCCGCAACTCGAGAAAATCCAGGAAGTTCTCCCTTCCAGGCGAGATGAGGCCTATTTCCGATGAGGCGTCTGGAGACTAATGACACCTAACCTCTGGAACTTCGAAAGGGTCTTTCACACCCTTGCTGCAACTCAAGAAGTTCACCGCCATACCCGTCTCCACTCGAGAGGAAGCACGATAGTCCCGCCCACATCCAGAGGAGCCCCGTTTCCCCTCGTAGCTCGAGATGAGGGATCCTTTCCCTGCTTTCAACGGGAAAGAATTCCCGGAGTTCCCGTCGCATCTCAAGAGGAGACACTCTCAACAGGAAAGGCGAGAGGAACTCCATGGTCGTACCACCATTCCAAGAGTCCCCCAGATGTCTCAGTCCATTCCAGAGGAACCTCTTTGCCCTACACTGGCTCATCTTTCACGCCGAGAATCGACTCAAACCACGGTGGCACGTGGGACAGCCCTGTGGGAAAGCCTCGAGGGAAAGCCTCGAGGGAAAACCACAGATCCTTTGATCTACAAGACGGGAAGCGTGACATTGCTGCTACAGCCTGGAAGGAAAGCGCACGTGCATGCCCCGACTCGAGACAAGGCCTGACTCCCCTGGGGAGACTCCAGAAGTACCCAAAGATCCATGTCAGCCCCTGAGAGAAATCCTCGGTTCCGGCCTTGACACCACACAAGGTTTTTGGCCCCAGTATCGACGGGAGAGGAATCCCGAGAGGGCCCCTAGCAACTCGCATGGGGACTGGCCTCTCCTGAGGCCAACAGGGCGGGTCCCTGAGGTCCCCGTCGTAACTCGAGAACACCTGCCGCAACTCGAGAAAATCCAGGAAGTTCTCCCTTCCAGGCGAGATGAGGCCTATTTCCGATCAGGCGTCTGGAGACTAATGACACCTAAACTCTGGAACTTCGAAAGGGTCTTTCACACCCTTGCTGCAACTCAAGAAGTTCACCGCCACACCCGTCTCCACTCGAGAGGAAGCACGATGGTCCCGCCCACATCCAGAGGAGCCCCGTTTCCCCCTCCTAGCTCGAGATGAGGGATCCTTTCCCTGCTTTCAACGGGAAAGAATTCCCGGCGTTCCCGTCGCATCTCAAGAGGAGGCACTCTCAACATGAAAGGCGAGAGGAACTCCATGGTCGTACCACCATTCCAAGAGTCCCCCAGATGTCTCAGTCCATTCCAGAGGAACCTCTTTGCCCTGCACTGTCTCATCTTTCACGCCGAGGATCGACTCACACCACGGTGGCACGTGGGACAGCCCTGTGGGAAAGCCTCGAGGGAAAGCCTCGAGGGAAAACCACAGATCCTTTGATCCACGCGACGGGAAGCGTGACATTGCTGCTACAGCCTGGAAGGAAAGCGCACGTGCATGCCCCCACTCGAGATGAGGCCTGTCTCCCCTGGCGAGACTCCAGAAGTACCCAAAGATCCATATCAGCCCGTGAGAGGAATCCTCGGTTCCGGCCCTGACTCCACACAAGGTTTTTGGCCCGGGTATCGACGGGAGAGGAATCCCGAGAGGCCCCCTAGCAACTCGCCTGGGGACTGGCCTCTCCTGAGGCCACCAGGGCGGTTCCCTGAGGTCCCCGTCGTAACTCGAGAACACCTGCCGCAACTCGAGAAAATCCAGGAAGTTCTCCCTTCCAGGCGAGATGAGGCCTATTTCCGATGAGGCGTCTGGAGACTAATGACACCTAACCTCTGGAACTTCGAAAGGGTCTTTCACACCCTTGCTGCAACTCAAGAAGTTCACCGCCATACCCGTCTCCACTCGAGAGGAAGCACGATCGTCCCGCCCACATCCAGAGGATCCCCCTTTCAACCTCGTAGCTCGAGATGAGGAATCCTTTCCCTGCTTTCAATGGGAAAGAATTCCCGGCGTTCCCGTCGCATCTCAAGCGGAGGCACTCTCAACAGGAAAGGCGAGAGGAACTCCATGGTCGTACCACCATTCCAAGAGTCCCCCAGATGTCTCAGTCCATTCCAGAGGAACCTCTTTGCCCTGCACTGGCTCATCTTTCACGCGGAGGATCGACTCACACCACGGTGGCACGTGGGACAGCCCTGTGGGAAAGCCTCGAGGGAAAGCCTCGAGGGAAAACCACAGATCCTTTGATCCACGCGACGGGAAGCGTGACATTGCTGCTACAGCCTGGAAGGAAAGCGCACGTGCATGCCCCCACTCGAGACGAGGCCTGACTCCCCTGGGGAGACTCCAGAAGTACCCAAAGATCCATGTCAGCCCCTGAGAGGAATCCTCGGTTCTGGCCCTGACTCCACACAAGGTTTTTGGCCCCGGTATCGACGGGAGAGGAATCTCGAGAGGCCCCCTAGCAACTCGCATGGGGACTGGCCTCTCCTGAGGCCACCAGGGCGGGTCCCTGAGGTCCCCGTCGTAACTCGAGAACACCTGCCGCAACTCGAGAAAATCCAGGAAGTTCTCCCTTCCAGCGAGATGAGGCCTATTTCCGATGAGGCGTCTGGAGACTAATGACACCTAACCTCTGGAACTTCGAAAGGGTCTTTCACACCCTTGCTGCAACTCAAGAAGTTCACCGCCATTCCCGTCTCCACTCGAGAGGAAGAACGATGGTCCCGCCCCCATCCAGAGGAGCCCCGTTTCCCCCTCGGAGATCGAGATGAGGGATCCTTTCCCTGCTTTCAACGGGAAAGAATTCCTGCGTTCCCGTCGCATCTCAAGAGGAGGCACTCTCAACAGGAAAGGCGAGAGGAACTCCATGGCCGTACCACCATTCCAAGAGTCCCTCAGATGTCTCATTCCATTCCAGAGGAACCTCTTTGCCCTGCACTGGCTCATCTTTCACGGAGAAGTCGACTCACACCACAGTGGCACGTGGGACAGCCCTGTGGGAAAGCCTCGAGGGAAAACCACAGATCCTTTGATCCACGCCACGGGAAGCGTGACATTGCTGCTACAGCCTGGAAGGAAAGCACACGTGCATGCCCCCACTCGAGACGAGGCCTGACTCCCCTGGGGAGACTCCAGAAATACCCAAAGATCCATGTCAGCCCCTGAGAGGAATCCTCGGTTCCGGCCCTGACTCCAGACAAGGTTTTTGGCCCCGGTATCGACGGGAGAGGAATCCCGAGAGGCCCCCTAGCAACTCGCATGGGGACTGGCCTTTACTGAGGCCACCAGGGCGGGTCCCTGAGGTCCCCGTCATAACTCGAGAACACCTGCCACAACTCAAGAATATCCAGGAAGTTCTCCCTTCTAGGCGAGATGAGGCCTATTTCCGATGATGCGTCTGGAGACGAATGACACCTAACCTCTGGAACTTCGAAAGGGTCTTTCACACCCTTGCTGCAACTCAAGAAGTTCACCGCCATACCCGTCTCCACTCGAGAGGAAGCACGATGGTCCCGCCCACATCGAGAGGAGCCCCGTTTCCCCCTCGAAGCTCGAGATGAGGGATTCTTTCCCTGCTTTCAACGCAAAGAATTCCCGGCCTTCCCGTCAAATCTCAAGAGGAGGCACTCTCAACAGGAAAGGCGAGAGGAACTCCATGGTCGTACCACCATTCCAAGAGTCCCCCAGATGTCTCAGTCCATTCCAGAGGAACCTCTTTGCCGTACACTGGCTCATCTTTCACGCCGAGGATCGACTCACACCACGGTGGCACGTGGGACAGCCCTGTGGGAAAGCCTCGAGGGAAAGCCTCGAGGGAAAACCACAGATCCTTTGATCCACGCCACGGGAAGCGTGACATTGCTGCTACAGCCTGGAAGGAAAGCGCACGTGCATGCCCCCACTCGAGCCGAGGCCTGACTCCCCTGGGGAGAGTCCAGAAGTACCCAAACATCCATGACAGCCCGTGAGAGGAATCCTCGGTTCCGGCCCTGACTCCACACAAGGTTTTTGGCGCCGGTATCGACGGTAGAGGAATCCCGAGAGGCCCCCTAGCAACTCGCATGGGGACTGGCCTCTCCTGAGGCCATCAGGGCGGGTCCCTGTGGTTCCCGTCGTAACTCGAGAACACCTGCCGCAACTCGAGAAAATCCAGGAATTTCTCCCTTCCAGGTGAGATGAGGCCTATTTCCGATGAGGCGTCTGGAGACTAATGACACCTAACCTGTGGAACTTCGAAAGGGTCTTTCACACCCTTGCTGCAACTCAAGAAGTTCACCGCCACACCCGTCTCCACTCGAGAGGAAGCACGATGGTCCCGCCCACATCCAGAGGAGCCCCGTTTCCCCCTCCTAGCTCGAGATGAGCGATCCTTTCCCTGCTTTCAACGGGAAAGAATTCCCGGCGTTCCCGTCGCATCTCAAGAGGAGGCACTCTCAACATGAAAGGCGAGAGGAACTCCATGGTCGTACCACAATTCCAAGAGTCCCCCAGATGTCTCAGTCCATTCCAGAGGAACCTCTTTGCCCTGCACTGGCTCATCTTTCACGCCGAGGATCGACTCACACCACGGTGGCACGTGGGACAGCCCTGTGGGAAAGCCTCGAGGGAAAGCCTCGAGGGAAAACCACAGATCCTTTGATCCACGCCACGGGAAGCGTGACATTGCTGCTACAGCCTGGAAGGAAAGCGCACGTGCATGCCCCCACTCGAGATGAGGCCTGTCTCCCCTGGCGAGACTCCAGAAGTACCCAAAGATCCATATCAGCCCGTGAGAGGAATCCTCGGTTCCGGCCCTGACTCCACACAAGGTTTTTGGCCCGGGTATCGACGGGAGAGGAATCCCGAGAGGCCCCCTAGCAACTCGCCTGGGGACTGGCCTCTCCTGAGGCCACCAGGGCGGTTCCCTGAGGTCCCCGTCGTAACTCGAGAACACCTGCCGCAACTCGAGAAAATCCAGGAAGTTCTCCCTTCCAGGCGAGATGAGGCCTATTTCCGATGAGGCGTCTGGAGACTAATGACACCTAACCTCTGGAACTTCGAAAGGGTCTTTCACACCCTTGCTGCAACTCAAGAAGTTCACCGCCATACAAGTCTCCACTCCAGAGGAAGCACGATCGTCCCGCCCACATCCAGTGGGTCCCCCTTTCAACCTCGTAGCTCGAGATGAGGAATCCTTTCCCTGCTTTCAATGGGAAAGAATTCCCGGCGTTCCCGTCGCATCTCAAGCGGAGGCACTCTCAACAGGAAAGGCGAGAGGAACTCCATGGTCGTACCACCATTCCAAGAGTCCCCCAGATGTCTCAGTCCATTCCAGAGGAACCTCTTTGCCCTGCACTGGCTCATCTTTCACGCCGAGGATCGACTCACACCACGGTGGCACGTGGGACAGCCCTGTGGGAAAGCCTCGAGGGAAAGCCTCGAGGGAAAACCACAGATCCTTTGATCCACGCCACGGGAAGCGTGACATTGCTGCTACAGCCTGGAAGGAAAGCGCACGTGCATGCCCCCACTCGAGACGAGGCCTGACTCCCCTGGGGAGACTCCAGAAGTACCCAAAGATCCATGTCAGCCCCTGAGAGGAATCCTCGGTTGTGGCCCTGACTCCACACAAGGTTTTTGGCCCCGGTATCGACGGGAGAGGAATCTCGAGAGGCCCCCTAGCAACTCGCATGGGGACTGGCCTCTCCTGAGGCCACCAGGGCGGGTCCCTGAGGTCCCCGTCGTAACTCGAGAACACCTGCCGCAACTCGAGAAAATCCAGGAAGTTCTCCCTTCCAGCGAGATGAGGCCTATTTCCGATGAGGCAGCTGGAGACTAATGACACCTAACCTCTGGAACTTCGAAAGGGTCTTTCACACCCTTGCTGCAACTCAAGAAGTTCACCGCCATACCCGTCTCCACTCGAGAGGAAGCACGATCGTCCCGCCCACATCCAGAGGAGCCCCCTTTCCCCCTCCTAGCTCGAGATGAGCGATCCTTTCCCTGCTTTCAACGGGAAAGAATTCCCGGCGTTCCCGTCGCATCTCAAGAGGAGGCACTCTCAACAGGAAAGGCGAGAGGAACTCCATGGTCTTACCACCATTCCAAGAGTCCCCCAGATGTCTCAGTCCATTCCAGAGGAACCTGTTTGCCCTGCACTGGCTCATCTTTCACGCCGAGGATCGACTCACACCACGGTGGCACGTGGGACAGCCCAGTGGGAAAGCCTCGAGGGAAAGCCTCGAGGGAAAACCACAGATCCTTTCATCCACGCCACGGGAAGCGTGACATTGCTGCTACAGCCTGGAAGGAAGGCGCACGTGCATGCCCCCACTCGAGCCGAGGCCTGACTCCCCTGGGGAGACTCCAGAAGTACCCAAACATCCATGTCAGCCCCTGAGAGGAATCCTCGGTTCCGGCCCTGACTCCACACAAGGTTTTTGGCCCCAGTATCGACGGGAGAGGAATCCCGAGAGGCCCCCTAGCAACTCGCCTGGGGACTGGCCTCTCCTGAGGCCACCAGGGCGGGTCCCTGATGTCCCCGTCGTAACTCGAGAACACCTGCCGCAACTCCAGAAAATCCAGGAAGTTCTCCCTTCCAGGCGAGATGAGTCATATTTCCGATGAGGCGTCTTGAGACTAATGACACCTAAACTCTGGAACTTCGAAAGGGTCTTTCACACCCTTGCTGCAACTCAAGAAGTTCACCGCCATACCCGTCTCCACTCGAGAGGAAGCACGATCGTCCCGCCCACATCCAGAGGAGCCCCGTTTCCCCCTCCTAGTTCGAGATGAGCGATCCTTTCCCTGCTTTCAACGGGAAAGAATTCCCGGCGTTTCCGTCGCATCTCAAGAGGAGGCACTCTCAACAGGAAAGGCGAGAGGAACTCCATGGTCTTACCACCATTCCAAGAGTCCCCCAGATGTCTCAGTCCATTCCAGAGGAACCTCATTGCCCTGCACTGGCTCATCTTTCACGCCGAGGATCGACTCACACCACGGTGGCACGTGGGACAGCCCAGTGGGAAAGCCTCGAGGGAAAGCCTCGAGGGAAAACCACAGATCCTTTGATCCACGCCACGGGAAGCGTGACATTGCTGCTACAGCCTGGAAGGAAAGCGCACGTGCATGCCCCCACTCGAGCCGAGGCCTGACTCCCCTGGGGAGACTCCAGAAGTACCCAAACATCCATGTCAGCCCCTGAGAGGAATCCTCGGTTCCGGCCCTGACTCCACACAAGGTTTTTGGCCCCGGTATCGACGGGAGAGGAATCCCGAGAGGCCCCCTAGCAACTCGCATGGGGACTGGCCTCTCCTGAGGCCATCAGGGCGGGTCCCTGTGGTCCCCGTCGTAACTCGAGAACACCTGCCGCAACTCGAGAAAATCCAGGAATTTCTCCCTTCCAGGCGAGATGAGGCCTATTTCCGATCAGGCGTCTGGAGACTAATGACACCTAAACTCTGGAACTTCGAAAGGGTCTTTCACACCCTTGCTGCAACTCAAGAAGTTCACCGCCATATCCGTCTCCACTCGAGAGGAAGTACGATGGTCCCGCCCACATCCAGAGGAGCCCCGTTTCCCCCTCCTAGTTCGAGATGAGCGATCCTTTCCCTGCTTTCAACGGGAAAGAATTCCCGGCGTTCCCGTCGCATCTCAAGAGGAGGCACTCTCAACAGGAAAGGCGAGAGGAACTCCATGGTCGTACCACCATTCCAAGAGTCCCCCAGATGTCTCAGTCCATTCCAGAGGAACCTCTTTGCCCTGCACTGGCTCATCTTTCACGCCGAGGATCGACTCACACCACGGTGGCACGTGGGACAGCCCTGTGGGAAAGCCTCGAGGGAAAGCCTCGAGGGAAAACCACAGATCATTTGATCCACGCGATGGGAAGCGTGACATTGCTGTTACAGCCTGGAAGTAAAGCG
This sequence comes from Capricornis sumatraensis, assembly GCF_032405125.1. Taxonomy (NCBI): domain Eukaryota; kingdom Metazoa; phylum Chordata; class Mammalia; order Artiodactyla; family Bovidae; genus Capricornis; species Capricornis sumatraensis. Next base: position 2,099,106 of record NW_027184618.1, read on the forward strand.
CACGAGCATGCCCACACTCGAGATGAGGCCTGTCTCCCCTGGCGAGACTCCAGAAGTACCCAAAGATCCATATCAGCCCGTGAGAGAAATCCTCGGTTCCGGCCCTGACTCCACACAAGGTTTTTGGCCCGGGTATCGACGGGAGAGGAATCCCGAGAGGCCCCCTAGCAACTCGCATGGGGACTGGCCTCTCCTGAGGCCACCAGGGCGGTTCCCTGAGGTCCCCGTCGTAACTCGAGAACACCTGCCGCAACTCGAGAAATTCCAGGAAGTTCCCCCTTCCAGGCGAGATGAGGCCTATTTCCGATGAGGCGTCTGGAGACTAATGACACCTAACCTCTGGAACTTCGAAAGGGTCTTTCACACCCTTGCTGCAGCTCAAGAAGTTCACCGCCATACCCGTCTCCACTCGAGAGGAAGCACGATCGTCCCGCCCACATCCAGAGGAGCCCACTTTCCCCCTCATAGCTCGAGATGAGGAATCCTTTCCCTGCTTTCAATGGGAAAGAATTCCCGGCGTTCCCGTCGCATCTCAAGCGGAGTCACTCTCAACAGGAAAGGCGAGAGGAACTCGATGGTCGTACCACCATTCCAAGAGTCCCCCAGATGTCTCAGTCCATTCCAGAGGAACCTCTTTGCCCTGCACTGGCTCATCTTTCACGCCGAGGATCGACTCACACCACGGTGGCACGTGGGACAGCCCTGTGGGAAAGCCTCGAGGGAAAGCCTCGAGGGAAAACCACAGATCCTTTGATCCACGCCACGGGAAGCGTGACATTGCTGCTACAGCCTGGAAGGAAAGTGCACGTGCATGCCCCGACACGAGACGAGGCCTGACTCCCCTGGGGAGACTCCAGAAGTACCCAAAGATCCATGTCAGCCCCTGAGAGGAATCCTCGGTTCCGGCCCTGACTCCACACAAGGTTTTTGGCCCCGGTACCGACGGGAGAGGAATCCCGAGAGGCCCCCTAGCAACTCGCATGGGGACTGGCCTCTCCTGAGGCCACCAGGGCGGGTCCCTGAGGTCCCCGTCGTAACTCGAGAACACCTGCCGCAACTCGAGAAAATCCAGGAAGTTCTCCCTTCCAGGCGAGATGAGGCCTATTTCCGATGAGGCGTCTGGAGACTAATGACACCTAAACTCTGGAACTTCGAAAGGGTCTTTCACACCCTTGCTGCAACTCAAGAAGTTCACCGCCATACCCGTCTCCACTCGAGAGGAAGCACGATCGTCCCGCCCACATCCAGAGGAGCCCCGTTTCCCCCTCGTAGCTCGAGATGAGCGATCCTTTCCCTGCTTTCAACGGGAAAGAATTCCCGGCGTACCCGTCGCTTCTCAAGAGGAGGCACTCTCAACAGAAAAGGCGAGAGGAACTCCATGGTCGTACCACCATTCCAAGAGTCCCCCAGATGTCTCAGTCCATTCCAGAGGAACCTCTTTGCCCTGCACTGGCTCATCTTTCACGCCGAGGATCGACTCACACCACGGTGGCACGTGGGACAGCCCTGTGGGAAAGCCTCGAGGGAAAGCCTCGAGGGAAAACCACAGATCCTTTGATCCACGCGATGGGAAGCGTGACATTGCTGCTACAGCCTGGAAGGAAAGCGCACGTGCATGGCCCCACTCGAGCCGAGGCCTGACTCCCCTGGGGAGACTCCAGAAGTCCCCGAAGGTCCATGTCAGCCACTGAGAGGAATCCTAGTTTCCGGCCCTGACTCCACACAAGGATTTTGGCCCCTGTATCGACGGGAGAGGAATCCCGAGAGGCCCCCTAGCAACTCGCATGGGGACTGGCCTCTCCTGAGGCCATCAGGGCGGGTCCCTGTGGTCCCCGTCGTAACTCGAGAACACCTGCCGCAACTCGAGAAAATCCAGGAATTTCTCCCTTCCAGGCGAGATGAGGCCTATTTCCGATCAGGCGTCTAGAGACTAATGACACCTAACCTCTGGAACTTCGAAAGGGTCTTTCACACCCTTTCTGCCACTCAAGAAGTTCACCGCCATACCCGTCTCCACTCGAGAGGAAGCACGATGGTCCCGCCCACATCCAGAGGAGCCCCGTTTCCCCCTCGTAGCTCGAGATGAGGGATCCTTTCCCTGCTTTCAACGGGAAAGAATTCCCGGCGTTCCCGTCGCATCTCAAGAGGAGGCACTCTCAACAAGAAAGGCGAGAGGAACTTCATGGTCGCACCACCATTTCAAGAGTCCCCCAGATGTCTCAGTCCATTCCAGAGGAACCTCTTTGCCCTGCACTGGCTCATCTTTCACGCCGAGGATCGACTCACACCACGGTGGCACGTGGGACAGCCCTGTGGGAAAGCCTCGAGGGAAAACCACAGATCCTTTGATCCACGCGATGGGAAGCGTGACATTGCTGCTACAGCTTGGAAGGAAAGCGCACGTGCATGCCCCCACTCGAGATGAGGCCTGTCTCCCCTGGCGAGACTCCAGAAGTACCCAAAGATCCATATCAGCCACTGAAAGGAATCCTCGGTTGCGGCCCTAACTCCACACAAGGTTTTTGGCCCCGGTATCGATGGGAGAGGAATACCGAGAGGCCCCCTAGCAACTCGCATGGGGACTGGCCTCTCCTGAGGCCACCAGGGCGGGTCCCTGAGGTCCCCGTCGTAACTCGAGAACACCTGCCGAAACTCGAGAAAATCCAGGAAGTTCTCCCTTCCAGGCGAGATGAGCCCTATTTCCGATGAGGCGTCTGGAGACTAATGACACCTAACCTCTGGAACTTCGAAAGGGTCTTTCACACCCTTGCTGCAACTCAAGAAGTTCACCGCCATACCCGTCTCCACTCGAGAGGAAGCACGATAGTCCCGCCCACATCCAGAGGAGCCCCGTTTCCCCTCGTAGCTCGAGATGAGGGATCCTTTCCCTGCTTTCAACGGGAAAGAATTCCCGGCGTTCCCGTCGCATCTCAAGAGGAGACACTCTCAACAGGAAAGGCGAGAGGAACTCCATGGTCGTACCACCATTCCAAGAGTCCCCCAGATGTCTCAGTCCATTCCAGAGGAAGCTCTTTGCCCTACACTGGCTCATCTTTCACGCCGAGGATCGACTCACACCACGGTGGCACGTGGGACAGCCCTGTGGGAAAGCCTCGAGGGAAAGCCTCGAGGGAAAACCACAGATCCTTTGATCCACGCGATGGGAAGCGTGACATTGCTGCTACAGCCTGGAAGGAAAGCCCACGTGCATGGCCCCACTCGAGCCGAGGCCTGACTCCCCTGGGGAGACTCCAGAAGTCCCCAAAGGTCCATGTCAGCCCCTGAGAGGAATCCTCGTTTCCGGCCCTGACTCCACACAAGGATTTTGGCCCCGGTATCGACGGGAGAGGAATCCCGAGAGGCCCCCTAGCAACTCGCATGGGGACTGGCCTCTCCTGAGGCCATCAGGGCGGGTCCCTGTGGTCCCCGTCGTAACTCGAGAACACCTGCCGCAACTCGAGAAAATCCAGGAATTTCTCCCTTCCAGGCGAGATGAGGCCTATTTCCGATCAGGCGTCTAGAGACTAATGACACCTAACCTCTGGAACTGCGAAAGGGTCTTTCACACCCTTTCTGCCACTCAAGAAGTTCACCGCCATACCCGTCTCCACTCGAGAGGAAGCACGATGGTCCCGCCCACATCCAAAGGAGCCCCGTTTCCCCCTCGTAGCTCGAGATGAGGGATCCTTTCCCTGCTTTCAAAGGGAAAGAATTCCCGGCGTTCCCGTCGCATCTCAAGAGGAGGCACTCTCAACAAGAAAGGCGAGAGGAACTGCATGGTCGTACCACCATTTCAAGAGTCCCCCAGATGTCTCAGTCCATTCCAGAGGAACCTCTTTGCCCTGCACTGGCTCATCTTTCACGCCGAGGATCGACTCACACCACGGTGGCACGTGGGACAGCCCTGTGGGAAAGCCTCGAGGGAAAACCACAGATCCTTTGATCCACGCGATGGGAAGCGTGACATTGCTGCTACAGCTTGGAAGGAAAGCGCACGTGCATGCCCCCACTCGAGATGAGGCCTGTCTCCCCTGGCGAGACTCCAGAAGTACCCAAAGATCCATATCAGCCACTGAAAGGAATCCTCGGTTGCGGCCCTAACTCCACACAAGGTTTTTGGCCCCGGTATCGATGGGAGAGGAATACCGAGAGGCCCCCTAGCAACTCGCATGGGGACTGGCCTCTTCTGAGGCCACCAGGGCGGGTCCCTGAGGTCCCCGTCGTAACTCAAGAACACCAGCCGAAACTCGAGAAAATCCAGGAAGTTCTCCCTTCCAGGCGAGATGAGGCCTATTTCCGATGAGGCGTCTGGAGACTAATGACACCTAACCTCTGGAACTTCGAAAGGGTCTTTCACACCCTTGCTGCAACTCAAGAAGTTCACCGCCATACCCGTCTCCACTCGAGAGGATGCACGATAGTCCCGCCCACATCCAGAGGAGCCCCGTTTCCCCTCGTAGCTCGAGATGAGGGATCCTTTCCCTGCTTTCAACGGGAAAGAATTCCCGGCGTTCCCGTCGCATCTCAAGAGGAGACACTCTCAACAGGAAAGGCGAGAGGAACTCCATGGTCGTACCACCATTTCAAGAGTCCCCCAGACGTCTCAGTCCATTCCAGAGGAAGCTCTTTGCCCTGCACTGGCTCATCTTTCACGCCGAGGATCGACTCACACCACGGTGGCACGTGGGACAGCCCTGTGGGAAAGCCTCGAGGGAAAGCCTCGAGGGAAAACCACAGATCCTTTGATCCACGCCACGGGAAGCGTGACATTGCTGCTACAGCCTGGAAGGAAAGCGCACGTGCATGCCCCGACTCGAGACAAGGCCTGACTCCCCTGGGGAGACTCCAGAAGTACCCAAAGATCCATGTCAGCCCCTGAGAGAAATCCTCGGTTCGGCCTTGACACCACACAAGGTTTTTGGCCCCAGTATCGACGGGAGAGGAATCCCGAGAGGGCCCCTAGCAACTCGCATGGGGACTGGCCTCTCCTGAGGCCACCAGGGCGGGTCCCTGAGGTCCCCGTCGTAACTCGAGAACACCTGCCGCAACTCGAGAAAATCCAGGAAGTTCTCCCTTCCAGGCGAGATGAGGCCTATTTCCGATCAGGCGTCTGGAGACTAATGACACCTAAACTCTGGAACTTCGAAAGGGTCTTTCACACCCTTGCTACAACTCAAGAAGTTCACCGCCATACCCGTCTCCACTCTAGAGGAAGCACGATGGTCCTGCCCACATCCAGAGGAGCCCCGTTTCCCCCTCCTAGCTCGAGATGAGCGATCCTTTCCCTGCTTTCAACGGGAAAGAATTCCCGGCGTTCCCGTCGCATCTCAAGAGGAGGCACTCTCAACAGGAAAGGCGAGAGGAACTCCATGGTCGTACCACCATTCCAAGAGTCCCCCAGATGTCTCAGTCCATTCCAGAGGAACCTCTTTGCCCTGCACTGGCTCATCTTTCACGCCGAGGATCGACTCACACCACGGTGGCACGTGGGACAGCCCTGTGGGAAAGACTCGAGGGAAAGCCTCGAGGGAAAACCACAGATCCTTTGATCCACGCGATGGGAAGCGTGACATTGCTGCTACAGCCTGGAAGGAAAGCGCACGTGCATGGCCCCACTCGAGCCGAGGCCTGACTCCCCTGGGGAGACTCCAGAAGTACCCAAAGATCCATGTCAGCCACTGAGAGGAATCCTCGTTTCCGGCCCTGACTCCACACAAGGATTTTGGCCCCGGTATCGACGGGAGAGGAATCCCGAGAGGCCCCCTAGCAACTCGCCTGGGGACTGGCCTCTCCTGAGGCCACCAGGGCGGGTCCCTGAGGTCCCCGTCGTAACTCGAGAACACCTGCCGCAACTCGAGAAAATCCAGGAAGTTCTCCCTTCCAGGCGAGATGAGTCCTATTTCCGATGAGGCGTCTGGAGACTAATGACACCTAAACTCTGGAACTTCGAAAGGGTCTTTCACACCCTTGCTGCAACTCAAGAAGTTCACCGCCATACCCGTCTCCACTCGAGAGGAAGCACGATCGTCCCGCCCACATCCAGAGGAGCCCCCTTTCCCCCTCCTAGCTCGAGATGAGCGATCCTTTCCCTGCTTTCAACGGGAAAGAATTCCTGGCGTTCCCGTCGCATCTCAAGAGGAGGCACTCTCAACAGGAAAGGCGAGGGGAACTCCATGGTCTTACCACCATTCCAAGAGTCCCCCAGATGTCTCAGTCCATTCCAGAGGAACCTCTTTGCCCTGCACTGGCTCATCTTTCACGCCGAGGATCGACTCACACCACGGTGGCACGTGGGACAGCCCAGTGGGAAAGCCTCGAGGGAAAGCCTCGAGGGAAAACCACAGATCCTTTTATCCACGCCAGGGGAAGCGTGACATTGCTGCTACAGCCTGGAAGGAAAGCGCACGTGCATGCCCCCACTCGAGCCGAGGCCTGACTCCCCTGGGGAGACTCCAGAAGTACCCAAACTTCCATGTCAGCCCCTGAGAGGAATCCTCGGTTCCGGCCCTGACTCCACACAAGGTTTTTGGCCCCGGTATCGACGGGAGAGGAATCCCGAGAGGCCCCCTAGCAACTCGCATGGGGACTGGCCTCTCCTGAGGCCATCAGGGCGGGTCCCTGTGGTCCCCGTCGTAACTCGAGAACACCTGCCGCAAATCGAGAAAATCCAGGAAGTTCTCCCTTCCAGGCGAGATGAGGCCTATTTCCGATCAGGCGTCTGGAGACTAATGACAGCTAACCTCTGGAATTTCGAAAGGGTCTTTCACACCCTTGCTGCAACTCAAGAAGTTCACCGCCATACCCGTCTCCACTCGAGAGGAAGCACGATGGTCCCGCCCACATCCAGAGGAGCCCCGTTTCCCCCTCGTAGCTCGAGATGAGGGATCTTTTCCCTGCTTTCAACGGGAAAGAATTCCCGGCGTTCCCGTCGCATCTCAAGAGGAGGCACTCTCAACAGAAAGGCGAGAGGAACTGCATGGTCGTACCACCATTTCAAGAGTCCCCCAGATGTCTCAGTCCATTCCAGAGGAACCTCTTTGCCCTGCACTGGCTCATCTTTCACGCCGAGGATCGACTCACACCACGGTGGCACGTGGGACAGCCCTGTGGGAAAGCCTCGAGGGAAAGCCTCGAGGGAAAACCACAGATCCTTTGATCCACGCCACGGGGAGCGTGACATTGCTGCTACAGCCTGGAAGGAAAGTGCACGTGCATGCCCCGACTCGAGACGGGGCCTGACTCCCCTGGGGAGACTCCAGAAGTACCCAAAGATCCATGTCAGCCCCTGAGAGGAATCCTCGGTTCCGGCCCTGACTCCACACAAGGTTTTTGCCCCGGTATCGACGGGAGAGGAATCCCGAGAGGCCCCCTAGCAACTCGCATGGGGACTGGCCTCTCCTGAGGCCACCAGGGCGGGTCCCTGAGGTCCCCGTCGTAACTCGAGAACACCTGCCACAACTCGAGAAATTCCAGGAAGTTCCCCCTTCCAGGCGAGATGAGGCCTATTTCCGATGAGGCGTCTGGAGACTAATGACACCTAACCTCTGGAACTTCGAAAGGGTCTTTCACACCCTTGCTGCAACTCAAGAAGTTCACCGCCACACCCGTCTCCACTCGAGAGGAAGCACGATGGTCCCGCCCACATCCAGAGGAGCCCCGTTTCCCCCTCGTAGCTCGAGATGAGGGATCCTTTCCCTGCTTTCAACGGGAAAGAATTCCCGGCGTTCCCGTCGCATCTCAAGAGGAGGCACTCTCAACAGGAAAGGCGAGGGGAACTCCATGGTCGTACCACCATTCCAATAGTCCCCCAGATGTCTCAGTCCATTCCAGAGGAACCTCTTTGCCCTGCACTGGCTCATCTTTCACGCCGAGGATCGACTCACACCACGGTGGCACGTGGGACAGCCCTGTGGGAAAGCCTCGAGGGAAAGCCTCGAGGGAAAACCACAGATCCTTTGATCCACGCCACGAGAAGCGTGACATTGCTGCTACAGCCTGGAAGGAAAGCGCACGTGCATGCCCCCACTCGAGACGAGGCCATACTCCCATGGGGAGACTCCAGAAGTACCCAAAGATCCATGTCAGCCCCTGAGAGGAATCCTCGGTTCCGGCCGTGACTCCACACAAGGTTTTTGGCCCCGGTATCGATGGGAGAGGAATCCCGAGAGGCCCCCTAGCAACTCGCATGGGGACTGGCCTCTCCTGAGGCTACCAGGGCGGGTCCCTGAGGTCCCCGTCGTAACTCGAGAACACCTGCCGCAACTCGAGAAAATCCAGGAAGTTCTCCCTTCCAGGCGAGATGAGGCCTATTTCCGATGAGGCGTCTGGAGACTAATGACATCTAACCTCTGGAACTTCGAAAGGGTCTTTCACACCCTTGCTGCAACTCAAGAAGTTCACCGCCATACCCGTCTCCACTCGAGAGGAAGCACGATAGTCCCGCCCACATCCAGAGGAGCCCCGTTTCCCCCTCGTAGCTCGAGATGAGGGATCCTTTCCCTGCTTTCAACGGGAAAGAATTCCCGGCGTTCCCGTCGCATCTCAAGAGGAGGCACTCTCAACAGGAAAGGCGAGAGGAACTCCATGGTCGTACCACCATTCCAAGAGTCCCCCAGATGTCTCAGTCCATTCCAGAGGAAGCTCTTTGCCCTACACTGGCTCATCTTTCACGCCGAGGATCGACTCACACCACAGTGGCACGTGGGACAGCCCTGTGGGAAAGCCTCGAGGGAAAGCCTCGAGGGAAAACCACAGATCCTTTGATCCACGCGACGGGAAGCGTGACATTGCTGCTACAGCCTGGAAGGAAAGCGCACGTGCTTGCCCCGACTCGAGACAAGGCCTGACTCCCCTGGGGAGACTCCAGAAGTACCCAAAGATCCATGTCAGCCCCTGAGAGAAATCCTCGGTTCCGGCCTTGACACCACACAAGGTTTTTGGCCCCAGTAACGACGGGAGAGGAATCCCGAGAGGGCCCCTAGCAACTCGCATGGGGACTGGCCTCTCCTGAGGCCACCAGGGCGGGTCCCTGAGGTCCCCGTCGTAACTCGAGAACACCTGCCGCAACTCGAGAAAATCCAGGAAGTTCTCCCTTCCAGGCGAGATGAGGCCTATTTCCGATGAGGCGTCTGGAGACTAATGACACCTAACCTCTGGAACTTCGAAAGGGTCTTTCACACCCTTGCTGCAACTCAAGAAGTTCACCGCCATACCCGTCTCCACTCGAGAGGAAGCACGATGGTCCCGCCCACATCCAGAGGAGCCCCGTTTCCCCCTCCTAGCTCGAGATGAGCGATCCTTTCCCTGCTTTCAACGGGAAAGAATTCCCGGCGTTCCCGTCGCATCTCAAGAGGAGGCACTCTCAACAGGAAAGGCGAGAGGAACTCCATGGTCGTACCACCATTCCAAGAGTCCCCCAGATGTCTCAGTCCATTCCAGAGGAACCTCTTTGCCCTGCACTGGCTCATCTTTCACGCCGAGGATCGACTCACACCACGGTGGCACGTGGGACAGCCCTGTGGGAAAGCCTCGAGGGAAAGCCTCGAGGGAAAACCACAGATCCTTTGATCCACGCGATGGGAAGCGTGACATTGCTGCTACAGCCTGGAAGGAAAGCGCACGTGCATGCCCCCACTCGAGATGAGGCCTGTCTCCCCTGGCGAGACTCCAGAAGTACCCAAAGATCCATATCAGCCAGTGAGAGGAATCCTCGGTTCCGGCCCTGACTCCACACAAGGTTTTTGGCCCGGGTATCGATGGGAGAGGAATCCCGAGAGGCCCCCTAGCAACTCGCATGGGGACTGGCCTCTCCTGAGGCCACCAGGGCCGGTCCCTGAGGTCCCCGTCGTAACTCGAGAACACCTGCCGCAACTCGAGAAAATCCAGGAAGTTCTCCCTTCCAGGCGAGATGAGGCCTATTTCCGATGAGGCGTCTGGAGACTAATGACACCTAACCTCTGGAACTTCGAAAGGGTCTTTCACAACCTTGTTGCAACTCAAGAAGTTCACCGCCATACCCGGCTCCACTCGAGAGGAAGCACGATCGTCCCGCCCACATCCAGAGGAGCCCCCTTTCCCCCTCGTAGCTCGAGATGAGGAATCCTTTCCCTGCTTTCAATGGGAAAGAATTCCCGGCATTCCCGTCGCATTTCAAGCAGAGGCACTCTCAACAGGAAAGGCGAGAGGAACTCCATGGTCGTACCACCATTCCAAGAGTCCCCCAGATGTCTCAGTCCATTCCAGAGGAAGCTCTTTGCCCTGCACTGGCTCATCTTTCACGCCGAGGATCGACTCACACCACGGTGGCACGTGGGACAGCCCTGTGGGAAAGCCTCGAGGGAAAGCTTCGAGGGAAAACCACAGATCCTTTGATCCACGCCACGGGAAGCGTGACATTGCTGCTACAGCCTGGAAGGAAAGTGCACGTGCATGCCCCGACTCGAGACGAGGCCTGATTCCACTGGCGAGACTCCAGAAGTACCCAATGATCCATGTCAGCCCCTGAGAGGAATCCTCGGTTACGGCCCTGACTCCACACAAGGTTTTTGGCCCCGGTATCGACGGGAGAGGAATCCCGAGAGGCCCCCTAGCAACTCGCATGGGGACTGGCCTCTCCTGAGGCCACCAGGGCGGGTCCCTGAGGTCCCCGTCTTAACTCGAGAACACCTGCCGCAACTCGAGATATTCCAGGAAGTTCCCCCTTTCAGGCGAGATGAGGCCTATTTCCGATGAGGCGTCTGGAGACTAATGACACCTAACCTCTGGAACTTCGAAAGGGTCTTTCACACCCTTGCTGCAACTCAAGAAGTTCACCGCCATACCCGGCTCCACTCGAGAGGAAGCACGATCGTCCCGCCCACATCCAGAGGAGCCCCCTTTCCCCCTCGTAGCTCGAGACGAGGAATCCTTTCCCTGCTTTCAATGGGAAAGAATTCCTGGCGTTCCCGTCGCATCTCAAGCGGAGGCACTCTCAACAGGAAAGGCGAGAGGAACTCCATGGTCGTACCACCATTCCAAGAGTCCCCCAGATGTCTCAGTCCATTCCAGAGGAAGCTCTTTGCCCTGCACTGGCTCATCTTTCACGCCGAGGATCGACTCACACCACAGTGGCACGTGGGACAGCCCTGTGGGAAAGCCTCGAGGGAAAGCCTCGAGGGAAAACCACAGATCCTTTGATCCACGCCACGGGAAGCGTGACATTGCTGCTACAGCCTGGAAGGAAAGTGCACGTGCATGCCCCGACTCGAGACGAGGCCTGACTCCCCTGTGGAGACTCCAGAAGTACCCAAAGATCCATGTCAGCCCCTGAGAGGAATCCTCGGTTCAGGCCCTGACTCCACACAAGGTTTTTGGCCCCGGTATCGGCGGGAGAGGAATCCCGAGAGGCCCCCTAGCAACTCGCATGGGGACTGGCCTCTACTGAGGCCACCAGGGCGGGTTCCTGAGGTCCACGTAGTAACTCGAGAACACCTGCCACAACTCGAGAAATTCCAGGAAGTTCCCCCTTCCAGGCGAGATGAGGCCTATTTCCGATGAGGCGTCTGGAGACTAATGACACCTAACCTCTGGAACTTCGAAAGGGTCTTTCACACCCTTGCTGCAATTCAAGAAGTTCACCGCCACACCCGTCTCAACTCGAGAGGAAGCACGATGGTCCCGCCCACATCCAGAGGAGCCCCGTTTCCCCCTCGTAGCTCGAGATGAGGGATCCTTTCCCTGCTTTCAACGGGAAAGAATTCCCGGCGTTCCCGTCGCATCTCAAGAGGAGGCACTCTCAAAGGAAAGGCGAGAGGAACTCCATGGTCGTACCACCATTCCAAGAGTCCCCCAGATGTCTCAGTCCATTCCAGAGGAACCTCTTTGCCCTGCACTGGCTCATCTTTCACGCCGAGGATCGACTCACACCACGGTGGCACGTGGGACAACCCTGTGGGAAAGCCTCGAGGGAAAGCCTCGAGGGAAACCACAGATCCTTTGATTCACGCCACGGGAAGCGTGACATTTCTGCTACAGCCTGGAAGGAAAGCGCACGTGCATGCCCCCACTCGAGACGAGGCCTGACTCCCCAGGGGAGACTCCAGAAGTACCCAAAGATCCATGTCAGCCCCTGAGAGGAATCCTCGGTTACGGCCCTGACTCCACACAAGGTTTTTGGCCCCGGTATCGACGGGAGAGGAATCCCGAGAGGCCCCCTAGCAACTCGCATGGGGACTGGCCTCTCCTGAGGCCACCAGGGCGGGTCCCTGAGGTCCCCGTCTTAACTGGAGAACACCTGCCGCAACTCGAGATATTCCAGGAAGTTCCCCCTTCCAGGCGAGATGAGGCCTATTTCCGATGAGGCGTCTGGAGACTAATGACACCTACCCTCTGGAACTTCGAAAGGGTCTTTCACACCCTTGCTGCAACTCAAGAAGTTCACCGCCATACCCGGCTCCACTCGAGAGGAAGCACGATCGTCCCTCCCACATCCAGAGGAGCCCCCTTTCCCCCTCGTAGCTCGAGATGAGGAATCCTTTCCCTGCTTTCAATGGGAAAGAATTCCCGGCGTTCCCGTCGCATCTGAAGCGGAGGAACTCTCAACAGGAAAGGCGAGAGGAACTCCATGGTCGTACCACCATTCCAAGAGTCCCCCAGATGTCTCAGTCCATTCCAGAGGAAGCTCTTTGCCCTGCACTGGCTCATCTTTCACGCCGAGGATCGACTCACACCACGGTGGCACGTGGGACAGCCCTGTGGGAAAGCCTCGAGGGAAAGCCTCGAGGGAAAACCACAGATCCTTTGATCCACGCCACGGGAAGCGTGACATTGCTCTACAGCCTGTTAGGAAAGTGCACGTGCATGCCCCGACACGAGACGACGCCTGACTCCCCTGGGGAGACTCCAGAAGTACCCAAAGATCCATGTCAGCCCCTGAGAGGAATCCTCGGTTCAGGCCCTGATTCCACACAAGGTTTTTGGCCCCGGTATCGACGGGAGAGGAATCCCGAGAGGCCCCCTAGCAACTCGCATGGGGACTGGCCTCTCCTGAGGCCACCAGGGCGGGTCCCTGAGGTCCCCGTAGTAACTCGAGAACACCTGCCACAACTCGAGAAATTCCAGGAAGTTCCCCCTTCCAGGCGAGATGAGGCCTATTTCCGATGAGGCGTCTGGAGACTAATGACACCTAACCTCTGGAACTTCGAAAGGGTCTTTCACACCCTTGCTGCAACTCAAGAAGTTCACGCCACACCCGTCTCCACTCGAGAGGAAGCACGATGGTCCCGCCCACATCCAGAGGAGCCCCGTTTCCCCCTCGTAGCTCGAGAGGAGGGATCCTTTCCCTGCTTTCAACGGGAAAGAATTCCCGGCGTTCCCGTCGCATCTCAAGAGGAGGAACTCTCAAAGGAAAGGCGAGAGGAACTCCATGGTCGTACCACCATTCCAAGAGTCCCCCAGATGTCTCAGTCCATTCCAGAGGAACCTCTTTGCCCTGCACTCGCTCATCTTTCACGCCGAGGATCGACTCACACCACGGTGGCACGTGGGACAGCCCTGTGGGAAAGCCTCGAGGGAAAGCCTCGAGGGAAAAACACAGATCCTTTGATCCACGCCACGGGAAGCGTGACATTGCTGCTACAGCCTGGAAGGAAAGCACACGTGCATGCCCCCACTCGAGACGAGGCCTGACTCCCATGGGGAGACTCCAGAAGGACCCAAAGATCCATGTCAGCCCCTGAGAGGAATCCTCGGTTCCGGCCCTGACTCCACACAAGGTTTTTGGCCCCGGTATCGACGGGAGAGGAATCCCGAGAGGCCCCCTAGCAACTCGCATGGGGACTGGTCTCTCCTGAGGCCACCAGGGCGGGTCCCTGAGGTCCCCGTCGTAACTCGAGAACACCTGCCGCAACTCGAGAAAATCCAGGAAGTTCTCCCTTCCAGGCGAGATGAGGCCTATTTCCGATGAGGCGTCTGGAGACTAATGACACCTAACCTCTGGAACTTCGAAAGGGTCTTTCACACCCTTGCTGCAACTCAAGAAGTTCACCGCCATACCCGTCTCCACTCGAGAGGAAGCACGATAGTCCCGCCCACATCCAGAGGAGCCCCGTTTCCCCCTCGTAGCTCGAGATGAGGGATCCTTTCCCTGCTTTCAACGGGAAAGAATTCCCGGCGTTCCCGTCGCATCTCAAGAGGAGGCACTCTCAACAGGAAAGGCGAGAGGAACTCCATGGTCGTACCACCATTCCAAGAGTCCCCCAGATGTCTCAGTCCATTCCAGAGGAAGCTCTTTGCCCTACACTGGCTCATCTTTCACGCCGAGGATCGACTCACACCACGGTGGCACGTGGGACAGCCCTGTGGGAAAGCCTCGAGGGAAAGCCTCGAGGGAAAACCACAGATCGTTTGATTCACGCCACGGGAAGCGTGACATTGCTGCTACAGCCTTGAAGGAAAGCGCCCGTGCATGCCCCCACTCGAGACGAGGCCTGACTCCCATGGGGAGACTCCAGAAGTACCCAAAGATCCATGTCAGCCACTGAGAGGAATCCTCGGTTCCGGCCCTGACTCCACACAAGGTTTTTGGCCCCGGTATCGATGGGAGAGGAATCCCGAGAGGCCCCCTAGCAACTCGCCTGGGGACTGGCCTCTCCTGAGGCCACCAGGGCGGGTCCCTGAGGTCCCCGTCGTAACTCGAGAACACCTGCCGCAACTCGAGAAGATCCAGGAAGTTCTCCCTTCCAGGCGAGATGAGGCCTATTTCCGATGAGGCGTCTGGAGACTAATGACACCTAACCTCTGGAACTTCGAAAGGGTCTTTCACACCCTTGCTGCAACTCAAGAAGTTCACCGCCATACCCGTCTCCACTCGAGAGGAAGCACGATCGTCCCGCCCACATCCAGAGGAGCCCCCTTTCCCCCTCGTAGCTCGAGATGAGGAATCCTTTCCCTGCTTTCAATGGGAAAGAATTCCCGGCGTTCCCGTCGCATTAGAAGCGGAGGCACTCTCAACAGGAAAGGAGAGAGGAACTCCATGGTCGTACCACCATTCCAAGAGTCCCCCAGATGTCTCAGTCCATTCCAGAGGAAGATCTTTGCCCTGCACTGGCTCATCTTTCACGCCGAGGATCGACTCACACCACGGTGGCACGTGGGACAGCCCTGTGGGAAAGCCTCGAGGGAAAGCCTCGAGGGAAAACCACAGATCCTTTGATCCACGCCACGGGAAGCGTGACATTGCTGCTACAGCCTGGAAGGAAAGTGCACGTGCATGCCCCGACTCGAGACGAGGCCTGACTCCCCTGGGGAGACTCCAGAAGTACCCAAAGATCCATGTCAGCCCCTGAGAGGAATCCTCGGTTCAGGCCCTGACTCCACACAAGGTTTTTGGCCCCGGTATCGACGGGAGAGGAATCCCGAGAGGCCCCCTAGCAACTCGCATGGGGACTGGCCTCTCCTGAGGCCACCAGGGCGGGTCCCTGAGGTCCCCGTCGTAACTCGAGAACACCTGCCACAACTCGAGAAATTCCAGGAAGTTCCCCCTTCCAGGCGAGATGAGGCCTATTTCCGATGAGGCGTCTGGAGACTAATGACACCTAACCTCTGGAACTTCGAAAGGGTCTTTCCCACCCTTGCTGCAACTCAAGAAGTTCACCGCCACACCCGTCTCCACTCGAGAGGAAGCACGATGGTCCCGCCCACATCCAGAGGAGCCCTGTTTCCCCCTCGTAGCTCGAGATGAGGGATCCTTTCCCTGCTTTCAACGGGAAAGAATTCCCGGCGTTCCCGTCGCATCTCAAGAGGAGGCACTCTCAACAGGAAAGGCGAGAGGAACTCCATGGTCGTACCACCATTCCAAGAGTCCCCCAGATGTCTCAGTCCATTCCAGAGGAAGCTCTTTGCCCTGCACTGGCTCATCTTTCACGCCGAGGATCGACTCACACCACGGTGGCACGTGGGACAGCCCTGTGGGAAAGCCTCGAGGGAAAGCCTCGAGGGAAACCCACAGATCCTTTGATCCACGCGACGGGATGCGTGACATTGCTGCTACAGCCTGGAAGGAAAGCGCACGTGCATGCCCCCACTCGAGACGAGGCCTGACTCCCATGGGGAGACTGCAGAAGTACCCACAGATCCATGTCAGCCCCTGAGAGGAATCCTCGGTTCCGGCCCTGACTCCACACAAGGTTTTTGGCCCCGGTATCGACGGGAGAGGAATCCCGAGAGGCCCCCTAGCAACTCGCATGTGGACTGGCCTCTCATGAGGCCACCAGGGCGGGTCCCTGAGGTCCCCGTCGTAACTCGAGAACACCTGCTGCAACTCGAGAAATTCCAGGAAGTTCTCCCTTCCAGGCGAGATGAGGCCTATTTCCGATGAGGCGTCTGGAGACTAATGACACCTAAACTCTGGAACTTCGAAAGGGTCTTTCACACCCTTGCTGCAACTCAAGAAGTTCACCGCCATACCCGTCTCCACTCGAGAGGAAGCAGGATGGTCCCGCCCACATCCAGAGGAGCCCCGTTTCCCCCTCCTAGCTCGAGATGAGCGATCCTTTCCCTGCTTTCAACGGGAAAGAATTCCCGGCGTTCCCGTCGCATCTCAAGAGGAGGCACTCTCAACAGGAAAGGCGAGAGGAACTCCATGGTCGTACCACCATTCCAAGAGTCCCGCAGATGTCTCAGTCCTTTCCAGAGGAACCTCTTTGCCCTGCACTGGCTCATCTTTCACGCCGAGGATCGACTCACACCACGGTGGCACGTGGGACAGCCCTGTGGGAAGCCTCGAGGGAAGGCCTCGAGAGAAAACCACCGATCCTTTAATCCACGCGATGGGAAGCGTGACATTGCTGCTACAGCCTGGAAGGAAAGCGCACGTGCATGCCCCCACTCGAGATGAGGCCTGTCTCCCCTGGCGAGACTCCAGAAGTACCCAAAGATCCATATCAGCCCGTGAGAGGAATCCTCGGTTCCGGCCCTGACTCCACACAAGGTTTTTGGCCCGGGTTTCGACGGGAGAGGAATCCCGAGAGGCCCCCTAGCAACTCGCATGGGGACTGGCCTCTCCTGAGGCCACCAGGGCCGGTCCCTGAGGTCCCCGTCGTAACTCGAGAACACCTGCCGCAACTCGAGAAAATCCAGGAAGTTCTCCCTTCCAGGCGAGATGAGGCCTATTTCCGATGAGGCGTCTGGAGACTAATGACACCTAACCTCTGGAACTTCAAAAGGGTTTTTCACACCCTTGCTGCAACTCAAGAAGTTCACCGCCATACCCGTCTCCACTCGAGAGGAAGCACGATAGTCCCGCCCCCATGCAGAGGAGCCCCGTTTCCCCCTCGTAGCTCGAGATGAGGGATCCTTTCCCTGCTTTCAACGGGAAAGAATTCCCGGCGTTCCCGTCGCATCTCAAGAGGAGGCACTCTCAACAGGAAAGGCGAGAGGAACTCCATGGTCGTACCACCATTCCAAGAGTCCCCCAGATGTCTCAGTCCATTCCAGAGGAAGCTCTTTGCCCTACACTGGCTCATCTTTCACGCCGAGGATCGAATCACACCACGGTGGCACGTGGGACAGCCCTGTGGGAAAGCCTCGAGGGAAAGCCTCGAGGGAAAACCACAGATCCTTTGATCCACGCGACGGGAAGCGTGACATTGCTGCTACAGCCTGGAAGGAAAGCGCACTTGCATGCCCCGACTCGATACAAGGCCTGACTCCCATGGGGAGACTCCAGAAGTACCCAAAGATCCATGTCAGCCCCTGAGAGAAATTCTCGGTTCCGGCCTTGACACCACACAAGGTTTTTGGCCCCGGTATCGACGGGAGAGGAATCCCGAGAGGGCCCCTAGCAACTCGCATGGGGACTGGCCTCTCCTGAGGCCACCAGGGCGGGTCCCTGAGGTCCCCGTCGTAACTCGAGAACACCTGCCGCAACTCGAGAAAATCCAGGAAGTTCTCCCTTCCAGGCGAGATGAGGCCTATTTCCGATGAGGCGTCTGGAGACTAATGACACCTAACCTCTGGAACTTCGAAAGGGTCTTTCACACCCTTGCTGCAACTCAAGAAGTTCACCGCCATACCCGTCTCCACTCTAGAGGAAGCACGATGGTCCCGCCCACATCCAGCGGAGCCCCGTTTCCCCCTCGTAGCTCGAGATGAGGAATCCTTTCCCTGCTTTCAACGGGAAAGAATTCCCGGCGTTCCCGTCGCATCTCAAGAGGAGGCACTCTCAACAGGAAAGGCGAGAGGAACTCCATGGTTGTACCACCATTCCAAGAGTCCCCCAGATGTCTCAGTCCATTCCAGAGGAACCTCTTTGCCCTGCACTGGCTCATCTTTCACGCCGAGGATCGACTCACACCACGGTGGCACGTGGGAGAGCCCTGTGGGAAAACCACAGATCCTTTGATCCACGCGATGGGAAGCGTGACATTGCTGCTACAGCCTGGAAGGAAAGCGCACGTGCATGCCCCCACTCGAGATGGGTCCTGTCTCCCCTGGCGAGACTCCAGAAGTACCCAAAGATCCATATTAGCCCGTGAGAGTAATCCTCGGTTCCGGCCCTGACTCCACACAAGGTTTTTGGCCGGGGTATCGACGGGAGAGGAATCCCGAGAGGCCCCCTAGCAACTCGCATGGGGACTGGCCTCTCCTGAGGCCACCAGGGCGGGTCCCTGAGGTCCCCGTCGTAACTCGAGAACACCTGCCGCAACTCGAGAAAATCCAGGAAGTTTTCCCTTCCAGGCAGGATGAGGCCTATTTCCGATGAGGCGTCTGGAGACTAATGACACCTAACCTCTGGAACTTCGAAAGGGTCTTTCACA
The DNA here is from genome assembly GCF_032405125.1 of Capricornis sumatraensis. Lineage (NCBI taxonomy): Eukaryota > Metazoa > Chordata > Mammalia > Artiodactyla > Bovidae > Capricornis > Capricornis sumatraensis. Next base: position 2,117,900 of record NW_027184618.1, read on the forward strand.
CCCTTGCTGCAACTCAAGAAGTTCACCGCCATACCCGTCTCCACTCGAGAGTAAACACGATCGTCCCGCCCACATCCAGAGGAGCCCCCTTTCCCCCTCGTAGCTCGAGATGAGGAATCCTTTCCCTGCTTTCAATGGGAAAGAGTTCCCGGCGTTCCCGTCGCATCTCAAGCGGAGACACTCTCAACAGGAAAGGCGAGAGGAACTCAATGGTCGTACCACCATTCCAAGAGTCCCCCAGATGTCTCAGTACATTCCAGAGGAAGCTCTTTGCCCTGCACTGGCTCATCTTTCACGCCGAGGAACGACTCACACCACGGTGGCACGTGGGACAGACCAGTGGGAAAGCCTCGAGGGAAAGCCTCGAGGGAAAACCAAAGATCCTTTGATCCACGCCACGGGAAGCGTGACATTGCTGCTACAGCCTGGAAGGAAAGTGCACGTGCATGCCCCGACTCGAGACGAGGCCTGACTCCCCTGGGGAGACTCCAGAAGAACCCAAAGATCCCTGTCAGCCCGTGAGAGGAATCCTCGGTTCCGGCCCTGACTCCACACAATGTTTTTGGCCCCGGTATCGACGGGAGAGGAATCCCGAGAGGCCCCCTAGCAAGTCGCATGGGGACTGGCCTCTCCTGAGGCCACCAGGGCGGGTCCCTGAGGTCCCCGTCGTAACTCGAGAACACCTGCCACAGCTCGAGAAATTCCAGGAAGTTCCCCCTTCCAGGCGAGATGAGGCCTATTTCCGATGAGGCGTCTGGAGACTAATGACACCTAACCTCTGGAACTTCGAAAGGGTCTTTCACACCCTTGCTGCAACTCAAGAAGTTCACCGCCATACCCGTCTCCACTCGAGAGGAAGCACGATCGTCCCGCCCACATCCAGAGGAGCCCCCTTTCCCCCTCGTAGCTCGAGATGAGGAATCCTTTCCCTGCTTTCAATGGGAAAGAATTCCCGGCGTTCCCGTCGCATCTCAAGCGGAGGCACTCTCAACAGGAAAGGCGAGAGGAACTCCATGGTCGTACCACCATTCCAAGAGTCCCCCAGATGTCTCAGTCCATTCCAGAGGAACCTCTTTGCCCTGCACTGGCTCATCTTTCACGCCGAGGATCGACTCACACCACGGTGGCTCGTGGGAGAGCCCTGTGGGAAAACCACAGATCCTTTGATCCACGCGATGGGAAGCGTGACATTGCTGCTACAGCCTGGAAGGAAAGTGCACGTGCATGCACCCACTCGAGACGAGGCCTGTCTCCCCTGGCGAGACTACAGAAGTACCCAAAGATCCATATCAGCCCCTGAGAGGAATCCTCGGTTCCGGCCCTGACGCCACACAAGGTTTTTGGCCCCGGTATCGACGGGAGAGGAATCCCGAGAGGCCCCCTAGCAACTCGCATGGGGACTGGCCTCTCCTGAGGCCACCAGGGCGGGTCCCTGAGGTCCCCGTCGTAACTCGAGAACACCTGCCGCAACTCGAGAAAATCCAGGAAGTTCTCCCTTCCAGTCGAGATGAGGCCTATTTCCGATGAGGCGTCTGGAGACTAATGACACCTAACCTCTGGAACTTCGAAAGGGTCTTTCACACCCTTGCTGCAACTCAAGAAGTTCACCGCCATACCCGTCTCCACTCGAGAGGAAGCACGATAGTCCCGCCCCCATCCAGAGGAGCCCCGTTTCCCCCTCGTAGCTCGAGATGAGGGATCCTTTCCCTGCTTTCAACGGGAAAGACTTCCCGGCGTTCCCGTCTCATCTCAAGAGGAGGCACTCTCAACAGGAAAGGCGAGAGGAACTCCCTGGTCGTACCACCATTCCAAGAGTCCCCCAGATGTCTCAGTCCATTCCAGAGGAAGCTCTTTGCCCTACACTGGCTCATCTTTCACGCCGAGGATCGACTCACACCACGGTGGCACGTGGGACAGCCCTATGGGAAAGCCTCGAGGGAAAGCCTCGAGGGAAAACCACAGATCCTTTGATCCACGCCACGGGAAGCGTGACATTGCTGCTACAGCCTGGAAGGAAAGCGCACGTGCATGCCCCGACTCGAGACGAGGCCTGACTCCCCTGGGGAGACTCCAGAAGTATCCAAAGATCCATGTCAGCCCCTGAGAGGAATCCTCGGTTCCGGCCCTGACTCCACACAAGGTTTTTGGCCCCGGTATCGACGGGAGAGGAATCCCGAGAGGCCCCCTAGCAACTCGCATGGGGACTGGCCTCTCCTGAGGCCACCAGGGCGGGTCCCTGAGGTCCCCGTCGTAACTCGAAAACACCTGCCGCAACTCGAGAAAATCCAGGAAGTTCTCCCTTCCAGGCGAGATGAGGCCTATTTCCGATGAGGCGTCTGGAGACTAATGACACCTAACCTCTGGAACTTCGAAAGGGTCTTTCACACCCTTGCTGCAACTCAGGAAGTTCACCGCCATACCCGTCTCCACTCGAGAGGAAGCACAATGGTCCCGCCCACATCCAGAGGAGCCTCGTTTCCCCCTCGTAGCTCGAGATGAGGGATCCTTTCCCTGCTTTCAATGGGAAAGAATTCCCGGCGTTCCCGTCGCATCTCAAGAGGAGGCACTCTCAACAGGAAAGGCGAGAGGAACTCCATGGTCGTACCACCATTCCAAGAGTCCCCCAGATGTCTCAGTCCATTCCAGAGGAACCTCTTTGCCCTGCACTGGCTCATCTTTCACGCCGAGGATCGACTCACACCACGGTGGCACGTGGGACAGCCCTGTGGGAAAGCCTCGAGGGAAAGCCTCAAGGGAGAACCACAGATCGTTTGATTCACGCCACGGGAAGCGTGACATTGCTGCTACAGCCTTGAAGGAAAGCGCACGTGCATGCCCCCACTTGAGACGAGGCCTGACTCCCCTGGGGAGACTCCAGAAGTACCCAAAGATCCATGTCAGCCACTGAGAGGAATCCTCGGTTCCGGCCCTGACTCCACACAAGGTTTTTGGCCCCGGTATCGACGGGACAGCAATCCCGAGAGGCCCCCTAGCAACTCGCATGGGGACTGGCCTCTCCTGAGGCCACCAGGGCGGGTCCCTGAGGTCCCCGTCGTAACTCGAGAACACCTGCCGCAACTCGAGAAAATCCAGGAAGTTCTCCCTTCCAGGCGAGATGAGGCCTATTTCCGATGAGGCGTCTGGAGACTAATGACACCTAACCTCTGGAACTTCGAAAGGGTCTTTCACACCCTTGCTGCAACTCAAGAAGTTCACCGCCATACCCGTCTCCACTCTAGAGGAAGCACGATGGTACCGCCCACATCCAGAGGAGCCCCGTTTCCCCCTCGTAGCTCGAGATGAGGAATCCTTTCCCTGCTTTCAACGGGAAAGAATTCCCGGCGTTCCCGTCGCATCTCAAGAGGAGGCACTCTCAACAGGAAAGGCGAGAGGAACTCCATGGTTGTACCACCATTCCAAGAGTCCCCCAGATGTCTCAGTCCATTCCAGAGGAACCTCTTTGCCCTGCACTGGCTCATCTTTCACGCCGAGGATCGACTCACACCACGGTGGCTCGTGGGAGAGCCCTGTGGGAAAACCACAGATCCTTTGATCCACGCGATGGGAAGCGTGACATTGCTGCTACAGCCTGGAAGGAAAGCGCAAGTGCATGCCCCCACTCGAGACGAGGCCTGACTCCCCTGGGGAGACTCCAGAAGTACCCAAAGATCCATGTCAGCCCCTGAGAGGAATCCTCGTTTCCGGCCCTGACTCCACACAAGGTTTTTGGCCCCGGTATCGACGGGAGAGGAATCCGGAGAGGCCCCCTAGCAACTCGCATGGGGACTGGCCTCTCCTGAGGCCTCCAGGGCGGGTCCCTGAGGTCCCCGTCGTAATTCGAGAACACCAGCCGCAACTCGAGAAATTCCAGGAAGTTCCCCCTTCCAGGCGAGATGAGGCTTATTTCCGATGAGGCGTCTGGAGACTAATGACACCTAACCTCTCGAACTTCGAAAGGGTCTTTCACACCCTTGCTGCAACTCAAGAAGTTCACCGCCATACCCGTCTCCACTCGAGAGGAAGAACGATCGTCCCGCCCACATCCAGAGGAGCCCCCTTTCCCCCTCGTAGCTCGAGATGAGGAATCCTTTCCCTGCTTTCAATGGGAAAGAATTCCCGGCGTTCCCGTCGCATCTCAAGCGGAGGCACTCTCAACAGGAAAGGCGAGAGGAACTCCATGGTCGTACCACCATTCCAAGAGTCCCCCAGATGTCTCAGTCCATTCCAGAGGAAGATCTTTGCCCTGCACTGGCTCATCTTTCACGCCGAGGATCGACTCACACCACGGTGGCACGTGGGACAGCCCTGTGGGAAAGCCTCGAGGGAAAGCCTCGAGGGAAAACCACAGATCCTTTGATCCACGCCACGGGAAGCGTGACATTGCTGCTACAGCCTGGAAGGAAAGTTCACGTGCATGCCCAGACTCGAGACGAGGCCTGACTCCCCTGGGGAGACTCCAGAAGTACCCAAAGATCCATGTCAGCCCCTGAGAGGAATCCTCGGTTCCGGCCCTGACGCCACACAAGGTTTTTGGCCCCGGTATCGACGGGAGAGGAATCCCGAGAGGCCCCCTAGCAACTCGCATGGGGACTGGCCTCTCCTGAGGCCACCAGGGCGGGTCCCTGAGGTCCCCGTCGTAACTCGAGAACACCTGCCGCAACTCGAGAAAATCCAGGAAGATCTCCCTTCCAGTCGAGATGAGGCCTATTTCCGATGAGGCGTCTGGAGACTAATGACACCTAACCTCTGGAACTTCGAAAGGGTCTTTCACACCCTTGCTGCAACTCAAGAAGTTCACCGCCATACCCGTCTCCACTCGAGAGGAAGCACGATAGTCCCGCCCCCATCCAGAGGAGCCCCGTTTCCCCCTCGTAGCTCGAGATGAGGGATCCTTTCCCTGCTTTCAACGGGAAAGACTTCCCGGCGTTCCCGTCTCATCTCAAGAGGAGGCACTCTCAACAGGAAAGGCGAGAGGAACTCCCTGGTCGTATCACCATTCCAAGAGTCCCCCAGATGTCTCAGTCCATTCCAGAGGAAGCTCTTTGCCCTACACTGGCTCATCTTTCACGCCGAGGATCGACTCACACCACGGTGGCACGTGGGACAGCCCTATGGGAAAGCCTCGAGGGAAAGCCTCGAGGGAAAACCACAGATCCTTTGATCCACGCCACGGGAAGTGTGACATTGCTGCTACAGCCTGGAAGGAAAGCGCACGTGCATGCCCCCACTCGAGACGAGGCCTGACTCCCCTGGGGAGACTCCAGAAGTACCCAAAGATCCATGTCAGCCACTGAGAGGAATCCTCGGTTCCGGCCCTGACTCCACACAAGGTTTTTGGCCCCGGTATCGACGGGACAGCAATCCCGAGAGGCCCCCTAGCAACTCGCATGGGGACTGGCCTCTCCTGAGGCCACCAGGGCGGGTCCCTGAGGTCCCCGTCGTAACTCGAGAACACCTGCCGCAACTCGAGAAAATCCAGGAAGTTCTCCCTTCCAGGCGAGATGAGGCCTATTTCCGATGAGGCGTCTGGAGACTAATGACACCTAACCTCTGGAACTTCGAAAGGGTCTTTCACACCCTTGCTGCAACTCAAGAAGTTCACCGCCATACCCGTCTCCACTCTAGAGGAAGCACGATGGTACCGCCCACATCCAGAGGAGCCCCGTTTCCCCCTCGTAGCTCGAGATGAGGAATCCTTTCCCTGCTTTCAACGGGAAAGAATTCCCGGCGTTCCCGTCGCATCTCAAGAGGAGGCACTCTCAACAGGAAAGGCGAGAGGAACTCCATGGTTGTACCACCATTCCAAGAGTCCCCCAGATGTCTCAGTCCATTCCAGAGGAACCTCTTTGCCCTGCACTGGCTCATCTTTCACGCCGAGGATCGACTCACACCACGGTGGCTCGTGGGAGAGCCCTGTGGGAAAACCACAGATCCTTTGATCCACGCGATGGGAAGCGTGACATTGCTGCTACAGCCTGGAAGGAAAGCGCAAGTGCATGCCCCCACTCGAGACGAGGCCTGACTCCCCTGGGGAGACTCCAGAAGTACCCAAAGATCCATGTCAGCCCCTGAGAGGAATCCTCGTTTCCGGCCCTGACTCCACACAAGGTTTTTGGCCCCGGTATCGACGGGAGAGGAATCCCGAAAGGCCCCCTAGCAACTCGCATGGGGACTGGCCTCTCCTGAGGCCTCCAGGGCGGGTCCCTGAGGTCCCCGTCGTAACTCGAGAACACCAGCCGCAACTCGAGAAATTCCAGGAAGTTCCCCCTTCCAGGCGAGATGAGGCTTATTTCCGATGAGGCGTCTGGAGACTAATGACACCTAACCTCTCGAACTTCGAAAGGGTCTTTCACACCCTTGCTGCAACTCAAGAAGTTCACCGCCATACCCGTCTCCACTCGAGAGGAAGAACGATCGTCCCGCCCACATCCAGAGGAGCCCCCTTTCCCCCTCGTAGCTCGAGATGAGGAATCCTTTCCCTGCTTTCAATGGGAAAGAATTCCCGGCGTTCCCGTCGCATCTCAAGCGGAGGCACTCTCAACAGGAAAGGCGAGAGGAACTCCATGGTCGTACCACCATTCCAAGAGTCCCCCAGATGTCTCAGTCCATTCCAGAGGAACCTTTTTGCCCTGCACTGGCTCATCTTTCACGCCGAGGATCGACTCACACCACGGTGGCACGTGGGACAGCCCTGTGGGAAAGCCTCGAGGGAAAGCCTCGAGGGAAAACCACAGATCCTTTGATCCACGCCACGGGAAGCGTGACATTGCTGCTACAGCCTGGAAGGAAAGTGCACGTGCATGCCCAGACTCGAGACGAGGCCTGACTCCCCTGGGGAGACTCCAGAAGTACCCAAAGATCCATGTCAGCCCCTGAGAGGAATCCTCGGTTCCGGCCCTGACGCCACACAAGGTTTTTGGCCCCGGTATCGACGGGAGAGGAATCCCGAGAGGCCCCCTAGCAACTCGCATGGGGACTGGCCTCTCCTGAGGCCACCAGGGCGGGTCCCTGAGGTCCCCGTCGTAACTCGAGAACACCTGCCGCAACTCGAGAAAATCCAGGAAGTTCTCCCTTCCAGTCGAGATGAGGCCTATTTCCGATGAGGCGTCTGGAGACTAATGACACCTAACCTCTGGAACTTCGAAAGGGTCTTTCACACCCTTGCTGCAACTCAAGAAGTTCACCGCCATACCCGTCTCCACTCGAGAGGAAGCACGATAGTCCCGCCCCCATCCAGAGGAGCCCCGTTTCCCCCTCGTAGCTCGAGATGAGGGATCCTTTCCCTGCTTTCAACGGGAAAGACTTCCCGGCGTTCCCGTCTCATCTCAAGAGGAGGCACTCTCAACAGGAAAGGCGAGAGGAACTCCCTGGTCGTACCACCATTCCAAGAGTCCCCCAGATGTCTCAGTCCATTCCAGAGGAAGCTCTTTGCCCTACACTGGCTCATCTTTCACGCCGAGGATCGACTCACACCACGGTGGCACGTGGGACAGCCCTATGGGAAAGCCTCGAGGGAAAGCCTCGAGGGAAAACCACAGATCCTTTGATCCACGCCACGGGAAGTGTGACATTGCTGCTACAGCCTGGAAGGAAAGCGCACGTGCATGCCCCCACTCGAGACGAGGCCTGACTCCCCTGGGGAGACTCCAGAAGTACCCAAAGATCCATGTCAGCCACTGAGAGGAATCCTCGGTTCCGGCCCTGACTCCACACAAGGTTTTTGGCCCCGGTATCGACGGGACAGCAATCCCGAGAGGCCCCCTAGCAACTCGCATGGGGACTGGCCTCTCCTGAGGCCACCAGGGCGGGTCCCTGAGGTCCCCGTCGTAACTCCAGAACACCTGCCGCAACTCGAGAAAATCCAGGAAGTTCTCCCTTCCAGGCGAGATGAGGCCTATTTCCGATGAGGCGTCTGGAGACTAATGACACCTAACCTCTGGAACTTCGAAAGGGTCTTTCACACCCTTGCTGCAACTCAAGAAGTTCACCGCCATACCCGTCTCCACTCTAGAGGAAGCACGATGGTACCGCCCACATCCAGAGGAGCCCCGTTTCCCCCTCGTAGCTCGAGATGAGGAATCCTTTCCCTGCTTTCAACGGGAAAGAATTCCCGGCGTTCCCGTCGCATCTCAAGAGGAGGCACTCTCAACAGGAAAGGCGAGAGGAACTCCATGGTTGTACCACCATTCCAAGAGTCCCCCAGATGTCTCAGTCCATTCCAGAGGAACCTCTTTGCCCTGCACTGGCTCATCTTTCACGCCGAGGATCGACTCACACCACGGTGGCTCGTGGGAGAGCCCTGTGGGAAAACCACAGATCCTTTGATCCACGCGATGGGAAGCGTGACATTGCTGCTACAGCCTGGAAGGAAAGCGCAAGTGCATGCCCCCACTCGAGACGAGGCCTGACTCCCCTGGGGAGACTCCAGAAGTACCCAAAGATCCATGTCAGCCCCTGAGAGGAATCCTCGTTTCCGGCCCTGACTCCACACAAGGTTTTTGGCCCCGGTATCGACGGGAGAGGAATCCCGAAAGGCCCCCTAGCAACTCGCATGGGGACTGGCCTCTCCTGAGGCCTCCAGGGCGGGTCCCTGAGGTCCCCGTCGTAACTCGAGAACACCAGCCGCAACTCGAGAAATTCCAGGAAGTTCCCCCTTCCAGGCGAGATGAGGCTTATTTCCGATGAGGCGTCTGGAGACTAATGACACCTAACCTCTCGAACTTCGAAAGGGTCTTTCACACCCTTGCTGCAACTCAAGAAGTTCACCGCCATACCCGTCTCCACTCGAGAGGAAGAACGATCGTCCCGCCCACATCCAGAGGAGCCCCCTTTCCCCCTCGTAGCTCGAGATGAGGAATCCTTTCCCTGCTTTCAATGGGAAAGAATTCCCGGCGTTCCAGTCGCATCTCAAGCGGAGGCACTCTCAACAGGAAAGGCGAGAGGAACTCCATGGTCGTACCACCATTCCAAGAGTCCCCCAGATGTCTCAGTCCATTCCAGAGGAACCTTTTTGCCCTGCACTGGCTCATCTTTCACGCCGAGGATCGACTCACACCACGGTGGCACGTGGGACAGCCCTGTGGGAAAGCCTCGAGGGAAAGCCTCGATGGAAAACCACAGATCCTTTGATCCACGCCACGGGAAGCGTGACATTGCTGCTACAGCCTGGAAGGAAAGTGCACGTGCATGCCCAGACTCGAGACGAGGCCTGACTCCCCTGGGGAGACTCCAGAAGTACCCAAAGATCCATGTCAGCCCCTGAGAGGAATCCTCGGTTCCGGCCCTGACGCCACACAAGGTTTTTGGCCCCGGTATCGACGGGAGAGGAATCCCGAGAGGCCCCCTAGCAACTCGCATGGGGACTGGCCTCTCCTGAGGCCACCAGGGCGGGTCCCTGAGGTCCCCGTCGTAACTCGAGAACACCTGCCGCAACTCGAGAAAATCCAGGAAGTTCTCCCTTCCAGTCGAGATGAGGCCTATTTCCGATGAGGCGTCTGGAGACTAATGACACCTAACCTCTGGAACTTCGAAAGGGTCTTTCACACCCTTGCTGCAACTCAAGAAGTTCACCGCCATACCCGTCTCCACTCGAGAGGAAGCACGATAGTCCCGCCCCCATCCAGAGGAGCCCCGTTTCCCCCTCGTAGCTCGAGATGAGGTATCCTTTCCCTGCTTTCAACGGGAAAGACTTCCCGGCGTTCCCGTCTCATCTCAAGAGGAGGCACTCTCAACAGGAAAGGCGAGAGGAACTCCCTGGTCGTACCACCATTCCAAGAGTCCCCCAGATGTCTCAGTCCATTCCAGAGGAAGCTCTTTGCCCTACACTGGCTCATCTTTCACGCCGAGGATCGACTCACACCACGGTGGCACGTGGGACAGCCCTATGGGAAAGCCTCGAGGGAAAGCCTCGAGGGAAAACCACAGATCCTTTGATCCACGCCACGGGAAGCGTGACATTGCTGCTACAGCCTGGAAGGAAAGCGCACGTGCATGCCCCGACTCGAGACGAGGCCTGACTCCCCTGGGGAGACTCCAGAAGTATCCAAAGATCCATGTCAGCACCTGAGAGGAATCCTCGGTTCCGGCTCTGACTCCACACAAGGTTTTTGGCCCCGGTATCGACGGGAGAGGAATCCCGAGAGGGCCCCTAGCAACTCGCATGGGGACTGGCCTCTCCTGAGGCCACCAGGGCGGGTCCCTGAGGTCCCCGTCGTAACTCGAAAACACCTGCCGCAACTCGAGAAAATCCAGGAAGTTCTCCCTTCCAGGCGAGATGAGGCCTATTTCCGATGAGGCGTCTGGAGACTAATGACACCTAACCTCTGGAACTTCGAAAGGGTCTTTCACACCCTTGCTGCAACTCAAGAAGTTCACCGCCATACCCGTCTCCACTCGAGAGGAAGCACGATAGTCCCGCCCCCATCCAGAGGAGCCCCGTTTCCCCCTCGTAGCTCGAGATGAGGGATCCTTTCCCTGCTTTCAACGGGAAAGACTTCCCGGCGTTCCCGTCTCATCTCAAGAGGAGGCACTCTCAACAGGAAAGGCGAGAGGAACTCCCTGGTCGTACCACCATTCCAAGAGTCCCCCAGATGTCTCAGTCCATTCCAGAGGAAGCTCTTTGCCCTACACTGGCTCATCTTTCACGCCGAGGATCGACTCACACCACGGTGGCACGTGGGACAGCCCTATGGGAAAGCCTCGAGGGAAAGCCTCGAGGGAAAACCACAGATCCTTTGATCCACGCCACGGGAAGTGTGACATTGCTGCTACAGCCTGGAAGGAAAGCGCACGTGCATGCCCCCACTCGAGACGAGGCCTGACTCCCCTGGGGAGACTCCAGAAGTACCCAAAGATCCATGTCAGCCACTGAGAGGAATCCTCGGTTCCGGCCCTGACTCCACACAAGGTTTTTGGCCCCGGTATCGACGGGACAGCAATCCCGAGAGGCCCCCTAGCAACTCGCATGGGGACTGGCCTCTCCTGAGGCCACCAGGGCGGGTCCCTGAGGTCCCCGTCGTAACTCGAGAACACCTGCCGCAACTCGAGAAAATCCAGGAAGTTCTCCCTTCCAGGCGAGATGAGGCCTATTTCCGATGAGGCGTCTGGAGACTAATGACACCTAACCTCTGGAACTTCGAAAGGGTCTTTCACACCCTTGCTGCAACTCAAGAAGTTCACCGCCATACCCGTCTCCACTCTAGAGGAAGCACGATGGTACCGCCCACATCCAGAGGAGCCCCGTTTCCCCCTCGTAGCTCGAGATGAGGAATCCTTTCCCTGCTTTCAACGGGAAAGAATTCCCGGCGTTCCCGTCGCATCTCAAGAGGAGGCACTCTCAACAGGAAAGGCGAGAGGAACTCCATGGTTGTACCACCATTCCAAGAGTCCCCCAGATGTCTCAGTCCATTCCAGAGGAACCTCTTTGCCCTGCACTGGCTCATCTTTCACGCCGAGGATCGACTCACACCACGGTGGCTCGTGGGAGAGCCCTGTGGGAAAACCACAGATCCTTTGATCCACGCGATGGGAAGCGTGACATTGCTGCTACAGCCTGGAAGGAAAGCGCAAGTGCATGCCCCCACTCGAGACGAGGCCTGACTCCCCTGGGGAGACTCCAGAAGTACCCAAAGATCCATGTCAGCCCCTGAGAGGAATCCTCGTTTCCGGCCCTGACTCCACACAAGGTTTTTGGCCCCGGTATCGACGGGAGAGGAATCCCGAAAGGCCCCCTAGCAACTCGCATGGGGACTGGCCTCTCCTGAGGCCTCCAGGGCGGGTCCCTGAGGTCCCCGTCGTAACTCGAGAACACCAGCCGCAACTCGAGAAATTCCAGGAAGTTCCCCCTTCCAGGCGAGATGAGGCTTATTTCCGATGAGGCGTCTGGAGACTAATGACACCTAACCTCTCGAACTTCGAAAGGGTCTTTCACACCCTTGCTGCAACTCAAGAAGTTCACCGCCATACCCGTCTCCACTCGAGAGGAAGAACGATCGTCCCGCCCACATCCAGAGGAGCCCCCTTTCCCCCTCGTAGCTCGAGATGAGGAATCCTTTCCCTGCTTTCAATGGGAAAGAATTCCCGGCGTTCCCGTCGCATCTCAAGCGGAGGCACTCTCAACAGGAAAGGCGAGAGGAACTCCATGGTCGTACCACCATTCCAAGAGTCCCCCAGATGTCTCAGTCCATTCCAGAGGAACCTTTTTGCCCTGCACTGGCTCATCTTTCACGCCGAGGATCGACTCACACCACGGTGGCACGTGGGACAGCCCTGTGGGAAAGCCTCGAGGGAAAGCCTCGAGGGAAAACCACAGATCCTTTGATCCACGCCACGGGAAGCGTGACATTGCTGCTACAGCCTGGAAGGAAAGTGCACGTGCATGCCCAGACTCGAGACGAGGCCTGACTCCCCTGGGGAGACTCCAGAAGTACCCAAAGATCCATGTCAGCCCCTGAGAGGAATCCTCGGTTCCGGCCCTGACGCCACACAAGGTTTTTGGCCCCGGTATCGACGGGAGAGGAATCCCGAGAGGCCCCCTAGCAACTCGCATGGGGACTGGCCTCTCCTGAGGCCACCAGGGCGGGTCCCTGAGGTCCCCGTCGTAACTCGAGAACACCTGCCGCAACTCGAGAAAATCCAGGAAGTTCTCCCTTCCAGTCGAGATGAGGCCTATTTCCGATGAGGCGTCTGGAGACTAATGACACCTAACCTCTGGAACTTCGAAAGGGTCTTTCACACCCTTGCTGCAACTCAAGAAGTTCACCGCCATACCCGTCTCCACTCGAGAGGAAGCACGATAGTCCCGCCCCCATCCAGAGGAGCCCCGTTTCCCCCTCGTAGCTCGAGATGAGGGATCCTTTCCCTGCTTTCAACGGGAAAGACTTCCCGGCGTTCCCGTCGCATCTCAAGAGGAGGCACTCTCAACAGGAAAGGCGAGAGGAACTCCATGGTTGTACCACCATTCCAAGAGTCCCCCAGATGTCTCAGTCCATTCCAGAGGAACCTCTTTGCCCTGCACTGGCTCATCTTTCACGCCGAGGATCGACTCACACCACGGTGGCTCGTGGGAGAGCCCTGTGGGAAAACCACAGATCCTTTGATCCACGCGATGGGAAGCGTGACATTGCTGCTACAGCCTGGAAGGAAAGCGCAAGTGCATGCCCCCACTCGAGACGAGGCCTGACTCCCCTGGGGAGACTCCAGAAGTACCCAAAGATCCATGTCAGCCCCTGAGAGGAATCCTCGTTTCCGGCCCTGACTCCACACAAGGTTTTTGGCCCCGGTATCGACGGGAGAGGAATCCCGAAAGGCCCCCTAGCAACTCGCATGGGGACTGGCCTCTCCTGAGGCCTCCAGGGCGGGTCCCTGAGGTCCCCGTCGTAACTCGAGAACACCAGCCGCAACTCGAGAAATTCCAGGAAGTTCCCCCTTCCAGGCGAGATGAGGCTTATTTCCGATGAGGCGTCTGGAGACTAATGACACCTAACCTCTCGAACTTCGAAAGGGTCTTTCACACCCTTGCTGCAACTCAAGAAGTTCACCGCCATACCCGTCTCCACTCGAGAGGAAGAACGATCGTCCCGCCCACATCCAGAGGAGCCCCCTTTCCCCCTCGTAGCTCGAGATGAGGAATCCTTTCCCTGCTTTCAATGGGAAAGAATTCCCGGCGTTCCCGTCGCATCTCAAGCGGAGGCACTCTCAACAGGAAAGGCGAGAGGAACTCCATGGTCGTACCACCATTCCAAGAGTCCCCCAGATGTCTCAGTCCATTCCAGAGGAACCTTTTTGCCCTGCACTGGCTCATCTTTCACGCCGAGGATCGACTCACACCACGGTGGCACGTGGGACAGCCCTGTGGGAAAGCCTCGAGGGAAAGCCTCGAGGGAAAACCACAGATCCTTTGATCCACGCCACGGGAAGCGTGACATTGCTGCTACAGCCTGGAAGGAAAGTGCACGTGCATGCCCAGACTCGAGACGAGGCCTGACTCCCCTGGGGAGACTCCAGAAGTACCCAAAGATCCATGTCAGCCCCTGAGAGGAATCCTCGGTTCCGGCCCTGACGCCACACAAGGTTTTTGGCCCCGGTATCGACGGGAGAGGAATCCCGAGAGGCCCCCTAGCAACTCGCATGGGGACTGGCCTCTCCTGAGGCCACCAGGGCGGGTCCCTGAGGTCCCCGTCGTAACTCGAGAACACCTGCCGCAACTCGAGAAAATCCAGGAAGTTCTCCCTTCCAGTCGAGATGAGGCCTATTTCCGATGAGGCGTCTGGAGACTAATGACACCTAACCTCTGGAACTTCGAAAGGGTCTTTCACACCCTTGCTGCAACTCAAGAAGTTCACCGCCATACCCGTCTCCACTCGAGAGGAAGCACGATAGTCCCGCCCCCATCCAGAGGAGCCCCGTTTCCCCCTCGTAGCTCGAGATGAGGGATCCTTTCCCTGCTTTCAACGGGAAAGACTTCCCGGCGTTCCCGTCTCATCTCAAGAGGAGGCACTCTCAACAGGAAAGGCGAGAGGAACTCCCTGGTCGTACCACCATTCCAAGAGTCCCCCAGATGTCTCAGTCCATTCCAGAGGAAGCTCTTTGCCCTACACTGGCTCATCTTTCACGCCGAGGATCGACTCACACCACGGTGGCACGTGGGACAGCCCTATGGGAAAGCCTCGAGGGAAAGCCTCGAGGGAAAACCACAGATCCTTTGATCCACGCCACGGGAAGTGTGACATTGCTGCTACAGCCTGGAAGGAAAGCGCACGTGCATGCCCCCACTCGAGACGAGGCCTGACTCCCCTGGGGAGACTCCAGAAGTACCCAAAGATCCATGTCAGCCACTGAGAGGAATCCTCGGTTCCGGCCCTGACTCCACACAAGGTTTTTGGCCCCGGTATCGACGGGACAGCAATCCCGAGAGGCCCCCTAGCAACTCGCATGGGGACTGGCCTCTCCTGAGGCCACCAGGGCGGGTCCCTGAGGTCCCCGTCGTAACTCCAGAACACCTGCCGCAACTCGAGAAAATCCAGGAAGTTCTCCCTTCCAGGCGAGATGAGGCCTATTTCCGATGAGGCGTCTGGAGACTAATGACACCTAACCTCTGGAACTTCGAAAGGGTCTTTCACACCCTTGCTGCAACTCAAGAAGTTCACCGCCATACCCGTCTCCACTCTAGAGGAAGCACGATGGTACCGCCCACATCCAGAGGAGCCCCGTTTCCCCCTCGTAGCTCGAGATGAGGAATCCTTTCCCTGCTTTCAACGGGAAAGAATTCCCGGCGTTCCCGTCGCATCTCAAGAGGAGGCACTCTCAACAGGAAAGGCGAGAGGAACTCCATGGTTGTACCACCATTCCAAGAGTCCCCCAGATGTCTCAGTCCATTCCAGAGGAACCTCTTTGCCCTGCACTGGCTCATCTTTCACGCCGAGGATCGACTCACACCACGGTGGCTCGTGGGAGAGCCCTGTGGGAAAACCACAGATCCTTTGATCCACGCGATGGGAAGCGTGACATTGCTGCTACAGCCTGGAAGGAAAGCGCAAGTGCATGCCCCCACTCGAGACGAGGCCTGACTCCCCTGGGGAGACTCCAGAAGTACCCAAAGATCCATGTCAGCCCCTGAGAGGAATCCTCGTTTCCGGCCCTGACTCCACACAAGGTTTTTGGCCCCGGTATCGACGGGAGAGGAATCCCGAAAGGCCCCCTAGCAACTCGCATGGGGACTGGCCTCTCCTGAGGCCTCCAGGGCGGGTCCCTGAGGTCCCCGTCGTAACTCGAGAACACCAGCCGCAACTCGAGAAATTCCAGGAAGTTCCCCCTTCCAGGCGAGATGAGGCTTATTTCCGATGAGGCGTCTGGAGACTAATGACACCTAACCTCTCGAACTTCGAAAGGGTCTTTCACACCCTTGCTGCAACTCAAGAAGTTCACCGCCATACCCGTCTCCACTCGAGAGGAAGAACGATCGTCCCGCCCACATCCAGAGGAGCCCCCTTTCCCCCTCGTAGCTCGAGATGAGGAATCCTTTCCCTGCTTTCAATGGGAAAGAATTCCCGGCGTTCCAGTCGCATCTCAAGCGGAGGCACTCTCAACAGGAAAGGCGAGAGGAACTCCATGGTCGTACCACCATTCCAAGAGTCCCCCAGATGTCTCAGTCCATTCCAGAGGAACCTTTTTGCCCTGCACTGGCTCATCTTTCACGCCGAGGATCGACTCACACCACGGTGGCACGTGGGACAGCCCTGTGGGAAAGCCTCGAGGGAAAGCCTCGATGGAAAACCACAGATCCTTTGATCCACGCCACGGGAAGCGTGACATTGCTGCTACAGCCTGGAAGGAAAGTGCACGTGCATGCCCAGACTCGAGACGAGGCCTGACTCCCCTGGGGAGACTCCAGAAGTACCCAAAGATCCATGTCAGCCCCTGAGAGGAATCCTCGGTTCCGGCCCTGACGCCACACAAGGTTTTTGGCCCCGGTATCGACGGGAGAGGAATCCCGAGAGGCCCCCTAGCAACTCGCATGGGGACTGGCCTCTCCTGAGGCCACCAGGGCGGGTCCCTGAGGTCCCCGTCGTAACTCGAGAACACCTGCCGCAACTCGAGAAAATCCAGGAAGTTCTCCCTTCCAGTCGAGATGAGGCCTATTTCCGATGAGGCGTCTGGAGACTAATGACACCTAACCTCTGGAACTTCGAAAGGGTCTTTCACACCCTTGCTGCAACTCAATAAGTTCACCGCCATACCCGTCTCCACTCGAGAGGAAGCACGATAGTCCCGCCCCCATCCAGAGGAGCCCCGTTTCCCCCTCGTAGCTCGAGATGAGGGATCCTTTCCCTGCTTTCAACGGGAAAGACTTCCCGGCGTTCCCGTCTCATCTCAAGAGGAGGCACTCTCAACAGGAAAGGCGAGAGGAACTCCCTGGTCGTACCACCATTCCAAGAGTCCCCCAGATGTCTCAGTCCATTCCAGAGGAAGCTCTTTGCCCTACACTGGCTCATCTTTCACGCCGAGGATCGACTCACACCACGGTGGCACGTGGGACAGCCCTATGGGAAAGCCTCGAGGGAAAGCCTCGAGGGAAAACCACAGATCCTTTGATCCACGCCACGGGAAGCGTGACATTGCTGCTACAGCCTGGAAGGAAAGCGCACGTGCATGCCCCGACTCGAGACGAGGCCTGACTCCCCTGGGGAGACTCCAGAAGTATCCAAAGATCCATGTCAGCACCTGAGAGGAATCCTCGGTTCCGGCTCTGACTCCACACAAGGTTTTTGGCCCCGGTATCGACGGGAGAGGAATCCCGAGAGGGCCCCTAGCAACTCGCATGGGGACTGGCCTCTCCTGAGGCCACCAGGGCGGGTCCCTGAGGTCCCCGTCGTAACTCGAAAACACCTGCCGCAACTCGAGAAAATCCAGGAAGTTCTCCCTTCCAGGCGAGATGAGGCCTATTTCCGATGAGGCGTCTGGAGACTAATGACACCTAACCTCTGGAACTTCGAAAGGGTCTTTCACACCCTTGCTGCAACTCAAGAAGTTCACCGCCATACCCGTCTCCACTCGAGAGGAAGCACGATAGTCCCGCCCCCATCCAGAGGAGCCCCGTTTCCCCCTCGTAGCTCGAGATGAGGGATCCTTTCCCTGCTTTCAACGGGAAAGACTTCCCGGCGTTCCCGTCTCATCTCAAGAGGAGGCACTCTCAACAGGAAAGGCGAGAGGAACTCCCTGGTCGTACCACCATTCCAAGAGTCCCCCAGATGTCTCAGTCCATTCCAGAGGAAGCTCTTTGCCCTACACTGGCTCATCTTTCACGCCGAGGATCGACTCACACCACGGTGGCACGTGGGACAGCCCTATGGGAAAGCCTCGAGGGAAAGCCTCGAGGGAAAACCACAGATCCTTTGATCCACGCCACGGGAAGTGTGACATTGCTGCTACAGCCTGGAAGGAAAGCGCACGTGCATGCCCCCACTCGAGACGAGGCCTGACTCCCCTGGGGAGACTCCAGAAGTACCCAAAGATCCATGTCAGCCACTGAGAGGAATCCTCGGTTCCGGCCCTGACTCCACACAAGGTTTTTGGCCCCGGTATCGACGGGACAGCAATCCCGAGAGGCCCCCTAGCAACTCGCATGGGGACTGGCCTCTCCTGAGGCCACCAGGGCGGGTCCCTGAGGTCCCCGTCGTAACTCGAGAACACCTGCCGCAACTCGAGAAAATCCAGGAAGTTCTCCCTTCCAGGCGAGATGAGGCCTATTTCCGATGAGGCGTCTGGAGACTAATGACACCTAACCTCTGGAACTTCGAAAGGGTCTTTCACACCCTTGCTGCAACTCAAGAAGTTCACCGCCATACCCGTCTCCACTCTAGAGGAAGCACGATGGTACCGCCCACATCCAGAGGAGCCCCGTTTCCCCCTCGTAGCTCGAGATGAGGAATCCTTTCCCTGCTTTCAACGGGAAAGAATTCCCGGCGTTCCCGTCGCATCTCAAGAGGAGGCACTCTCAACAGGAAAGGCGAGAGGAACTCCATGGTTGTACCACCATTCCAAGAGTCCCCCAGATGTCTCAGTCCATTCCAGAGGAACCTCTTTGCCCTGCACTGGCTCATCTTTCACGCCGAGGATCGACTCACACCACGGTGGCTCGTGGGAGAGCCCTGTGGGAAAACCACAGATCCTTTGATCCACGCGATGGGAAGCGTGACATTGCTGCTACAGCCTGGAAGGAAAGCGCAAGTGCATGCCCCCACTCGAGACGAGGCCTGACTCCCCTGGGGAGACTCCAGAAGTACCCAAAGATCCATGTCAGCCCCTGAGAGGAATCCTCGTTTCCGGCCCTGACTCCACACAAGGTTTTTGGCCCCGGTATCGACGGGAGAGGAATCCCGAAAGGCCCCCTAGCAACTCGCATGGGGACTGGCCTCTCCTGAGGCCTCCAGGGCGGGTCCCTGAGGTCCCCGTCGTAACTCGAGAACACCAGCCGCAACTCGAGAAATTCCAGGAAGTTCCCCCTTCCAGGCGAGATGAGGCTTATTTCCGATGAGGCGTCTGGAGACTAATGACACCTAACCTCTCGAACTTCGAAAGGGTCTTTCACACCCTTGCTGCAACTCAAGAAGTTCACCGCCATACCCGTCTCCACTCGAGAGGAAGAACGATCGTCCCGCCCACATCCAGAGGAGCCCCCTTTCCCCCTCGTAGCTCGAGATGAGGAATCCTTTCCCTGCTTTCAATGGGAAAGAATTCCCGGCGTTCCCGTCGCATCTCAAGCGGAGGCACTCTCAACAGGAAAGGCGAGAGGAACTCCATGGTCGTACCACCATTCCAAGAGTCCCCCAGATGTCTCAGTCCATTCCAGAGGAACCTTTTTGCCCTGCACTGGCTCATCTTTCACGCCGAGGATCGACTCACACCACGGTGGCACGTGGGACAGCCCTGTGGGAAAGCCTCGAGGGAAAGCCTCGAGGGAAAACCACAGATCCTTTGATCCACGCCACGGGAAGCGTGACATTGCTGCTACAGCCTGGAAGGAAAGTGCACGTGCATGCCCAGACTCGAGACGAGGCCTGACTCCCCTGGGGAGACTCCAGAAGTACCCAAAGATCCATGTCAGCCCCTGAGAGGAATCCTCGGTTCCGGCCCTGACGCCACACAAGGTTTTTGGCCCCGGTATCGACGGGAGAGGAATCCCGAGAGGCCCCCTAGCAACTCGCATGGGGACTGGCCTCTCCTGAGGCCACCAGGGCGGGTCCCTGAGGTCCCCGTCGTAACTCGAGAACACCTGCCGCAACTCGAGAAAATCCAGGAAGTTCTCCCTTCCAGTCGAGATGAGGCCTATTTCCGATGAGGCGTCTGGAGACTAATGACACCTAACCTCTGGAACTTCGAAAGGGTCTTTCACACCCTTGCTGCAACTCAAGAAGTTCACCGCCATACCCGTCTCCACTCGAGAGGAAGCACGATAGTCCCGCCCCCATCCAGAGGAGCCCCGTTTCCCCCTCGTAGCTCGAGATGAGGGATCCTTTCCCTGCTTTCAACGGGAAAGACTTCCCGGCGTTCCCGTCTCATCTCAAGAGGAGGCACTCTCAACAGGAAAGGCGAGAGGAACTCCATGGTTGTACCACCATTCCAAGAGTCCCCCAGATGTCTCAGTCCATTCCAGAGGAACCTCTTTGCCCTGCACTGGCTCATCTTTCACGCCGAGGATCGACTCACACCACGGTGGCTCGTGGGAGAGCCCTGTGGGAAAACCACAGATCCTTTGATCCACGCGATGGGAAGCGTGACATTGCTGCTACAGCCTGGAAGGAAAGCGCAAGTGCATGCCCCCACTCGAGACGAGGCCTGACTCCCCTGGGGAGACTCCAGAAGTACCCAAAGATCCATGTCAGCCCCTGAGAGGAATCCTCGTTTCCGGCCCTGACTCCACACAAGGTTTTTGGCCCCGGTATCGACGGGAGAGGAATCCCGAAAGGCCCCCTAGCAACTCGCATGGGGACTGGCCTCTCCTGAGGCCTCCAGGGCGGGTCCCTGAGGTCCCCGTCGTAACTCGAGAACACCAGCCGCAACTCGAGAAATTCCAGGAAGTTCCCCCTTCCAGGCGAGATGAGGCTTATTTCCGATGAGGCGTCTGGAGACTAATGACACCTAACCTCTCGAACTTCGAAAGGGTCTTTCACACCCTTGCTGCAACTCAAGAAGTTCACCGCCATACCCGTCTCCACTCGAGAGGAAGAACGATCGTCCCGCCCACATCCAGAGGAGCCCCCTTTCCCCCTCGTAGCTCGAGATGAGGAATCCTTTCCCTGCTTTCAATGGGAAAGAATTCCCGGCGTTCCCGTCGCATCTCAAGCGGAGGCACTCTCAACAGGAAAGGCGAGAGGAACTCCATGGTCGTACCACCATTCCAAGAGTCCCCCAGATGTCTCAGTCCATTCCAGAGGAACCTTTTTGCCCTGCACTGGCTCATCTTTCACGCCGAGGATCGACTCACACCACGGTGGCACGTGGGACAGCCCTGTGGGAAAGCCTCGAGGGAAAGCCTCGAGGGAAAACCACAGATCCTTTGATCCACGCCACGGGAAGCGTGACATTGCTGCTACAGCCTGGAAGGAAAGTGCACGTGCATGCCCAGACTCGAGACGAGGCCTGACTCCCCTGGGGAGACTCCAGAAGTACCCAAAGATCCATGTCAGCCCCTGAGAGGAATCCTCGGTTCCGGCCCTGACGCCACACAAGGTTTTTGGCCCCGGTATCGACGGGAGAGGAATCCCGAGAGGCCCCCTAGCAACTCGCATGGGGACTGGCCTCTCCTGAGGCCACCAGGGCGGGTCCCTGAGGTCCCCGTCGTAACTCGAGAACACCTGCCGCAACTCGAGAAAATCCAGGAAGTTCTCCCTTCCAGTCGAGATGAGGCCTATTTCCGATGAGGCGTCTGGAGACTAATGACACCTAACCTCTGGAACTTCGAAAGGGTCTTTCACACCCTTGCTGCAACTCAAGAAGTTCACCGCCATACCCGTCTCCACTCGAGAGGAAGCACGATAGTCCCGCCCCCATCCAGAGGAGCCCCGTTTCCCCCTCGTAGCTCGAGATGAGGGATCCTTTCCCTGCTTTCAACGGGAAAGACTTCCCGGCGTTCCCGTCTCATCTCAAGAGGAGGCACTCTCAACAGGAAAGGCGAGAGGAACTCCCTGGTCGTACCACCATTCCAAGAGTCCCCCAGATGTCTCAGTCCATTCCAGAGGAAGCTCTTTGCCCTACACTGGCTCATCTTTCACGCCGAGGATCGACTCACACCACGGTGGCACGTGGGACAGCCCTATGGGAAAGCCTCGAGGGAAAGCCTCGAGGGAAAACCACAGATCCTTTGATCCACGCCACGGGAAGTGTGACATTGCTGCTACAGCCTGGAAGGAAAGCGCACGTGCATGCCCCCACTCGAGACGAGGCCTGACTCCCCTGGGGAGACTCCAGAAGTACCCAAAGATCCATGTCAGCCACTGAGAGGAATCCTCGGTTCCGGCCCTGACTCCACACAAGGTTTTTGGCCCCGGTATCGACGGGACAGCAATCCCGAGAGGCCCCCTAGCAACTCGCATGGGGACTGGCCTCTCCTGAGGCCACCAGGGCGGGTCCCTGAGGTCCCCGTCGTAACTCCAGAACACCTGCCGCAACTCGAGAAAATCCAGGAAGTTCTCCCTTCCAGGCGAGATGAGGCCTATTTCCGATGAGGCGTCTGGAGACTAATGACACCTAACCTCTGGAACTTCGAAAGGGTCTTTCACACCCTTGCTGCAACTCAAGAAGTTCACCGCCATACCCGTCTCCACTCTAGAGGAAGCACGATGGTACCGCCCACATCCAGAGGAGCCCCGTTTCCCCCTCGTAGCTCGAGATGAGGAATCCTTTCCCTGCTTTCAACGGGAAAGAATTCCCGGCGTTCCCGTCGCATCTCAAGAGGAGGCACTCTCAACAGGAAAGGCGAGAGGAACTCCATGGTTGTACCACCATTCCAAGAGTCCCCCAGATGTCTCAGTCCATTCCAGAGGAACCTCTTTGCCCTGCACTGGCTCATCTTTCACGCCGAGGATCGACTCACACCACGGTGGCTCGTGGGAGAGCCCTGTGGGAAAACCACAGATCCTTTGATCCACGCGATGGGAAGCGTGACATTGCTGCTACAGCCTGGAAGGAAAGCGCAAGTGCATGCCCCCACTCGAGACGAGGCCTGACTCCCCTGGGGAGACTCCAGAAGTACCCAAAGATCCATGTCAGCCCCTGAGAGGAATCCTCGTTTCCGGCCCTGACTCCACACAAGGTTTTTGGCCCCGGTATCGACGGGAGAGGAATCCCGAAAGGCCCCCTAGCAACTCGCATGGGGACTGGCCTCTCCTGAGGCCTCCAGGGCGGGTCCCTGAGGTCCCCGTCGTAACTCGAGAACACCAGCCGCAACTCGAGAAATTCCAGGAAGTTCCCCCTTCCAGGCGAGATGAGGCTTATTTCCGATGAGGCGTCTGGAGACTAATGACACCTAACCTCTCGAACTTCGAAAGGGTCTTTCACACCCTTGCTGCAACTCAAGAAGTTCACCGCCATACCCGTCTCCACTCGAGAGGAAGAACGATCGTCCCGCCCACATCCAGAGGAGCCCCCTTTCCCCCTCGTAGCTCGAGATGAGGAATCCTTTCCCTGCTTTCAATGGGAAAGAATTCCCGGCGTTCCAGTCGCATCTCAAGCGGAGGCACTCTCAACAGGAAAGGCGAGAGGAACTCCATGGTCGTACCACCATTCCAAGAGTCCCCCAGATGTCTCAGTCCATTCCAGAGGAACCTTTTTGCCCTGCACTGGCTCATCTTTCACGCCGAGGATCGACTCACACCACGGTGGCACGTGGGACAGCCCTGTGGGAAAGCCTCGAGGGAAAGCCTCGATGGAAAACCACAGATCCTTTGATCCACGCCACGGGAAGCGTGACATTGCTGCTACAGCCTGGAAGGAAAGTGCACGTGCATGCCCAGACTCGAGACGAGGCCTGACTCCCCTGGGGAGACTCCAGAAGTACCCAAAGATCCATGTCAGCCCCTGAGAGGAATCCTCGGTTCCGGCCCTGACGCCACACAAGGTTTTTGGCCCCGGTATCGACGGGAGAGGAATCCCGAGAGGCCCCCTAGCAACTCGCATGGGGACTGGCCTCTCCTGAGGCCACCAGGGCGGGTCCCTGAGGTCCCCGTCGTAACTCGAGAACACCTGCCGCAACTCGAGAAAATCCAGGAAGTTCTCCCTTCCAGTCGAGATGAGGCCTATTTCCGATGAGGCGTCTGGAGACTAATGACACCTAACCTCTGGAACTTCGAAAGGGTCTTTCACACCCTTGCTGCAACTCAAGAAGTTCACCGCCATACCCGTCTCCACTCGAGAGGAAGCACGATAGTCCCGCCCCCATCCAGAGGAGCCCCGTTTCCCCCTCGTAGCTCGAGATGAGGGTTCCTTTCCCTGCTTTCAACGGGAAAGACTTCCCGGCGTTCCCGTCTCATCTCAAGAGGAGGCACTCTCAACAGGAAAGGCGAGAGGAACTCCCTGGTCGTACCACCATTCCAAGAGTCCCCCAGATGTCTCAGTCCATTCCAGAGGAAGCTCTTTGCCCTACACTGGCTCATCTTTCACGCCGAGGATCGACTCACACCACGGTGGCACGTGGGACAGCCCTATGGGAAAGCCTCGAGGGAAAGCCTCGAGGGAAAACCACAGATCCTTTGATCCACGCGACGGGAAGCGTGACATTGCTGCTACAGCCTGGAAGGAAAGCGCACGTGCATGCCCCGACTCGAGACGAGGCCTGACTCCCCTGGGGAGACTCCAGAAGTATCCAAAGATCCATGTCAGCACCTGAGAGGAATCCTCGGTTCCGGCCCTGACTCCACACAAGGTTTTTGGCCCCGGTATCGACGGGAGAGGAATCCCGAGAGGGCCCCTAGCAACTCGCATGGGGACTGGCCTCTCCTGAGGCCACCAGGGCGGGTCCCTGAGGTCCCCGTCGTAACTCGAAAACACCTGCCGCAACTCGAGAAAATCCAGGAAGTTCTCCCTTCCAGGCGAGATGAGGCCTATTTCCGATGAGGCGTCTGGAGACTAATGACACCTAACCTCTGGAACTTCGAAAGGGTCTTTCACACCCTTGCTGCAACTCAGGAAGTTCACCGCCATACCCGTCTCCACTCGAGAGGAAGCACAATGGTCCCGCCCACATCCAGAGGAGCCTCGTTTCCCCCTCGTAGCTCGAGATGAGGGATCCTTTCCCTGCTTTCAATGGGAAAGAATTCCCGGCGTTCCCGTCGCATCTCAAGAGGAGGCACTCTAAACAGGAAAGGCGAGAGGAACTCCATGGTCGTACCACCATTCCAAGAGTCCCCCAGATGTCTCAGTCCATTCCAGAGGAACCTCTTTGCCCTGCACTGGCTCATCTTTCACGCCGAGGATCGACTCACAACACGGTGGCACGTGGGACAGCCCTGTGGGAAAGCCTCGAGGGAAAGCCTCAAGGGAGAACCACAGATCGTTTGATTCACGCCACGGGAAGCGTGACATTGCTGCTACAGCCTTGAAGGAAAGCGCACGTGCATGCCCCCACTTGAGACGAGGCCTGACTCCCCTGGGGAGACTCCAGAAGTACCCAAAGATCCATGTCAGCCACTGAGAGGAATCCTCGGTTCCGGCCCTGACTCCACACAAGGTTTTTGGCCCCGGTATCGACGGGAGAGGAATCCCGAGAGGCCCCCTAGCAACTCGCATGGGGACTGGCCTCTCCTGAGGCCACCAGGGCGGGTCCCTGAGGTCCCCGTCGTAACTCGAGAACACCTGCCGCAACTCGAGAAAATCCAGGAAGTTCTCCCTTCCAGGCGAGATGAGGCCTATTTCCGATGAGGCGTCTGGAGACTAATGACACCTAACCTCTGGAACTTCGAAAGGGTCTTTCACACCCTTGCTGCAACTCAAGAAGTTCACCGCCATACCCGTCTCCACTCTAGAGGAAGCACGATGGTACCGCCCACATCCAGAGGAGCCCCGTTTCCCCCTCGTAGCTCGAGATGAGGAATCCTTTCCCTGCTTTCAACGGGAAAGAATTCCCGGCGTTCCCGTCGCATCTCAAGAGGAGGCACTCTCAACAGGAAAGGCGAGAGGAACTCCATGGTTGTACCACCATTCCAAGAGTCCCCCAGATGTCTCAGTCCATTCCAGAGGAACCTCTTTGCCCTGCACTGGCTCATCTTTCATGCCGAGGATCGACTCACACCACGGTGGCTCGTGGGAGAGCCCTGTGGGAAAACCACAGATCCTTTGATCCACGCGATGGGAAGCGTGACATTGCTGCTACAGCCTGGAAGGAAAGCGCAAGTGCATGCCCCCACTCGAGACGAGGCCTGACTCCCCTGGGGAGACTCCAGAAGTACCCAAAGATCCATGTCAGCCCCTGAGAGGAATCCTCGTTTCCGGCCCTGACTCCACACAAGGTTTTTGGCCCCGGTATCGACGGGAGAGGAATCCCGAGAGGCCCCCTAGCAACTCGCATGGGGACTGGCCTCTCCTGAGGCCTCCAGGGCGGGTCCCTGAGGTCCCCGTCGTAACTCGAGAACACCAGCCGCAACTCGAGAAATTCCAGGAAGTTCCCCCTTCCAGGCGAGATGAGGCTTATTTCCGATGAGGCGTCTGGAGACTAATGACACCTAACCTCTCGAACTTCGAAAGGGTCTTTCACACCCTTGCTGCAACTCAAGAAGTTCACCGCCATACCCGTCTCCACTCGAGAGGAAGAACGATCGTCCCGCCCACATCCAGAGGAGCCCCCTTTCCCCCTCGTAGCTCGAGATGAGGAATCATTTCCCTGCTTTCAATGGGAAAGAATTCCCGGCGTTCCCGTCGCATCTCAAGCGGAGGCACTCTCAACAGGAAAGGCGAGAGGAACTCCATGGTCGTACCACCATTCCAAGAGTCCCCCAGATGTCTCAGTCCATTCCAGAGGAACCTCTTTGCCCTGCACTGGCTCATCTTTCACGCCGAGGATCGACTCACACCACGGTGGCACGTGGGACAGCCCTGTGGGAAAGCCTCGAGGGAAAGCCTCGAGGGAAAACCACAGATCCTTTGATCCACGCCACGGGAAGCGTGACATTGCTGCTACAGCCTGGAAGGAAAGTGCACGTGCATGCCCAGACTCGAGACGAGGCCTGACTCCCCTGGGGAGACTCCAGAAGTACCCAAAGATCCATGTCAGCCCCTGAGAGGAATCCTCGGTTCCGGCCCTGACTCCACACAAGGTTTTTGGCCCCGGTATCGACGGGAGAGGAATCCCGAGAGGCCCTCTAGCAAGTCGCATGGGGACTGGCCTCTCCTGAGGCCACCAGGGCGGGTCCCTGAGGTCCCCGTCGTAACTCGAGAACACCTGCCGTAACTCGAGAAAATCCAGGAAGTTCTCCCTTCCAGGCGAGATGAGGCCTATTTCCGATGAGGCGTCTGGAGACTAATGACACCTAACCTCTGGAACTTCGAAAGGGTCTTTCACACCCTTGCTGCAATTCAAGAAGTTCACCGCCATACCCGTCTCCACTCCAGAGGAAGCACGATGGTCCCGCCCACATCCAGAGGAGCCCCGTTTACCCCTCGGAGTTCGAGATGAGGGATCCTTTCCCTGCTTTCAACGGGAAAGAATTCCCGGCGTTCCCGTCGCATCTCAAGAGGAGGCACTCTCAACAGGAAAGGCGAGAGGAACTCCATGGTCGTACCACCATTCCAAGAGTCCCCCAGATGATTCAGTCCATTCCAGAGGAACCTCTTTGCCATGCACTGGCTCATCTTTCACGCCGAGGATCGACTCACACCACGGTGGCACGTGGGACAGCCCTGTGGGAAAGCCTCGAGGGAAAACCACAGATACTTTGATCCACGCGATGGGAAGCGTGACATTGCTGCTACAGCCTGGAAGGAAAGCGCACGTGCATGCCCCCACTCGAGACGAGGCCTGACTCCCCTGGGGAGACTCCAGAAGTACCCAAAGATCCATGTCACCCCTGAGAGGAATCCTCGGTTCCGGCCCTGAATCCACACAAGGTTTTTGGCCCCGGTATCCACGGGAGAGGAATCCCGAGAGGCCCCCTAGCAACTCGCATGGGCCTGGCCTCTCCTGAGGCCATCAGGGCGGGTCCCTGAGGTCCCCGTCGTAACTCGAGAACACCTGCCGCAACTCGAGAAAATCCAGGAAGTTCTCCCTTCCAGGCGAGATGAGGCCTATTTTCGATGAGGCGTCTGGAGACTAATGACACCTAACCTCTGGAACTTCGAAAGGGTCTTTCACACCCTTGCTGCAACTCAAGAAGTTCACCGCCATACCCGTCTCCACTCGAGAGGAAGCACGACGGTCCCGCCCACATCCAGAGGAGCCCCGTTTCCCCCTCTTAGCTCGAGATGAGGGATCCTTTCCCTGCATTCAACGGGAAAGAATTCCCGGCGTTCCCGTCGCATCTCAAGAGGAGGCACTCTCAACAGGAAAGGCGAGAGGAACTCCATGGTCGTACCATCATTCCAAGAGTCCCCCAGATGTCTCAGTCCATTCCAGAGGAAACTCTTTGCCCTGCACTGGCTCATCTTTCACGCCTAGGATCGACTCACACCACGGTGGCACGTGGGACAGCCCTGTGGGAAAGCCTCGAGGGAAAGCCTCGAGGGAAAACCACAGATCCTTTGATCCACGCGACGGGAAGCGTGACATTGCTGCTACAGCCTGGAAGGAAAGCGCACGTGCATGCCCCCACTCGAGACGAGGCCTGACTCCCCTGGGGAGACTCCAGAAATACCCAAAGATCCATGTCACCCATGAGAGGAATCCTCGGTTCCGGCCCTGACTCCACACAAGGTTTTTGACCCCGGTATCCACGGGAGAGGAATCCCGAGAGGCCCCCTAGCAACTCGCATGGGGACTGGCCTCTCCTGAGGCCACCAGGGCGGGTCCCTGAGGTCCCCGTCGTAACTCGAGAACACCTGCCGCAACTCGAGAATATCCAGGAAGTTCTCCCTTCCAGGCGAGATGAGGCCTATTTCCGATGAGGCATCTGGAGACTAATGACACCTAACCTATGGAACTTCGAAAGGGTCTTTCACACCCTTGCTGCAACTCAAGAAGTTCACCGCCATACCCGTCTCCACTCCAGAGGAAGCACGATGGTCCCGCCCACATCCAGAGGAGCCCCGTTTCCCCCTCGGAGTTCGAGATGAGGGATCCTTTCCCTGCTTTCAACGGGAAAAAATTCCCGGCGTTCCCGTCGCATCTCAAGAGGAGGCACTCTCAACAGGAAAGGGGAGAGGAACTCCATGGTCGTACCACCATTCCAAGAGTCCCCCAGATGTTTCAGTCCATTCCAGAGGAACCTCTTTGCCATGCACTGGCTCATCTTTCACGCCGAGGATCGACTCACACCACGGTGGCACGTGGGACAGCCCTGTGGGAAAGCCTCGGGGGAAAACCACAGATACTTTGATCCACGCGACGGGAAGTGTGACATTGCTGCTACAGCCTGGAAGGAAAGCGCACGTGCATGCCCCTACTCGAGACGAGGCCTGACTCCCCTGGGGAGACTCCAGAAGTACCCAAAGATCCATGTCAGCCCCTGAGAGGAATCCTCGGTTCCGGCCCTGAATCCACACAAGGTTTTTGGCCCCGGTATCCACGGGAGAGGAATCCCGAGGGGCCCCCTAGCAACTCGCATGGGCCTGGCCTCTCCTGAGGCCATCAGGGCGGGTCCCTGAGGTCCCCGTCGTAACTCGAGAACACCTGCCGCAACTCGAGAAAATCCAGGAAGTTCTCCCTTCCAGGCGAGATGAGGCCTATTTCCGATGAGGCGTCTGGAGACTAATGACACCTAACCTCTGGAACTTCGAAAGGGTCTTTCACACCCTTGCTGCAACTCAAGAAGTTCACCGCCATACCCGTCTCCACTCGAGAGGAAGCACGACGGTCCCGCCCACATCCAGAGGAGCCCCGTTTCCCCCTCGTAGCTCGAGATGAGGGATCCTTTCCCTGCATTCAACGGGAAAGAATTCCCGGCGTTCCCGTCGCATCTCAAGAGGAGGCACTCTTAACAGGAAAGGCGAGAGGAACTCCATGGTCGTACCATCATTCCAAGAGTCCCCCAGATGTCTCAGTCCATTCCAGAGGAACCTCTTTGCCCTGCACTGGCTCATCTTTCACGCCTAGGATCGACTCACACCACGGTGGCACGTGGGACAGCCCTGTGGGAAAGCCTCGAGGGAAAGCCTCGAGGGAAAACCACAGATCCTTTGATCCACGCGACGGGAAGCGTGACATTGCTGCTACAGCCTGGAAGGAAAGCGCACGTGCATGCCCCCACTCGAGACGAGGCCTGACTCCCCTGGGGAGACTCCAGAAGTACCCAAAGATCCATGTCACCCATGAGA
Source organism: Capricornis sumatraensis (assembly GCF_032405125.1). Lineage (NCBI taxonomy): Eukaryota > Metazoa > Chordata > Mammalia > Artiodactyla > Bovidae > Capricornis > Capricornis sumatraensis. The sequence goes on from NW_027184618.1 coordinate 2,147,855, forward strand.
GGAATCCTCGGTTCCGGCCCTGACTCCACACAAGGTTTTTGACCCCGGTATCGACGAGAGAGAAATCCCGAGAGGCCCCCTAGCAACTCGCTTGGGGACTGGCCTCACCTGAGGCCACCAGGGCGGGTCCCTGAGGTCCCCGTCGTAACTCGAGAACACCTGCCGCAACTCGAGAAAATCCAGGAAGTTCTCCCTTCCAGGCGAGATGAGGCCTATTTCCGATGAGGCATCTGGAGACTAATGACACCTAACCTCTGCAACTTCGAAAGGGTCTTTCACACCCTTGCTGCAACTGAAGAAGTTCACCGCCATACCCGTCTCCACTCGCGAGGAAGCACGATGGTCCCTCCCAAATCCAGAGGAGCCCCGTTTCCCCCTCGTAGCTCGAGATGAGGGATCCTTTCCCTGGTTTCAACGGGAAAGAATTCCCGGCGTTCCCGTCGCATCTCAAGAGGAGGCACTCTCAACAGGAAAGGCGAGAGGAACTCCATGGTCGTACCACCATTCCAAGAGTCCCCCAGATGTCTCAGTCCATTCCAGAGGAACCTCTTTGCCCTGCACTGGCTCATCTTTCACGCCGAGGATCGACTCACACCACGGTGGCACGTGGGAGAGGCTTGTGGGAAAGACTCGAGGGAAAGCCTCGAGGGAAAACCACAGACCCTTTAATCCACGCGACGGGAAGCGTGACATTGCTGCTACAGCCTGGAAGGAAAGCGCACGTGCATGCCCCCACTCGAGACGAGGCCTGACTCCCCTGGGGAGACTCCAGAAGTACCCAAAGATCCATGTCAGCCCCTGAGAGGAATCCTCGGTTCCGGCCCTGACTACACACAAGGTTTTTGGCCCCGGAATTGACGGGAGAGGAACCCCAAGAGGTCCCCTAGCACCTCGCATGGGGACTGGCCTCTCCTGAGGCCACCAGGTCGGGTCCCTGAGGTCACCGTCGTAACTCGAGAACACCTGCCGCAACTCGAGAAAATCCAGGAAGTTCTCCCTTCCAGGCGAGATGAGGCCTATTTCCGATGAGGCGTCTGGAGACTAATGACACCTAACCTCTGGAACTTCGAAAGGGTCTTTCACACCCTTGCTGCAACTCAAGAAGTTCACCGCCATACCCGTCTCCACTCGAGAGGAAGCACGATGGTCCCGCCCACATCCAGAGGATCCCCGTTTCCCCCTCGTATCTCGAGATGAGGGATCCTTTCCCTGCTTTCAACGGGAAAGAATTCCCGGCGTTCCCGTCGCATCTCAAGAGGAGGCACTTTCAACAGGAAAGGCAAGAGGAACTCCATGGTCGTACCACCATTCTAAGAGTCCCCCAGAAGTCTCAGTCCATTCCAGAGGAACCTCTTTGCCCTGCACTGGCTCATCTTTCACGCCGAGGATCGACTCACACCACGGTGGCACGTGGGACAGCCCTGTGGGAAAGCCTCGAGGGAAAGCCTCGAGGGAAAACCACAGATCCTTTGATCCAGGCCACGGGAAGCGTGACATTACTGCTACAGCCTGGAAGGAAAGCACACGTGCATGCCCCCACTCGAGACGAGGCCTGACTCCCCTGTGGAGACTCCACAAGTACCCAAAGATCAATGTCAGCCCCTGAGAGGAATCCTCGGTTCCGGCCCTGACTCCACACAAGGTTTTTGGCCCCGGTATCGAAGGGAGAGGAATCCCGAGAGGCCCCCTAGCAACTCGCCTGGGGACTGGCCTCTCCTGAGGCCACCAGGGCGGGTCCCTGAGGTCACCATCGTAACTCGAGAACACCGGCTGCAACTCGAGAAAATCCAGGAAATTCTCCCTTCCAGGCTAGATGAGGCCTATTTCCGATGAGGCGTCTGGAGACTAATGACACTTAACCTCTGGAACTTCGAAAGGGTCTTTCACACCCTTGCTGCAACTCAAGAAGTTCACCGCCATACCCGTCTCCACTCGCGAGGAAGCACGATGGTCCCTCCCAAATCCAGAGGAGCCCCGTTTCCCCCTCGTAGCTCGAGATGAGGGATCCTTTCCCTGCTTTCAACGGGAAAGAATTCCCGGCGTTCCCGTCGCATCTCAAGAGGAGGCACTCTCAACAGGAAAGGCGAGAGGAACTCCATGGTCGTACCACCATTCCAAGAGTCCCCCAGATGTCTCAGTCCATTCCAGAGGAACCTCTTTGCCCTGCACTGGCTCATCTTTCACGCCGAGGATCGACTCACACCACAGTGGCACGTGGGAGAGCCCTGTGGGAAAGCCTCGAGGGAAAGCCTCGAGGGAAAACCACAGATCCTTTAATCCACGCGACGGGAAGCGTGACATTGCTGCTACAGCCTGGAAGGAAAGCGCACGTGCATGCCCCCACTCGAGACGAGGCCTGACTTCCCTGGGGAGACTCCACAAGTACCCAAAGATCCATGTCAGCCCCTGAGAGGAATCCTCGGTTCCGGCCCTGACTACACACAAGGTTTTTGGCCCCGGAATTGACGGGAGAGGAACCCCAAGAGGTCCCCTAGCACCTCGCATGGGGACTGGCCTCTCCTGAGGCCACCAGGGCGGGTCCCTGAGGTCACCGTCGTAACTCGAGAACACCTGCCGCAACTCGTGAAAATCCCGGAAGTTCTCCCTTCCAGGCGAGATGAGGCCTATTTCCGATGAGGCGTCTGGAGACTAATGACACCTAACCTCTGGAACTTCGAAAGGGTCTTTCACACCCTTGCTGCAACTCAAGAAGTTCACCGCCATACCCGTCTCCACTCGAGAGGAAGCACGATGGTCCCGCCCACATCCAGAGGAGCCACGTTTCCCCCTCGTAGATCAAGATGAGGGATCCTTTCCCTGCTTTCAACGGGAAAGAATTCCCGGCGTTCCCGTCGCATCTCAAGAGGAGGCACTCTCAACAGGAAAGGAGAGAGGAACTCCATGGTCGTACCACCATTCCAAGAGTCCCCCAGATGTCTCAGTCCATTCCAGAGGAACCTCTTTGCCCTGCACTGGCTCATCTTTCACGCCGAGGATCGACTCATACCACAGTGGCACGTGCGACAGCCCTGTGGGAAAGCCTCGAGGGAAAACCACAGATCCTTTGATGCACGCGACGGGAATCGTGACATTGCTGCTACAGCCTGGAAGGAAAGCGCACGTGCATGCCCCCACTCGAGACGAGGCCTGACTCCCCTGGGGAGACTCCAGAAGTACCCAAAGATCCATGTCAGCCCCTGAGAGGAATCCTCGGTTCCGGCCCTGACTCCACACAAGGTTTTTGGCCCCGGTATCGACGGGAGAGGAATCCCGAGAGGCCCCCTAGCAACTCGCATGGGGACTGGCCTCTCCTGAGGCCACCAGGGCGGGTCCCTGAGGTCCCCGTCGTAACTCGAGAACACCTGCCGCAACTCGAGAAAATCCAGGAAGTTCTCCCTTCCAGGCGAGATGAGGCCTATTTCCGATGAGGCGTCTGGAGCCTAATGAGACCTAACCTCTGGAACTTCGAAAGGGTCTTTCACACCCTTGCTGCAACTCAAGAAGTTCACCGCCATACCCGTCTCCACTCGAGAGGAAGCACGATGGTCCCGCCCACATCCAGAGGAGCCCCGTTTCCCCCTCGTAGCTCGAGATGAGGGATCCTTTCCCTGCTTTCAACGGGAAAGAATTCCCGGCGTTCCCGTCGCATCTCAAGAGGAGGCACTCTCAACAGGAAAGGCGAGAGGAACTCCATGGTCGTACCACCATTCCAAGAGTCCCCCAGATGTCTCAGTCCATTCCAGAGGAACCTCTTTGCCCTGCACTGGCTCATCTTTCACGCCAGGATCGACTCACACCACGGTGGCACGTGGGACAGCCCTGTGGGAAAGCCTCGAGGGAAAGCCTCGAGGGAAAACCACAGATCCTTTGATCCACGCGAAGGGAAGCGTAACATTGCTGCTACAGCCTGGAAGGAAAGCGCACGTGCATGCCCCCACTCGAGACGAGGCCTGACTCCCCTGGGGAGACTCCAGAAGTACCCAAAGATCCATGTCAGCCTCTGAGAGGAATCCTCGGTTCCGGCCCTGACTCCACACAAGGTTTTTGGCCCCGGTATCGACGGGAGAGGAATCCCGAGAGGCCCCCTAGCAACTCGCATGGGGACTGGCCTCTCCTGAGGCCACCAGGGCGGATCCCTGAGGTCCCCGTCGTAACTCGAGAACACCTGCCGCAACTCGAGAAAATCCAGGAAGTTCACCATTCCAGGCAAGATGAGGCCTATTTCCGATGAGGCATCTGGAGACTAATGACACCAAACCTCTGGAACTTCGGAAGGGTCTTTCACACCCTTGCTGCAACTCAAGAAGTTCACCGCCATACCCGTCTCCACTCGAGAGGAAACACGATGGTCCCGCCCACATCCAGAGGAGCCCCGTTTCCCCATCGTAGCTCGAGATGAGGGATCCTTTCCCTGCTTTCAACGGGAAAGAATTCCTGCGTTCCCGTCGCATCTCAAGAGGAGGCACTCTCAACAGGAAAGGCGAGAGGAACTCCATGGTCGTACCACCATTCCAAGAGTCCCCCAGATGTCTCAGTCCATTCCAGAGGAACCTCTTTGCCCTGCACTGGCTCATCTTTCACGCCGAGGATCGATTCACACCACGGTGGCACGTGCGACAGCCCTGTGGGAAAGCCTCGAGGGAAAACCAGAGATCCTTTGATCCACGCGACGGGAAGCGTGACATTGCTGCTACAGCCTGGAAGGAAAGCGCACGTGCATGCCCCGACTCGAGACGAGGCCTGACTCCCCTGGGGAGACTCCAGAAGTACCCAAAGATACATGTAAGCCCCTGAGAGGAATCCTCGTTTCCGGACCTGACTCCACACAAAGTTTTTGGCCCCGGTATCGACGGGAGAGGAATCCCGAGAGGCCCCCTAGCATCTCGCATGGGGACTGGCCTCTCCTGAGGCCACCAGGGCGGGTCCCTGAGGTCCCCGTCGTAACTCGAGAGCACCTGCCGCAACTCGATAAAATCCAGGAAGTTCTCCCTTCCAGGCGAGATGAGGCCTATTTCCGATGAGGCGTCTGGAGACTAATGACACCTAACCTCTGGAACTTCGAAAGGGTCTTTCACACCCTTGCTGCAACTCAAGAAGTTCACCGCCATACCCGTCTCCACTCGAGAGGAAGCACGATGGTCCCGCCCACATCCAGAGGAGCCCCATTTCCCCCTCGTAGCTCGAGATGAGGGATCCTTTCCCTGCTTTCAACGGGAAAGTATTCCCGGCGTTCCCGTCGCATCTCAAGAGGAGGCACTCTCAACAGGAAAGGCGAGAGGAACTCCATGGTCGTACCACCATTCCAAGAGTCCCCCAGATGTCTCAGTCCATTCCAGAGGAACCTCTTTGCCCTGCACTGGCTCATCTTTCAAGCCGAGGATCGACTCACAACACGGTGGCACGTGGGACAGCCCTGTGGGAAAGCCTCGAGGGAAAGCCTCGAGGGAAAACCACAGATCCTTTGATCCACGCGACGGGAAGCGTGACATTGCTGCTACAGCCTGGAAGGAAAGCGCACGTGCATGCCCCCACTCGAGACGAGGCCTGACTCCCCTGGGGAGACTCCAGAAGTACCCAAAGATCCATGTCAGCCCCTGAGAGGAATCCTCGGTTCCTGCCCTGACTCCACACAAGCTTTTTGGCCCCGGTATCGACGGGAGAGGAATCCCGAGAGGCCCCCTAGCAACTCGCATGGGGACTGGCCTCTCCTGAGGCCACCAGGGCGGGTCCCTGAGGTCCCCGTCGTAACTCGAGAACACCTGCCGCAAATCGATAAAATCCAGGAAGTTCTCCCTTCCAGGCGAGATGAGGCCTATTTCCGATGAGGCGTCTGGAGACTAATGACACCTAACCCCTGGAACTTCGAAAGGGTCTTTCACACCCTTGCTGCAACTCAAGAAGTTCACCGCCATACCCGTCTCCACTCGAGAGAAAGCACGATGGTCCCGCCCACATCCAGAGGAGCCCCGTTTCCCCCTCGTAGCTCGAGATGAGGGATCCTTTCCCTCCTTTCAACGGGAAAGAATTCCCGGCGTTCCCGTCGCATCTCAAGAGGAGGCACTCTCAACAGGAAAGGCGAGAGGAACTCCATGGTCGTACCACCATTCTAAGAGTCCCCCAGAAGTCTCAGTCCATTCCAGAGGAACCTCTTTGCCCTGCACTGGCTCATCTTTCACGCCGAGGATCGACTCACACCACGGTGGCACGTGGGACAGCCCTGTGGGAAAGCCTCGAGGGAAAGCCTCGAGGGAAAACCACAGATCCTTTGATCCAGGCCACGGGAAGCGTGACATTACTGCTACAGCCTGGAAGGAAAGCACACGTGCATGCCCCCACTCGAGACGAGGCCTGACTCCCCTGTGGAGACTCCACAAGTACCCAAAGAACAATGTCAGCCCCTGAGAGGAATCCTCGGTTCCGGCCCTGACTCCACACAAGGTTTTTGGCCCCGGTATCGAAGGGAGAGGAATCCCGAGAGGCCCCCTAGCAACTCGCCTGGGGACTGGCCTCTCCTGAGGCCACCAGGGCGGGTCCCTGAGGTCACCATCGTAACTCGAGAACACCGGCTGCAACTCGAGAAAATCCAGGAAATTCTCCCTTCCAGGCTAGATGAGGCCTATTTCCGATGAGGCGTCTGGAGACTAATGACACTTAACCTCTGGAACTTCGAAAGGGTCTTTCACACCCTTGCTGCAACTCAAGAAGTTCACCGCCATACCCGTCTCCACTCGCGAGGAAGCACGATGGTCCCTCCCAAATCCAGAGGAGCCCCGTTTCCCCCTCGTAGCTCGAGATGAGGGATCCTTTCCCTGCTTTCAACGGGAAAGAATTCCCGGCGTTCCCGTCGCATCTCAAGAGGAGGCACTCTCAACAGGAAAGGCGAGAGGAACTCCATGGTCGTACCACCATTCCAAGAGTCCCCCAGATGTCTCAGTCCATTCCAGAGGAACCTCTTTGGCCTGCACTGGCTCATCTTTCACGCCGAGGATCGACTCACACCACAGTGGCACGTGGGAGAGCCCTGTGGGAAAGCCTCGAGGGAAAGCCTCGAGGGAAAACCACAGATCCTTTAATCCACGCGACGGGAAGCGTGACATTGCTGCTACAGCCTGGAAGGAAAGCGCACGTGCATGCCCCCACTCGAGACGAGGCCTGACTTCCCTGGGGAGACTCCACAAGTACCCAAAGATCCATGTCAGCACCTGAGAGGAATCCTCGGTTCCGGCCCTGACTACACACAAGGTTTTTGGCCCCGGAATTGACGGGAGAGGAACCCCAAGAGGTCCCCTAGCACCTCGCATGGGGACTGGCCTCTCCTGAGGCCACCAGGGCGGGTCCCTGAGGTCACCGTCGTAACTCGAGAACACCTGCCGCAACTCGTGAAAATCCCGGAAGTTCTCCCTTCCAGGCGAGATGAGGCCTATTTCCGATGAGGCGTCTGGAGACTAATGACACCTAACCTCTGGAACTTCGAAAGGGTCTTTCACACCCTTGCTGCAACTCAAGAAGTTCACCGCCATACCCGTCTCCACTCGAGAGGAAGCACGATGGTCCCGCCCACATCCAGAGGAGCCACGTTTCCCCCTCGTAGATCAAGATGAGGGATCCTTTCCCTGCTTTCAACGGGAAAGAATTCCCGGCGTTCCCGTCGCATCTCAAGAGGAGGCACTCTCAACAGGAAAGGAGAGAGGAACTCCATGGTCGTACCACCATTCCAAGAGTCCCCCAGATGTCTCAGTCCATTCCAGAGGAACCTCTTTGCCCTGCACTGGCTCATCTTTCACGCCGAGGATCGACTCACACCACAGTGGCACGTGCGACAGCCCTGTGGGAAAGCCTCGAGGGAAAACCACAGATCCTTTGATGCACGCGACGGGAATCGTGACATTGCTGCTACAGCCTGGAAGGAAAGCGCACGTGCATGCCCCCACTCGAGACGAGGCCTGACTCCCCTGGGGAGACTCCAGAAGTACCCAAAGATCCATGTCAGCCCCTGAGAGGAATCCTCGGTTCCGGCCCTGACTCCACACAAGGTTTTTGGCCCCGGTATCGACGGGAGAGGAATCCCGAGAGGCCCCCTAGCAACTCGCATGGGGACTGGCCTCTCCTGAGGCCACCAGGGCGGGTCCCTGAGGTCCCCGTCGTAACTCGAGAACACCTGCCGCAACTCGAGAAAATCCAGGAAGTTCTCCCTTCCAGGCGAGATGAGGCCTATTTCCGATGAGGCGTCTGGAGCCTAATGAGACCTAACCTCTGGAACTTCGAAAGGGTCTTTCACACCCTTGCTGCAACTCAAGAAGTTCACCGCCATACCCGTCTCCACTCGAGAGGAAGCACGATGGTCCCGCCCACATCCAGAGGAGCCCCGTTTCCCCCTCGTAGCTCGAGATGAGGGATCCTTTCCCTGCTTTCAACGGGAAAGTATTCCCGGCGTTCCCGTCGCATCTCAAGAGGAGGCACTCTCAACAGGAAAGGCGAGAGGAACTCCATGGTCGTACCACCATTCCAAGAGTCCCCCAGATGTCTCAGTCCATTCCAGAGGAACCTCTTTGCCCTGCACTGGCTCATCTTTCAAGCCGAGGATCGACTCACAACACGGTGGCACGTGGGACAGCCCTGTGGGAAAGCCTCGAGGGAAAGCCTCGAGGGAAAACCACAGATCCTTTGATCCACGCGACGGGAAGCGTGACATTGCTGCTACAGCCTGGAAGGAAAGCGCACGTGCATGCCCCCACTCGAGACGAGGCCTGACTCCCCTGGGGAGACTCCAGAAGTACCCAAAGATCCATGTCAGCCCCTGAGAGGAATCCTCGGTTCCGGCCCTGACTCCACACAAGGTTTTTGGCCCCGGTATCGACGGGAGAGGAATCCCGAGAGGCCCCCTAGCAACTCGCATGGGGACTGGCCTCTCCTGAGGCCACCAGGGCGGGTCCCTGAGGTCCCCGTCGTAACTCGAGAACACCTGCCGCAACTCGATAAAATCCAGGAAGTTCTCCCTTCCAGGCGAGATGAGGCCTATTTCCGATGAGGCGTCTGGAGACTAATGACACCTAACCTCTGGAACTTCGAAAGGGTCTTTCACACCCTTGCTGCAACTCAAGAAGTTCACCGCCATACCCGTCTCCACTCGAGAGAAAGCACGATGGTCCCGCCCACATCCAGAGGAGCCCCGTTTCCCCCTCGTAGCTCGAGATGAGGGATCCTTTCCCTCCTTTCAACGGGAAAGAATTCCCGGCGTTCCCGTCGCATCTCAAGAGGAGGCACTCTCAACAGGAAAGGCGAGAGGAACTCCATGGTCGTACCACCATTCCAAGAGTCCCCCAGATGTCTCAGTCCATTCCAGAGGAACCTCTTTGCCCTGCACTGGCTCATTTTTCACGCCGAGAATCGACTCACACCACGGTGTCACGTGGTACAGCCCTGTGGGAAAGCCTCGAGGGAAAGCCTCGAGGGAAAACCACAGATCCTTTGATCCACGCGACGTGAAGCGTGACATTGCTGCTACAGCCTGGAAGGAAAGTGCACGTGCATGCCCCCACACGAGACGAGGCCTGTCTCCCCTGGCGAGACTCCAGAAGTACCCAAAGATCCATATCAGTCCCTGAGAGGAATCCTCGGTTCCAGCCCTGTCTCCACACAAGGTTTTTGGCCCCGGTATCGACGGGAGAGGAATCCCGAGGGGCCCCCTAGCAACACGCATAGGGTCTGGCCTCTCCTGAGGCCAACAGGGCGGGTCCCTGAGGTCCCCGTCGTAACTCGAGAACACCTGCCGCAACTCGAGAAAATCATGGAAGTTCTCCCTTCCAGGCGAGATGAGGCCTATTTCCGATGAGGCGTCTGGAGACTAATGACACCTAACCTCTGGAACTTCGAAAGGGTCTTTCACACCCTTGCTGCAACTCAAGAAGTTCACCGCCATACCCGTCTCCACTCGAGAGAAAGCACGATGGTCCCGCCCACATCCAGAGGAGCCCCGTTTCCCCCTCGTAGCTCGAGATGAGGGATCCTTTCCCTGCTTTCAACGGGAAAATATTCCCGGCGTTCCCGTCGCATCTCAAGAGGAGGCACTCTCAACAGGAAAGGCGAGAGGAACTCCATGGTCGTACCACCATTCCAAGAGTCCCCCAGATGTCTCAGTCCATTCCAGAGGAACCTCTTTGCCCTGCACTGGCTCATCTTTCACGCCGAGGATCGACTCACACCACGGTGGCACGTGGGACAGCCCTGTGGGAAAGCCTCGAGGGAAAACCACAGATCATTTGATCCACGCGACAGGTAGCGTGACATTGCTGCTACAGCCTGGAAGGAAAGTGCACGTGCATGCCCCCACTCGAGACGAGGCCTGACTCCCCTGGGGAGACTCCAGAAGTACCCAAAGATCCATGTCAGCCCCTTAGAGGAATCCTCGGTTCCGGCCCTGACTCCACACAAGGTTTTTGGCCCCGGTATCGACGGGAGAGGAATCCCGAGAGGCCCCCTAGCAACTCGCATAGGGACTGGCCTCTCCTGAGGCCACCAGGGCGGGTCCCTGAGGTCCCCGTCGTAACTCGAGAACACCTGCCGCAACTCGAGAAAATCCAGGAAGTTCTCCCTTCCAGGCGAGATGAGGCCTATTTCCGATGAGGCGTCTGGAGACTAATGACACCTTATCTCTGGAACTTCGAAAGGGTCTTTCACAGCCTTGCTGCAACTCAAGAAGTTCACCACCATACCCTGCCGGAAGCCAGTGTGAGGAATCCCGCCCGTGACAAGGTCATGAGGAAGGAAGCTGACATACGCAAGGCGTGCTCAGACTTCAGGGACCCCTCTGGATATTCCTAAGCATGTACCCCAGCAAAAATCTGCTGGCTTTTGTGCTCTGCTTTTCCACTTTTCTGATATTCTCTGGAAAAAAGTCAATTCAGGGTTTTAGTCTTCTGCATTTGAAAGGGATGTTTCAGTTAAACCCCTCTGATAGCTCTCTAGTCTGCCTAACAGGTTCCCCAGACCTCTTACAGCTTGTGAATTGCTTACAGCCCCCCAACCGCGAGAGGCACAAAGCTTACAGCTTGTGAATTGCTTACAGCCCCCCAACCGCGGGAGGCACAAAGCTTAAAAGCATCTTAAAGATACAGAGCCTTTTCTAAAGAGTTAAAAATTATATTGGTAGAGGGTTTTCACTGTTTACTCAAGGATTGCTGCCAGACCTCCTTATTCTTTATCTTTTAGGCACCTGGAAGGATGTTAATGTAAGCAGGATGTAGAAAAAGATACATAGTAGTTTTGATGTTAGCAACACTAGACTTTTGAGTTAATTGCTTCTCTTTTGCTATAAATCACTGCACTCCCTCTACTTGTTATAAGTTGCTGTATCCTTGCTGTCTAAGAATGTAACTTTCTTTAGTGCTTTCCGAGAGTGGCACCAGACCTTGGGAAGATCAACACAAATAAGTCTTGTGGTTGACAAACCCTTATCAGAAAAAAGGCTGTAAAATGTTAATTGGCCCTTTTGGTTGGAAGATGATGTAAATTACCTAAGACTTGTGTATACAATTAGGTATGCAGAGAGAAAAGCCTGGTTTTGATAAGAGTCTGGACTGCTAATGCTGCATAACTTTGTGTTACCCATTGATCTCCATGTTTTATCAAAAGTATAAAAGGCCTTCTGAACAATAAAGGACGGGACCAGATTCTCAGACCAGTTTCTCGGACTAGTCTCGGCCTGGTTTCTTGGGAATCTGGCTCCCCCCCTGTCTCTCTCTCTCTCTCTTTTTCTCTCCCTTTTCTTCCCTCTGCTCTTTACTTTAATTTCAGGCTGAATTTCCATCTGGGGCGCGGAGGCTCGCCAGGTCTACTTATTTGCCCTGGTTATTAAGATCCGCGAGAAAGGGAGCTTAAGGCGAGGCACCCTTAGATATTCAAGCGGGCACCGGTGGCCCAACGTAGATGGTGCAAATTCCTTGTCTGGAATTTTATTGGTCTTCCGCGTAAACCAAGCTATTCAGCCCTCTTTCTCCACTTAATCTTCCTACTGCACTACAGTTTCTTAATCTAATCTTATATTAATAAATAAACAAGTCTTTCCACGCCAACGCCGTCCACCCTTCGAATTCCCTGGATCCACCGGGGCTGGACCCCGGCAAGTGGCGCCCGGAACAGGCTATTCGAAGGTAGGTTCCTCGGAGCAAAAGCTCCCCCCGGAGCACTCTCTGTAGCTCCCCCCGGAGCACTCTCTGTTGCTCCCCCCGGAGCACTCTCTGTTGCTCCCCCCCGGAGTGACTTAATCACTCCCCCCGGAGTACTTTCGGGTACTCCCCCAGTGTTGAGTGTTCGGGACGGCTAGGACCCCACTCAGGGTGCCGCGGACCCCCCTGTAGGATAGACAGGGTGAGGAGGAGTGGGAAGTGTTCAAGGGTTTAAGAGAAACCTGGTGCTCTAGAGGTTGAAAAGAAACCTGCTATCTTAGGGTTGAAAACAAAACCCCCCTCGCCAAAGGTAAAACCTTTTTGTTGAGGTAGACTTTTCTATAAGACTTAATTTTCTGACATGGGTAACAGTGAATCAAAAGAAAGACAGCTTTTTACAGGAGTAATCTTGCAGTTACTAACTAAACGAGGAATTAAAGTTAAAAAATCCAATATTCATTCATTTTTTTCCTTTGTACAAGAACAGTGTCCCTGGTTTCCAGAAGAAGGCACTGTTAACTTAGACACCTGGGAGAGAGTAGGAAAACAACTAAAAACTTACCATGCTGAACATGGCTCACAAAAGGTGCCTACTGACGCCTTTTCCTTATGGAATATAATTAGGGACGCTCTAGACCCTGCCCCTGAATCTGAAAAGGTACATCTTAAAGAGGAAAGTGCAGAGAAAAAGGTATCTATCGAAGAGGAGAGTGATGAAAAGGAGGCTACACCTAACTATCGGCAGTTGAGTCAAATGATAGCTGCAATGACTGCCCAAGAAAAGGTAATAGATAGAGATGACAAAAAAGAGCAGCTTTCAGATGAGGAAGATTTGGAAGAGGAAGTAAGTCAAGATCATTCTGATGAGGACTGGTCTTTATTAAATAAAGATGCTCCAAGGAGTTTAAGAGAAACTTCTCCAATTAGATTATCTGCTCCAAAGAGCTTAATAAAAACTTCCCCAACCAGACCACCTGCTTCCACAAATTCAAGAGAAATTTCCTTAATTAAGCCTTCTGCTTCCAGAGGCTCAAGACAAATGTCCCCCATCAGATTATATGCACCTGAGAGTTTAAGGCCAGATTCCCCAGATAAAACATCCGTAAGACCTAAACACAGAACGGATAAAAAATTCCCAAAGTACGAAGAAAGTGACATAGGACACCCCTTGCCCCCCCCTCCCTATAAGGGTGAGGGGCCTCCACTAGAAGCTCCCCGAAGAAGAGTTTTCTCTAGCCCAGATGATGAACTTGATCCCCACCTTGAGGCTTGTTTCCCCATAATATTTGGTGGAAGTGGTGGGAGAACAGCCCCCCACTGGGAACCCATTCCAATGAAAATGATTAAAGAACTCAAACAGGCTTGTGCTTTGTATGGGCCTAAAGCCCCGTACACTGTATCATTGGTGGAAGCTTTAGCGGGCAGATGGATGACACCCCATGACTGGAAGACAGTCGCTAAAGCTTGTCTGTCTGGAGGTCAATATGTACTTTGGAGAACTGAATATGAAGATCTAGCCCAAAAACAGGCTGATGCTAACCAAAAATATGGCCCAAGATATATTATAAAAAATATGTTGGCAGGGACTAATGATTTTGGAACACTTAGAGATCAAATGGGATTAGATAAAACCACTTTAGATCAAGTAACCGCCTGCGCCCTTGGGGCTTGGCGTTTGTTGCCTGAAGGGAAAGAATCTACCTCTTCCTTCTCAAATGTTAAACAAAAACCAGAAGAGCCATATGAAGACTTTATATCAAGACTTGCAGAGGCAGTCAACAGAGTAATTTCCAACACTGAGGCAGCTAGTATATTGATAAAACAACTGGCATTTGAAAATGCTAATTCTACCTGCCAGGCCATTTTACGTCCTATTAAAAAAACTGGGGAAATAATAGATTATATCAGGCAATGTGCAGATGTAGGACCAGCGATGATGCAGGGCGTTGCCATAGCTGCAGCCATAAAGGGAAATTCTTACCAGCAGGCAGTACAGTCCTTTTTTACAAATAGAAATAACCCGTCAAAGAGTCATTCCAGTAGTCCAGGCCAGAATATTGGTTTATCCAAGGCCTGCTTCTCTTGCGGACGGGAAGGGCACCTTATGCGAGCTTGTCCCCAAAAAGCAGCCGGTTCTTCTCTGCCGAATTCTCCCTCCCCGGCTGTGCCTACTAATCTCCCTAGATCTCTCTGCCCTCGTTGTCAAAAAGGATATCACTGGGCAAAAGAATGTAGGTCACAATTCCATAGAAATGGAGCCTTTTTGGGCCCCGACCAGCAGTCGGGAAACGGATTGAGGGGCCAGCCTCAGGCCCCGACAACAATTGGGGCAGCCTCACTGAACCCATTCATTCCCTTCGTCCCATCGCAGAACTCATCAGAGCAACCCCAGGCAGCGCAGGACTGGACCTCAGTTCCACCACCTCAGCAATATTAACACCAGATAGCCCCACTGTAAAAATACCTACAGGAGTTAAAGGCCCATTACCAACAGGTTTAGTAGGAATTATACTAGGCAGAAGTTCCTTAGCTATGCAAGGTCTCACAATCATCCCTGGAGTAATTGACTCAGATTATACAGGAGAAATCCAGATAATGATTTCACCCCCAACTAAAACTTTCCAAATACATCAGGGACAAAGAATAGCCCAACTTTTGCTTTTGCCTTACCACACTGCAATTGGGCGCACAGCTACTCAAAATGAAAGGCAGGATAAAGGATTTGGGTCTAGTGATATGGTTTTTTGGATAACAGAAATTACTCAGAAACGTCCTATGAAGACTATCCTGATTAATGGCAAGTCTATTGTGGGGTTATTAGACACAGGAGCAGATGTTTCTTGCATTTCAGGAAAAGACTGGCCCAGCTCCTGGCCCACACATACTACTGAAAATAACTTGGTGGGGATAGGAAGAGCCCCCACAATAGCCAAAAGTGCAAAAATTTTAGATTGGCAATTTGAGGATACCCGTGGAACTTTCCAACCTTATGTCGTTCCTTCGCTCCCCCTTACCCTGTGGGGGAGGGACGTGCTATCTCAAATGGGAGTGTTACTTTTTAGCCCTGATGATAAAGTGACCTCTCAGATGTTGCAGATGGGCTATGATCCATCAAAAGGATTGGGTAAACAACAGACAGGAATAATTGAGCCAATTTGCCCAACTCCTCGCAAGCTACGTGCTGGATTGGGATATCCAAATTTATAATTGAGGCCATTGTTTTTGCTGCCGACCCCATCACATGGAAATCTCAAGATCCGGTGTGGGTAGAACAGTGGCCTCTGCATAAGGAAAAATTATTGGCAGCTAAAGCATTAATCTTTGAACAATTAGAATTGGGACATATTGAGCCCTCCAATAGCCCCTGGAACACTCCTATTTTTGTCATTAAGAAAAAATCTGGTAAATGGCGACTTTTACAGGATTTGAGAGCTATTAATGCCACCATGGAGGACATGGGGGCCTTACAGCCTGGGCTCCCTTCCCCAGTAGCCGTTCCAGAGGGATATAATATAATTGTTATTGATTTACAAGATTGTTTTTTCACTATTCCCTTAAATCCTGAGGATAAAAAGCGATTTGCCTTTAGTCTGCCATCAGAAAATCTTAAACAGCCTTATTTACGGTTTCAGTGGAAGGTTCTGCCTCAGGGAATGAAAAATAGCCCTACTTTATGCCAAAAATTTGTTAATGCCGCTCTAGAAGATACTAGGGCTAAATATGAACACGTGTATATGATTCACTATATGGATGATATTTTAATAGCTCATCCTGATAGAGTTCACCTGCAGACTGTGCTCCAGGACCTGACCCAGGCATTGACAGACAGAGGCCTAAAAATTGCCCCAGAAAAAATTCAAATCAATCCGCCCATAACTTACTTAGGAAGAGTCATAAATTCGGAAACGGTGACTCATACCCCGCTGCAATTGAGAAAAGACCATCTTATTACTTTAAATGATTATCAAAAACTCTTAGGTGATATTAATTGGATTAGACCATATTTAAAATTAACCACTGCCGAATTAAAACCTCTTTTTAACACTTTACGCGGGGATCCTGATCCAACCTCAAAAAGACAATTAACAGCTGAGGCTCAAGAAGCCCTAGGCAAAGTAGAAGCAGCCTTATCAAATAGCTATGTAAAAAGAATTGATTTGACGATGACGTGGCAGTTCCTTTGCCTAGCTACTCCAACGGCGCCTACGGGAGTTCTGTGGCAACGCGGCCCTTTAGAATGGATCCATCTTCCTACCCAAGCTAAAAAAGTCGTGGCTTCTTATCCTGGTTTAATTGCCACATTAATGCTAAAAGGAAGGAAGCGGAGCATTGAATTGTTTGGTAAAGAGCCATCAGAGATTGTAATTCCATATAATAAGGAGCAGCTTGATGCTCTTTTAATGTTTGATGAAGACTGGCAGATTGCCATAGGGAATTACTGTGGTTAAATTTTGCATCATTTACCCTCGCATGTTTTACTAAATTTTATGTCTAACCATCCAGTTATTTTTCCTGTCCGGTGTAAACAGTTCCCTATTTCAGATGCTCAGGTAGTCTTTACTGATGGATCGGCTAACGGTAGAGCCTCTATAGTCACAAGAGATCATCAAAAACTTTTGGAAACACAAGAAACTTCAGCTCAAAGGGCTGAAATCACAGCTGTTATTGAGGCCTTTGTTATGTTTGCGGAGAAAGAATTTAACCTTTATTCTGACTCTCAGTATGTGGTCAGGCTGTTTCCACACATTGAGACTGCAGTTTTGCCTGAAAACAAAACTGCTATCTTCCATTTGTTAACTAAACTGCAGCAGCAAATATGGAAAAGAAATCGGGCGTTCTTTATCGGCCACATTCGGGCTCATTCCGGCCTGCCTGGCCCTTTAAATGCTCTCAATGAATTGGCAGATTCGTTAACCAGGATTTCAGTGGCTTCTGTTTTTGAAGAAGCTCGAGCTTCTCACTCACTTCATCACCAAAATGCCACTGCCTTACGATACCAGTTTCAAATTCCTCGAGAATCTGCCCGAGAGATTGTTCGTTCTTGTTCACATTGTCCTACTACCGTGAATGCTTTGCCTCTGGGAGTTAACCCTCGCGGTCTCAAACCTAATGCACTCTGGCAAATGGATGTAACCCATGTCTCTTCATTTGGAAAACTGTCTTTTGTTCATGTAACTGTAGATACCTTCTCTCATGTTATTATTGCCACTGCTCGTACAGGGGAAGCAGTTAAAGATGTAATACAACATCTTTTTACATGCTTTTCCTATCTGGGCTTGCCAAAAGCTTTAAAAACTGATAATGCTCCTGCTTACACTTCTAAATCTTTTCAGCAATTCTGTACAAGATTTCAAATTAAACATAACACCGGCATCCCTTATAACCCACAAGGACAAGCCATTGTGGAAAGAGCACATCAAACACTGAAAATCCATATTCAAAAACTAAAAGAAGGGGAATTTAAATATAGTTCCCCCCATCAGATTTTGCAACATGCTCTTTTCGTAATAAATAACTTAAATGCTGATTCATCCGGAAACACTGCAATGCTTCGCCATTGGTGCCCAGAGCAATTGAATGCAAAACCATTAGTAAAATGGAGGGACCTTCTTTCCGGACAATGGAAAGGTCCTGACCCCTTATTAACCAATGGGCGAGGGTATGCTTGTGTTTTTCCACAGGACGCGGACGCTCCGATTTGGGTTCCAGACAGACTAATTCGCCATGTCTCAGCTCCCCGGATACCAGAATCCCCCGCCACCGCGATCTCTAAAAAGGAAGAAACTCCCTCTTCCCCCGCTCCCTCCGCCAGCACGGGAAACGCCGCTGACCCCAGGACAGCTGACATTGGAGATCCCGGATAGGCGCGGATCGGAGCCACCCACTGGACAGATGTCACGACTTCAGATACAGGATATTGCACCCCCTGATTTTTTGCCTCGCAGGAATCCATTAGGACGCCCAGCTCAGTCAACCCAACAAGCCTCCTTGCCCACCTGGGGACAGATTAAAGCTCTCTGTCGCCAGGCACAGGGGATAGCTACCCTACAGGGATCGTCAGTCTCTCCTGAAAAGGTGTTTATTGCCATGCTTGCCTTGCTCTCTTGCCAGGTAAGCGCTGCTCCCATTCCAACCAAATATTGGGCGTTTCTCCCGGATCCTCCAACTTTCCAAGTTGTTACTTGGAACAGTGACCCCATACGAGTTAGTACAGACCAGCCTCGCCTTTTGGGAGGATCTTATACTTCCTATACAAAAGACCAATACCCTATTAATTTCAATTATACCTTTAAAGGACTAGCAGATGATTTTCCTGTCTGCTTTAATTTTCCTCCTGGCCTTACAGGAGACTTCTTTACCAAGACAGGATGCGTTGGAGCCTCCACAAAAGCAGTTATGACAGATTCCCCAACCTCTAAATTTGCATCTATAGGGGATCGGTCTGCTTGGATATTACGAGCCCGTATGCCTGGGGTCCTTGGCCCCTATAAGTCTTTGTCTCTCAAAACTCCATCAGAATATCCAAATTGTGATGATGTTGCTCCCTCAGATGTTATTTGGAAAACTATAGATGATCATTCAGGATATCCGATTTGGAAATCTTGTATTTATAATTCGAGAGTAGATTACAATATGCCAGGAGGAAGAAATTGTGCGATTCAGGACTGGAGCAACCCAAATCCAGGTCAAGACCCTGAGTCTGACGATGACTTTATCAATAGATTGGATAATTGGAAAGAATATTCAATTTCTTGGCCGTTAGTTGCCACCAGACGGCATCATAACCAATTTGTTCCCCCTATGCTGTCTTATATAAGTAGAGGTAAAACCTTTTGGCAGCCAGAAATTTGGAGAGCCCTTGCGGCTACCGCCCCTATTATTTTAATCCGACCAAAAAATACCTCTATTTACTCTATTTTAGCTTGTCTACCCTCTCCTTATGTTTTTCTTTTCACTAATGATTCTGAAAGACTTAACATACAATTGAATTATACAGGTGGACCCCATGTAGTGTCTTGTGAACAATGTATGCTTTCATCCTGTTTAACTCCTCAATATAAAGTTTGCTCTTTCATGGTTTTAAAACGTCCGCCCTATCTCATGGTACCTGTAACTGTAGCCACGTATTGGTATGATAACCATGGCCTAGCTGTACTGCAACAGCTACAAGATTTAATGCGAACACGACGGTTTGTGGGCTTACTTGTTTTGGGAATATCAGCTTTGATAACCGCAATTACTTCTGTTACTGTGGCGGCATTATCATTGTCTCAACAAGTGTATACTGCCCAATATGTTGACACCGTATCCAAAAATGTTTCTCTAACGCTGGCAACCCAGGAAATTATAGATAGGAAGCTAGAAATAAGGATTGATGCCTTAGAAGAAGCAGTAATGCATATTGGGAATGAATTACAGAGTCTGAAAATGAAATTGGCTCTTTCATGTCATGCCGATTACCGGTGGATATGTGTTACATCCCTGAAAGTAAATGAGACAGATTTTAAATGGGAGAGGGTCAAAAATCATATTTTAGGTGTCTGGAACAGCTCAGATATTAGTTTAGATTTAGGGAAACTTCATAATCAGATTCAGACCTTGGAACACTCCCGATTAGATTTTACCGCCGCAGGAGAAGCCAATGACTTTTTCCACACCTTCTCTGACTTCATTTCTGGAAAAACTCTTCTGACTACTGTCTCTAGCTATGCTGCTGTGGGTGCCATAATCCTGCTCCTTGTAATCGTGCTTCCTTGTGTTGTCAGGACTCTTCGGCAGAGCATTCGGAATCTCGCGACTGAACTGCACCTAATTTTTTTAAAAAACTAATAAAGAAGGGGGAGTTGCCGGAAGCCAGTGTGAGGAATCCCGCCCGTGACAAGGTCATGAGGAAGGAAGCTGACATACGCAAGGCGTGCTCAGACTTCAGGGACCCCTCTGGATATTCCTAAGCATGTACCCCAGCAAAAATCTGCCGGCTTTTGTGCTCTGCTTTTCCACTTTTCTGATATTCTCTGGAAAAAAGTCAATTCAGGGTTTTAGTCTTCTGCATTTGAAAGGGATGTTTCAGTTAAACCCCTCTGATAGCTCTCTAGTCTGCCTAACAGGTTCCCCAGACCTCTTACAGCTTGTGAATTGCTTACAGCCCCCCAACCGCGAGAGGCACAAAGCTTACAGCTTGTGAATTGCTTACAGCCCCCCAACCGCGGGAGGCACAAAGCTTAAAAGCATCTTAAAGATACAGAGCCTTTTCTAAAGAGTTAAAAATTATATTGGTAGAGGGTTTTCACTGTTGACTCAAGGATTGCTGCCAGACCTCCTTATTCTTTATCTTTTAGGCACCTGGAGGGATGTTAATGTAAGCAGGATGTAGAAAAAGATACATAGTAGTTTTGATGTTAGCAACACTAGACTTTTGAGTTAATTGCTTCTCTTTTGCTATAAATCACTGCACTCCCTCTACTTGTTATAAGTTGCTGTATCCTTGCTGTCTAAGAATGTAACTTTCTTTAGTGCTTTCCGAGAGTGGCACCAGACCTTGGGAAGATCAACACAAATAAGTCTTGTGGTTGACAAACCCTTATCAGAAAAAAGGCTGTAAAATGTTAATTGGCCCTTTTGGTTGGAAGATGATGTAAATTACCTAAGACTTGTGTATACAATTAGGTATGCAGAGAGAAAAGCCTGGTTTTGATAAGAGTCTGGACTGCTAACGCTGCATAACTTTGTGTTACCCATTGATCTCCATGTTTTATCAAAAGTATAAAAGGCCTTCTGAACAATAAAGGACGGGACCAGATTCTCAGACCAGTTTCTCGGACTAGTCTCGGCCTGGTGTCTTGGGAATATGGCTCCCCCCGTGTCTCTCTCTCTCTCTCTTTTTCTCTCCCTTTTCTTCCCTCTGCTCTTTACTTTAATTTCAGGCTGAATTTCCTTCTGGGGCGCGGAGGCTCGCCAGGTCTACATATTTGCCCTGGTTATTAAGATCCGCGAGAAAGGGAGCTTAAGGCGAGGCACCCTTAGATATTCAAGCGGGCACCGGTGGCCCAACGTAGATGGTGCAAATTCCTTGTCTGGAATTTTATTGGTCTTCCGCGTAAACCAAGCTATTCAGCCCTCTTTCTCCACTTAATCTTCCTACTGCACTACAGTTTCTTAATCTAATCTTATATTAATAAAAAAACAAGTCTTTCCACGCCAACGCCGTCCACCCTTCGAATTCCCTGGATCCACCGGGGCTGGACCCCGGCAATACACGTCTCCACTAGAGAGGAAGCACGATGGTCCCGCCCACATCCAGAGGAGCCCCGTTTCCCCCTCGTAGCTCGAGATGAGGGATCCTTTCCCTGCTTTCAACGGGAAAGAATTCCCGGCGTTCCCGTCGCATCTCAAGAGGAGGCACTCTCAACAGGAAAGGCGAGAGGAACTCCATGGTCGTACCACCATTCCAAGAGTCCCCCAGATGTCTCAGTCCATTCCAGAGGAACCTCTGTGCCCTGCACTGGCTCATCTTTCACGCCGAGGATCGACTCACACCACGGTGGAACGTGGGACAGCCCTGTGGGAAAGCCTCGAGGGAAAACCACAGATCCTTTGATCCACGCGACGGGAAGCGTGACATTGCTGCTACAGACTGGAAAGAAAACGCACGTGCATGCCCCCACTCGAGACGAGGCCTGACTCCCCTGCGGAGACTCCAGAAGTACCCAAAGATCCATGTCAGCCCCTGAGAGGAATCCTCGTTTCCGGCCCTGACTCCACACAAGGTTTTTGGCCCCGGTATCGACGGGAGAAGAATCCCGCGAGGCCCCCTAGCAACTCGCATGTGGACTGGCCTCTCCTGAGGCCACCAGGGCGGGTCCCTGAGGTCCCCGTCGTAACTCGAGAACACCTGCCGCATCTCGAGAAAATCCAGGAAGTTCTCCCTTCCAGGCGAGATGAGGCCTATTTCCGATGAGGCGTCTGGAGACTAATGACACCTAACCTCTGGAACTTCGAAAGGGTCTTTCACACCCTTGCTGCAACTCAAGAAGTTCACTTCCATACCCGTCTCCACTCGAGAGGAAGCACGATGGTCCCGCCCACATCCAGAGGAGGCCCGTTTCCCCCTCGTAGCTCGAGATGAGGGATCCTTTGCCTGCTTTCAACGGGAAAGAATTCCCGGCGTTCCCGTCGCATCTCAATAGGAGGCACTCTCAACAGGAAAGGCGAGAGGAACTCCATGGTCGTACCACCATTCCAAGAGTCCCCCAGATGTCTCAGTCCATTCCAGAGGAAGCTCTTTGCCCTGCACTGGCTCATCTTTCACGCCGAGGATCGACTCACACCACGGTGGCACGTGGGACAGCCCTGTGGGAAAGCCTCGAGGGAAAGCCTCGAGGGAAAACCACAGATCCTATGATCCACGCGACGGGAAGCGTGTCATTGCTGCTACAGCCTGGAAGGAAAGCGCACGTGCATGCCCCCACTCGAGACGAGGCCTGACTCCCCTGGGGAGACTCCAGAAGTACCCAAAGATCCATGTCAGCCCCTGAGAGGAATCCTCGGTTCCGGCCCTGACTCCACACAAGGTTTTTGGCCCCGGTATCGACGGGAGAGGAATCCCGAGAGGCCCCCTAGCAACTCGCATAGGGACTGGCCTCTCCTGAGGCCACCAGGGCGGGTCCCAGAAGTCCCCTTCGTAACTCGAGAACACCTGCCGCAACTCGAGAAAATCCAGGAAGTTCTCCCTTCCAGGCGAGATGAGGCCTATTTCTGATGAGGCGTCTGGAGACTAATGACACCTAACCTCTGGAACTTCGAAAGGGTCTTTCACACCCTTGCTGCAACTCAAGAAGTTCACCGCCATACCCGTCTCCACTCGAGAGGAAGCACGAGGGTCCCGCCACATCCAGAGGAGCCCCGTTTCCCCCTCGTAGCTCGAGATGAGGGATCCTTTTCCTGCTTTCAACGGGAAAAAATTCCCGGCGTTCCCGTCGCATCTCAAGAGGAGGCACTCTCAACAGGAAAGGCGAGAGGAACTCCATGGTCGTACCACCATTCCAAGAGTCCCCCAGATGTCTCAGTCCATTCCAGAGGAAACTCTTTGACCTGCACTGGCTCATCTTTCACGCCGAGGATCGACTCACACCACGGTGGCACGTGGGACAGCCCTGTGGGAAAGCCTCGAGGGAAAGCCTCGAGGGAAAACCACAGATCCTTTGATCCACGCGAAGCGAAGCGTGACATTGCTGCTACAGCCTGGAAGGAAAGCGCACGTGCATGCCCCCACTCGAGACGAGGCCTGACTCCCCTGGGGAGACTCCAGAAGTACCCAAAGATCTATGTCAGCCCCTGAGAGGAATCCTCGGTTCCGGCCCTGACTCCACACAAGGTTTTTGGCCCCGGTATCGACGGGAGAGGAATCCCGAGAGGCCCCCTAGCAACTCGCATGGGGACTGGCCTCTCCTGAGGCCACCAGGGCGGGTCCCTGAGGTCCCCGTCGTAACTCGAGAACACCTGCCCCAACTCGAGAAAATCCAGGAAGTTCTCCCTTCCAGGCGAGATGAGGCCTATTTCCGATGAGGCGTCTGGAGACTAATGACACCTAACCTCTGGAACTTCGAAAGAGTCTTTCACACCCTTGCTGCAACTCAAGAAGTTCACCGCCATACCCGTCTCCACTTGAGAGGAAGCACGATGGTCCCGCCCACATCCAGAGGAGCCCCGTTTCCCCCTCGTAGCTCGAGATGAGGGATCCCTTGCCTGCTTTCAACGGGAAAGAATTCCCGGCGTTCCCGTCGCATCTCAATAGGAGGCACTCTCAACAGGAAAGGCGAGAGGAACTCCATGGTCGTACCACCATTCCAAGAGTCCCCCAGATGTCTCAGTCCATTCCAGAGGAACCTCTTTGCCCTGCACTGGCTCATCTTTCACGCCGAGGATCGACTCACACCACGGTGGCACGTGGGACAGCCCTGTGGGAAAGCCTCGAGGGAAAGCCTCGAGGGAAAACCACAGATCCTTTGATCCACGCGACGGGAAGCGTGACATTGCTGCTACAGCCTGGAAGGAAAGCGCACGTGCATTCCCCCACTCGAGACGAGGCCTGACTCCACTGGGGAGTCTCCAGACGTACCCAAAGATCCATGTCAGCCCATGAGAGGAATCCTCGGTTACGGCCCTGACTCCACACAAGGTTGTTGGCCCCGGTATCGACGGGAGAGGAATCCCGAGAGGCCCCCTAGCAACTCGTATAGGGACTGGCCTCTCCTGAGGCCACCAGGGCGGGTCCCTGAGGTCCCCGTCGTAACTCGAGAACACCTGCCGCAACTCGAGAAAATCCAGGAAGTTCTCCCTTCCAGGCGAGATGAGGCCTATTTCTGATGAGGCGTCTGGAGACTAATGACACCTAACCTCTGGAACTTCGAAAGGGTCTTTCACAACCTTGCTGCAACTCAAGAAGTTCACCGCCATACCCGTGTCCACTAGAGAGGAAGCACGATGGTCCCGCCCACATTCAGAGGAGCCCCGTTTCCCCCTCGTAGCTCGAGATGAGGGATCCTTTCCCTGCTTTCAACGGGAAAGAATTCCCGGCGTTCCCGTCGCTTCTCAAGTGGAGGCACTCTCAACAGGAAAGGCGAGAGGAACTCCATGGTCGTACCACCATTCCAAGAGTCCCCCAGATGTCTCAGTCCATTCCAGAGGAACCTCTTTGCCCTGCACTGGCTCATCTTTCTCGCCGAGGATCGACTCACACCACGGTGGCACGTGGGACAGCCCTGTGGGAAAGCCTCGAGGGAAAACCACAGATCCTTTGATCCACGCCACGGGAAGCGTGACATTGCTGCTACAGCCTGGAAGGAAAGCGCACGTGCATGCCCCCACTCGAGACGAGGCCTGACTCCCCTGGGGAGACTCCAGAAGTACCCAAAGATCCATGTCAGCCCCTGAGAGGAATCCTCGGTTACGGCCCTGACTCCACACAAGGTTTTTGGCCCCGGTATCGACGGGAGAGGAATCCCGAGAGGCCCCGTAGCAAATCGCATGGGGACTGGCCTCTTGAGGCAACCAGGGCGGGTCCCTGAGGTCCCCGTCGTAACTCGAGAACACCTACCGCAACTCGAGAAAATCAAGGAAGTTCTCCCTTGCAGGCGAGATGAGGCCTATTTCCGATGAGGCGTCTGGAGACTAATGACACCTAACCTCTGGAACTTCGAAAGGGTCTTTCACACACTTGCTGCAACTCAGGAAGTTCACCGCCATACCCGTCTCCACTCGAGAGGAAGCACGATGGTCCCGCCCACATCCAGAGGAGCCCCGTTTCCCCCTCGTAGCTCGAGATGAGGGATCCTTTCCCTGCTTTCAACGGGAAAGTATTCCCGTCATTCCCGTCGCATCTCAAGAGGAGGCACTCTCAACAGGAAAGGCGAGAGGAACTCCATGGTCGTACCACCATTCCAAGAGTCCCCCAGATGTCTCAGTCCATTCCAGAGGAACCTCTTTGCCCTGCACTGGCTCATCTTTCACGCCGAGGATCGACTCACACCACGGTGGCACGTGGCACAGCCATGTGGGAAAGCCTCGAGGGAAAGCCTCGAGGGAAAACCACAGATCCTTTTATCCACGCGACGGGAAGCGTGACATTGCTGCTACAGCCTGGAAGGAAAGAGCACGTGCATGCCCCCACTCGAGACGAGGCCTGAATCCCCTGGGGAGACTCCAGAAGTACCCAAAGATCCATGTCAGCCCCTGAGAGGAATCCTCGTTTCCGGCCCTGACTGCACACAAGTTTTTTGGCCCCGGTATCGACGGGAGAGGATTCCCGAGAGGCCCCCTAGCACCTCGCATGGGGACTGGCCTCTCCTGAGGCCACCAGGGCGGGTCCCTGAGGTCCCCGTCGAAACTCGAGAACACCTGCTGCAACTCGAGAAAATCCAGGAAGTTCTCCCTTCCAGGCGAGATGAGGCCTATTTCCGATGAGGCGTCTGGAGACTAATGACACCCAACCTCTGGAACTTCGAAAGGGTCTTTCACACCCTTGCTGCTACTCAAGAAGTTCACCTCCTTGCCCGTCTCCACTCGAGAGGAAGCACGATGGTCCCGCCCACATCCAGAGGAGCCCCGTTTCCCCCTCGTAGCTAGAGATGAGGGATCCTTTCCCTGCTTTCAACGGGAAAGAATTCCCGGCATTCCCGTCGCATCTCAAGAGGAGGCACTCTCAACAGGAAAGGCGAGAGGAACTCCATGGTCGTACCACCATTCCAAGAGTCCCCCAGATGTCTGAGTCCATTCCAGAGGAACCTCTTTGCCCTGCACTGGCTCATCTTTCATGCCGAGGATCGACTCACACCACGGTGGCACGTGGGACAGCCCTGTGGGAAAGCCTCGAGGGAAAGCCTCGAGGGAAAACCACAGATCCTTTGATCCACGCGACGGGAAGCGTGACATTGCTGCTACAGCCTGGAAGGAAAGCGCACGTGCATGCCCCCACTCGAGACGAGGCCTGACTCCCCTGGGGAGACTCCAGAAGTACCCAAAGATCCATGTCAGCCCCTGAGAGGAATCCTCGGTTCCGGCCCTGACTCCACACAAGGTTTTTGGCCCCGGTATCGACGGGAGAGGAATCCCGAGAGGCCCCCTAGCAACTCGCATGGGGACTGGCTGTTCTTGAGGCCACCAGGGCGGGTCCCTGAGGTCCCCGTCGTATCTCGAGAACACCTGCCGCAACTCGAGAAAATCCAGGAAGTTCTCCCTTCCAGGCGAGATGAGGCCTATTTCCGATGAGGCGTCTGGAGACTAATGACACCTAACCTCTGGAACTTCGAAAGGGTCTTTCACACCCTTGCTGCAACTCAAGAAGTTCACCGCCATACCCGTCTCCACTCGAGAGGAAGCACGATGGTCCCGCCCACATCCAGAGGAGCCCCGTTTCCCCCTCGGAGCTCGAGATGAGGGATCCTTTCCCTGCTTTCAACGGGAAAGAATTCCCGGCGTTCCCGTCGCATCTCAAGAGGAGGCACTCTCAACAGGAAAGGCGAGAGGAACTCCATGGTCGTACCACCATTCCAAGAGTCCCCCAGATGTCTCAGTCCATTCCAGAGGAACCTCTTTGCCCAGCACTGGCTCATCTTTGACGCCGTGGATCGACTCACACCACGGTGGCACGTGGGACAGCCCTGCGGGAAAACCTCGAGGGAAAGCCTCGAGGTAAAACCACAGATCCTTTGATGCACGCGACGGGAAGCGTGACATTGCTGCTACAGCCTGGAAGGAAAGCGCACGTGCATGCCCCCACTCGAGACGAGGCCTGACTCCCCTGGGGAGACTCCAGAAGTACCCAAAGATCCATGTCACCCCTGTGAGGAATCCTCGGTTCCGGCCGTGACTCCACACAAGGTTTTTGGCCCTAGTATCGACGGGAGAGGAATCCCGAGAGGCCCCCTAGCAACTCGCATGGGGACTGGCCTCTCCTGAGGCCATCAGGGCGGGTCCCTGTGGTACCCGTCGTAACTCGAGAACACCTGCCGCACCTCGAGAAAATCCAGGAAGTTCTCACTCCAGGCGAGATGAGGCCTATTTCCGATGAGGCGTCTGGAGACTAATGACACCTAACCTCTGGAACTTCGAAAGGGTCTTTCACAACCTTGCTGCAACTCAAGAAGTTCACCGCCATACCCGTGTCCACTCGAGAGGAAGCACGATGGTCCCGCCCACATCCAGAGGAGCCCCGTTTCCCCCTCGTAGCTCGAGATGAGGGATCCTTTCCCTGCTTTCAACGGGAAAGAATTCCCGGCGTTCCCGTCGCATCTCAAGAGGAGGCACTCTCAACAGGAAAGGCGAGAGGAACTCCATGGTCGTACCACCATTCCAAGAGTCCCCCAGATGTCTCAGTCCATTCCAGAGGAACCTCTTTGCCCTGCACTGGCTCATCTTTCACGCCGAGGATCGACTCACACCACGGTGGCACGTGGCACAGCCATGTGGGAAAGCCTCGAGGGAAAGCCTCGAGGGAAAACCACAGATCCTTTGATCCACGCGACGGGAAGCGTGACATTGCTGCTACAGCCTGGAAGGAAAGCGCACGTGCATGCCCCCACTCGAGACGAGGCCTGAATCCCCTGGGGAGACTCCAGAAGTACCCAAAGATCCATGTCAGCCCCTGAGAGGAATCCTCGTTTCCGGCCCTGACTGCACACAAGGTTTTTGGCCCCGGTATCGACGGGAGAGGAATCCCGAGAGGCCCCCTAGCACCTCGCATGGGGACTGGCCTCTCCTGAGGCCACCAGGGCGGGTCCCTGAGGTCCCCGTCGTAACTCGAGAACACCTGCCGCAACTCGAGAAAATCCAGGAAGTTCTCCCTTCCGGGCGAGATGAGGCCTATTTCCGATGAGGCGTCTGGAGACTAATGACACCCAACCTCTGGAACTTCGAAAGGGTCTTTCACACCCTTGCTGCTACTCAAGAAGTTCACCTCCTTGCCCGTCTCCACTCGAGAGGAAGCACGATGGTCCCGCCCACATCCAGAGGAGCCCCGTTTCCCCCTAGTAGCTAGAGATGAGGGATCCTTTCCCTGCTTTCAACGGGAAAGAATTCCCCGCGTTCCCGTCGCATCTCAAGAGGAGGCACTCTCAACAGGAAAGGCGAGAGGAACTCCATGGTCGTACCACCATTCCAAGAGTCCCCCAGATGTCTCAGTCCATTCCAGAGGAACCTCTTTGCCCAGCACTGGCTCATCTTTGACGCCGTGGATCGACTCACACCACGGTGGCACGTGGGACAGCCATGCGGGAAAGCCTCGAGGGAAAGCCTCGATGGAAAACCACAGATCCTTTGATGCACGCGACGGGAAGCGTGACATTGCTGCTACAGCCTGGAAGGAAAGCGCACGTGCATGCCCCCACTCGAGACGAGGCCTGACTCCCCTGGGGAGACTCCAGAAGTACCCAAAGATCCATGTCACCCATGTGAGGAATCCTCGGTTCCGGCCCTGACTCCACACAAGGTTTTTGGCCCTAGTATCGACGGGAGAGGAATCCCGAGAGGCCCCCTAGCAACTCGCATGGGGACTGGCCTCTCCTGAGGCCATCAGGGCGGGTCCCTGTGGTACCCGTCGTAACTCGAGAACACCTGCCGCACCTCGAGAAAATCCAGGAAGTTCTCCCTTCCAGGCGAGATGAGGCCTATTTCCGATGAGGCGTCTGGAGACTAATGACACCTAACCTCTGGAACTTCGAAAGGGTCTTTCACACCCTTGCTGCAACTCAAGAAGTTCACCGCCATACCCGTCTCCACTCGAGAGGAAGCACGATGGTCCCGCCCACATCCAGAGGAGCCCCGTTTCCCCCTCGGAGCTCGAGATGTGGGATCCTTTCCCTGCTTTCAACGGGAAAGAATTCCCGGCGTTCCCATCGCATCTCAAGAGGAGGCACTCTCAACAGGAAAGGCGAGAGGAACTCCAGGGTCGTACCACCATTCCAAGAGTCCCCCAGATGTCTCAGTCCATTCCAGAGGAACCTCTTTGCCCTGCACTGGCTCATCTTCCACGCCGAGGATCGACTCACACCACGGTGGCACGTGGGACAGCCCTGTGGGAAAGCCTGGAGGGAAAGCCTCGAGGGAAAACCACAGATCCTTTGATCCACGCGACGGGAAGTGTGACATTGCTGCTACAGCCTGGAAGGAAAGCGCACGTGCATGCCCCCACTGGAGACGAGGCCTGACTCCCCTGGGGAGACTCCAGAAGTACCCAAAGATCCATGTCAGCCCCTGAGAGGAATCCTCGGTTCCGGCCTTGACTCCACACAAGGTTTTTGGCCCCGGTATCGACGGGAGAGGAATCCCGAGAGGCACCCTAGCACCTCGCATGGGGACTGGCCTCTCCTGAGGCCACCAGGGCGGGTCCCTGAGGTCCCCGTCGTAACTCGAGAACACCTGCCGCAACTCGAGAAAATCCAGGAAGTTCTCCCTTCCAGGCGAGATGAGGCCTATTTCCGATGAGGCGTCTGGAGACTAATGACACCTAACCTCTGGAACTTCGAAAGGGTCTTTCACACCCTTGCTGCAACTCAAGAAGTTCAGCGCCATACCCGTGTCCACTCGAGAGGAAGCACGATGGTCCCGCCCACATCCAGAGGAGCCCCGTTTCCCCCTCGTAGCTCGAGATGAGGGATCCTTTCCCTGCTTTCAACGGGAAAGAATTCCCGGCGTTCCCGTCGCATCTCAAGAGGAGGCACTCTCAACAGGAAAGGCGAGAGGAACTCCATGGTCGTACCACCATTCCAAGAGTCGCCCAGATGTCTCAGTCCATTCCAGAGGAACGTCTTTGCCCTGCACTGGCTCATCTTTCACGCCGAGGATCGACTCACACCACGGTGGCACGTGGGACAGCCCTGCTGGAAAGCCTCGAGGGAAAGCCTCGAGGGAAAACCACAGATCCTTTGATGCACGCGACGGGAAGCGTGACATTGCTGCTACAGCCTGGAAGGAAAGCGCACGTGCATGCCCCCACTCGAGACGAGGCCTGACTCCCCTGGGGAGACTCCAGAAGTACCCAAAGATCCATGTCAGCCCCTGAGAGGAATCCTCGGTTCCAGCCCTGACTCCACACAAGGTTTTTGGCCCCGGTATCGACGGGAGAGGAATCCCGAGAGGCCCCCTAGCAACTCGCATGGGGACTGGCCTCTCCTGAGGCCACCAGGGCGGGTCCCTGAGGTCCCCATCGTAACTCGAGAACACCTGCCGCAACTCGAGAAAATCCAGGAAGTTCTCCCTTCCAGGCGAGATGAGGCCTATTTCCGATGAGGCGTCTGGAGACTAATGACACCTAACCTCTGGAACGTCGAAAGGGTCTTTCACACCCTTGCTGCAACTCAAGAAGTTCACCGCCATACCCGTCTCCACTCGAGAGGAAGCACGATGGTCCCGCCCACATCCAGAGGAGCCCCGTTTCCCCCTCGGAGCTCGAGATGAGGGATCCTTTCCCTGCTTTCAACGGGAAAGAATTCCCGGCGTTCCCGTCGCATCTCAAGAGGAGGCACTCTCAACAGGAAAGGCGAGAGGAACTCCATGGTCGTACCACCATTCCAAGAGTCCCCCAGATGTCTCAGTCCATTCCAGAGGAACCTCTTTGCCCTGCACTGGCTCATCATTCACGCCGAGGATCGACTCACACCACGGTGGCACGTGGGACAGCCCTGTGGGAAAGCCTCGAGGGAAAGCCTCGAGGGAAAACCACAGATCCTTTGATGCACGCGACGGGAAGCGTGACATTGCTGCTACAGCCTGGAAGGAAAGCGCACGTGCATGTCCCCAATCGAGACGAGGCCTGACTCCCCTGGGGAGACTCCAGAAGTGCCCAAAGATCCATGTCACCCCTGAGAGGAATCCTCGGTTCCGGCCCTGACTCCACACAAGGTTTTTGGCCCCGGTATCGACGGGAGAGGATTCCCGAGAGGCCCCCTAGCAACTCGCATGGGGACTGGCCTCTCCTGAGGCCACCAGGGCGGGTCCCTGAGGTCCCAG
Source organism: Capricornis sumatraensis (assembly GCF_032405125.1). Lineage (NCBI taxonomy): Eukaryota > Metazoa > Chordata > Mammalia > Artiodactyla > Bovidae > Capricornis > Capricornis sumatraensis. The sequence goes on from NW_027184618.1 coordinate 2,179,522, forward strand.
TCATAACTCGAGAACACCTGCCGCAAATTGAGAATATCCAGGAAGTTCTCCCTTCCAGGCGAGATGAGGCCTATTTCCGATGAGGCGTCTGGAGACTAATGACACCTAACCTCTGGAATTTCGAAAGGGTCTTTCACACCCTTGCTGCAACTCAAGAAGTTCACCGCCATACCCGTGTCCACTCGAGAGGAAGCACGATGGTCCCGCCCACATCCAGAGGAGCCCCGTTTCCCCCTCGTAGCTCGAGATGAGGGATCCTTTCCCTGCTTTCAACGGGAAAGAATTCCCGGCGTTCCCGTCGCATCCAAAGAGGAGGCACTCTCAACAGGAAAGGCGAGAGGAACTCCATGGTCGTACCACCATTCCAAGAGTCCCCCAGATGTCTCAGTCCATTCCAGAGGAACCTCTTTGCCCTGCACTGGCTCATCTTTCACGCCGAGGATCGACTCACACCACGGTGGCACGTGGGACAGCCCTGTGGGAAAGCCTAGAGGGAAAGCCTCGAGGGAAAACCACAGATCCTTTGATGCACGCGACGGGAAGCGTGACATTGCTGCTACAGCCTGGAAGGAAAGCGCACGTGCATGCCCCCACTCGAGACGAGGCCTGACTCCCCTGGGGAGACTCCAGAAGTACCCAAAGATCCATGTCACCCCTGAGAGGAATGCTCGGTTCCGGCCCTGACTCCACACAAGGCTTTTGGCCCCGGTATCGACGGGAGAGGAATCCCGAGAGGCCCCCTAGCAACTCGCATGGGGACTGGCCTCTCCTGAGGCCACCAGGGCGGGTCCCTGAGGTCCCCGTCGTAACTCGAGAACACCTGCCGCAACTCGAGAAAATCCAGGAAGTTCTCCCTTCCAGGCGAGATGAGGCCTATTTCCGATGAGGCGTCTGCAGACTAATGACACCTAAACTCTGGAACTTCCAAAGGGTCTTTCACACCCTTGCTGCAACTCAAGAAGTTCACCGCCATACGGGTGTCCACTCGGGAGGAACCACGATGGTCCCGCCCACATCCAGAGGAGCCCCATTTCCCCCTCGGAGCTCGAGATGAGGGATCCTTTCCCTGCTTTCAACGGGAAAGAATTCCCGGCGTTCCCGTCGCATCTCAAGAGGAGGCACTCTCAACAGGAAAGGCGAGAGGAACTCCATGGTCGTACCACCATTCCAAGAGTCCCCCAGATGTCTCAGTCCATTCCAGAGGAACCGCTTTGCCCTGCACTGGCTCATCTTTCACGCCGAGGATCGACTCACACCACGGTGGCACGTGGGACAGCCCTGTGGGAAAGCCTCGAGGGAAAGCCTCGAGGGAAAACCACAGATCCTTTAATCCTCGCGATGGGAAGCGTGACATTGCTGCTACAGCCTGGAAGGAAAGCGCACGTGCATGCCCCCACTCGAGACGAGGCCTGACTCCCCTGGGGAGACTCCAGAAGTACCCAAAGATCCATGTAACCCCTGAGAGGAATGCTCGGTTCCGGCCCTGACTCCACACAAGGCTTTTGGCCCCGGTAACGACGGGAGAGGAATCCCGAGAGGCCCCCTAGCAACTCGCATGGGGACTGGCCTCTACTGAGGCCACCAGGGCGGGTCCCTGAGGTCCCCGTCGTAACTCGAGAACACCTGCCGCAACTCGAGAAAATCCAGGAAGTTCTCCCTTCCAGGCGAGATGAGGCCTATTTCCGATGAGGCGTCTGGAGACTAATGACACCTAACCTCTGGAACTTCGAAAGGGTCTTTCACACCCTTGCTGCAACTCAAGAAGTTCACCGCCATACCCGTGTCCACTCGGGAGGAAGCACGATGGTCCCGCCCACATCCAGAGGAGCCCCTTTTCCCCCTCGGAGCTCGAGATGAGGGATCCTTTCCCTGCTTTCAACGGGAAAGAATTCCCGGCGTTCCCGTCGCATCTCAAGAGGAGGCACTCTCAACAGGAAAGGCGAGAGGAACTCCATGGTCGTACCACCATTCCAAGAGTCCCCCAGATGTCTCAGTCCATTCCAGAGGAACCCCTTTGCCCTGCACTGGCTCATCTTTCATGCCGAGGATCGACTCACACCACGGTGGCACGTGGGACAGCCCTGTGGGAAAGCCTCGAGGGAAAGCCTCGAGGGAAAACCACAGATCATTTGATCCACGCGACGGGAAGCGTGACATTGCTGCTACAGCCTGAAAGGAAAGCGCACGTGCATGCCCCCACTCGAGACGAGGCCTGACTCCCCTGGGGAGACTCTAGAAGTACCCAAAGATCCATGTCAGCCCCTGAGAGGAATCCTCGGTTCCGGCCCTGACTCCACACAAGGTTTTTGGCCCCAGTATCGACGGGAGAGGAATCCCGAGAGGCCCCCTAGCAACTCGCATGGGGACTGGCCTCTCCTGAGGCCACCAGGGCGGGTCCCTGAGGTCCCCGTCGTAACTCGAGAACACCTGCCGCAACTCGAGAAAATCCAGGAAGTTCTCCCTTCCAGGCGAGATGAGGCCTATTTCCGATGAGGCGTCTGCAGACTAATGACACCTAACCTCTGGAACTTCGAAAGGGTCTTTCACACCCTTGCTGCAACTCAAGAAGTTCACCGCCATACCCGTCTCCACTCGAGAGGAAGCACGATGGTCCCGCCCACATCCAGAGGAGCCCCGTTTCCCCCTCGTAGCTCGAGATGAGGGATCCTTTCCCTGCTTTCAACGGGAAAGAATTCCCGGCGTTCCCGTCGGATCTAAAGAGGAGGCACTCTTAACAGGAAAGGCGAGAGGAACTCCATGGTCGTACCACCATTCCAAGAGTCCCCCAGATGTCTCAGTCCATTCCAGAGGAACCTCTTTGCCCTGCACTGGCTCATCTTTCGCGCCGAGGATCGACTCACACCACGGTGGCACGTGGGACAGCCCTGTGGGAAAGCCTCGAGGGAAAGCCTCGAGGGAAAACCACAGATCCTTTGATCCACGCGACGGGAAGCGTGACATTGCTGCTACAGCCTGGAAGGAAAGCGCACGTGCATGCCCCCACTCGAGACGAGGCCTGACTCCCCTGGGGAGACTCCAGAAGTACCCAAAGATCCATGTCAGCCCCTGAGAGGAATCTTCGGTTCTGGCCCTGACTCCACACAAGGTTTTTGGCCCCGGTATCGACGGGAGAGGAATCCCGAGAGGCCCCCTAGCAACTCGCATGGGGACTGGCCTCTCCTGAGGCCACCAGGGCGGGTCCCTGAGGTCCCCGTCGTAACTCGAAAACACCTGCCGCAACTCGAGAAAATCCAGGAAGTTCTCCCTTCCAGGCGAGATGAGGCCTATTTCCGATGAGGCGTCTGGAGACTAATGACACCTAACCTCTGGAACTTCGAAAGGGTCTTTCACACCCTTGCTGCAACTCAAGAAGTTTACCGCCATACCCGTCTCCACACGAGAGAAAGCACGATGGTCCCGCCCACATCCAGAGGAGCCCCGTTTCCCCCTCGTAGCTCGAGATGAGGGATCCTTTCCCTGCTTTCAACGGGAAAGAATTCCCGGCATTCCCGTCGCATCTCAAGAGGAGGCACTCTCAACAGGAAAGGCGAGAGGAACTCCATGGTCGTACCACCATTCCAAGAGTCCCCCAGATGTCTCAGTCCATTCCAGAGGAACGTCTTTGCCCTGCACTGGCTCATCTTTCGCGCCGAGGATCGACTCACACCACGGTGGCACGTGGGACAGCCCTGTGGGAAAGCCTCGAGGGAAAGCCTAGAGGGAAAACCACAGATACTTTGATCCACGCGACGGGAAGCGTGACATTGCTGCTACAGCCTGGAAGGAAAGCGCACGTGCATGCCCCCACTCGAGACGAGGCCTGACTCCCCTGGGGAGACTCCAGAAGTACCCAAAGATCCATGTCAGCCCCTGAGAGGAATCCTCGGTTCCGGCCCTGACTCCACACAAGGTATTTGGCCCCAGTATCGACGGGAGAGGAATACCGAGAGGCCCCCTAGCAACTCGCATGGGGACTGGCCTCTCCTGAGGCCATCAGGGCGGGTCCCTGTGGTACCAGTCGTAACTCGAGAACACCTGCCGCACCTCGAGAAAATCCAGGAAGTTCTCCCTTCCAGGCGAGATGAGGTCTATTTCCGATGAGACGTCTGGAGACTGACACGTAACCTCTGGAACTACGAAAGGGTCTTTCACACCCTTGCTGCAACTCAAGAAGTTCACCGCCATACCCGTGTCCACTCGAGAGGAAGCACGATGGTCCCGCCCACATCCCGAGGAGCCCCGTTTCCCCCTCGTAGCTCGAGATGAGGGATCCTTTCCCTGCTTTCAACGGGAAAGAATTCCCGGCGTTCCCGTCACAACTCAAGAGGAGGCACTCTCAACAGGAAAGGCGAGAGGAACTCCATGGTCGTACCACCATTCCAAGAGTCCCCCAGATGTCTCAGTCCATTCCAGAGGAACCTCTTTGCCCTGCACTGGCTCATCTTTCACGCCGAGGATCGACTCACACCACGGTGGCACGTGGGAGAGCCCTGTGGGAAAGCCTCGAGGGAAAGCCTCGTGGGAAAACCACAGATCCTTTTATCCACGCGACGGGAAGCGTGACATTGCTGCTACAGCCTGGAAGGAAAGCACACGTGCATGCCCCCACTCGAGACGAGGCCTGACTCCCCTGGGGAGACTCCAGAAGTACCCAAAGATCCATGTCAGCACCTGAGAGGAATCCTCGGTTCCGGCCCTGACTCCACACAAGGTTTTTGGACCCGGTATCGACGGGATAGGAATCCCAGAGTCCCCCTAGCAACTCACATGAGGATTGGCCTCTCCTGAGGCCACCAGGGCTGGTCCTTGAGGTCCCCGTCATAACTCGAGAACACCTGCCGCAACTCGAGAAAATCCAGGAAGTTCTCCCTTCCAGGCGAGATGAGGCCTATTTCCGATGAGGCGCCTGGAGACTAATGACACCTAACCTCTGGAACTTCGAAAGGGTCTTTCACTCCCTTGCTGCAACTCAAGAAGTTCTCTGCCATACCCGTCTCCACTCGAGAGGAAGCACGATGGTCCCGCCCACATCCAGAGGAGCCCCGTTTCCCCCTCGTAGCTCGAGATGAGGGATCCTTTCCCTGCTTTCAACGGGAAAGAATTCCCGGCGTTCCCGTCGCATCTCAAGAGGAGGCACTCTCAACAGGAAAGGCGAGAGGAACTCCATGTTCGTACCACCATTCCAAGAGTCCCCCAGATGTCTCAGTCCATTCCAGAGGAACCTCTTTGCCCTGCTCTGGCTCATCTTTCACGCCGAGGATCGACTCACACCACGGTGGCACATGGGACAGCCCTGTGGGAAAGCCTCGAGGGAAAGCCTCGAGGGAAAACCACAGATCCTTTGATCCACGCGACGGGAAGCGTGACATTCCTGCTACAGCCTGGAAGGAAAGCGCACGTGCATGCCCCCACTCGAGACGAGGCCTGACTCCCCTGGGGAGACACCACAAGTACCCAAAGATCCATGTCAGCCCCTGAGAGGAATCCTCGATTCCGGCCCTGACTCCACACAAGGTTTTTGGCCCCGGTATCGACGGGAGAGGAATCCCGAGAGGCCCCCTAGCAACTCCCATGGGGACTGGCCGTTACTGAGGCCACCAGGGCGGGTCCCTGAGGTCCCCGTCGTAACTCGAGAACACCTGCCACAACTCGAGAAAATCCAGGAAGTTCTCCCTTCCAGGCGAGATGAGGCCTATTTCCGATGAGGCGTCTGGAGACTAACGACACCTAACCTCTGGAACTTCGAAAGGGTCTTTCACACCCTTGCTGCTACTCAAGAAGTTCACCGCCATACCCGTGTCCACTCGAGAGGAAGCACGATGGTCCCGCCCACATCCAGAGGAGCCCCGTTTCCCCCTCGTAGCTCGAGATGAGGGATCCTTTCCCTGCTTTCAACGGGAAAGAATTCCCGGCATTCCCGTCGCATCTCAAGAGGAGGCACTCTCAACAGGAAAGGCGAGAGGAACTCCATGGTCGTACCACCATTCCAAGAGTCCCCCAGATGTCTCAGTCCATTCCAGAGGAACCTCTTTGCCCTGCACTGGCTCATCTTTCACGCCGAGGATCGACTCACACCACGGTGGCACGTGGGACAGCCCTGTGGGAAAGCCTCGAGGCAAAGCCTCGAGGGAAAACCACAGATCCTTTGATCCACGCAACGGGAAGCGTGACATTGCTGCTACAGCCTGGAAGAAAAGCGCTCGTGCATGCCCCCACTCGAAACGAGGCCTGACTCCAGTGGGGAGACTCCAGAAGTACCCAAAGATCCATGTCAGCCCCTGAGAGGAATCCTCGGTTCCGGCCCTGACTCCAAACAAGGTTTTTGGCCCCGGTATCGACAGGAGAGGAATCCTGAGAGGCCCCCTAGCAACTCGCATGGGGACTGGCTTTTCCTGAGTCCACCAGGGCGGTTCCCTGAGGTCCCCGTCGTAACTCGAGAACACCTGCTGCAACTCGAGAAAATCCAGTATGTTCTCCCTTCCAGGCGAGATGAGGCCTATTTCCAATGAGGCGTCTGGAGACTAATGACACCTAACCCCTGGAACTTCGAAAGGGTCTTTCACACCCTTGCTGCAACACAAGAAGTTCACCGCCATACCCGTCTCCACTCGAGAGGAAGCACGATGGTCCCGCCCACATCCAGAGGATCCCCGTTTCCCCTCGTAGCTCGAGATGAGGGATCCTTTCCCTGCTTTTAACGGGAAAGAATTCCCTGCATTTCTGTCGCATCTCAAGAGGAGGCACTCTCAACAGGAAAGGCGAGAGGAATTCCATGGTCGTACCACCATTCCAAGAGTCCCCCAGATGTCTCAGTCCATTCCAGAGGAACCTCTTTGCCCTGCACTGGCTAATCTTTCACGCCGAGGATCGACTCACACCACGGCGGCACGTGGGACAACCCTGTGGGAAAGCCTCGAGGGAAAGCCTCGAGGGAAAACCACAGATCCTTTGATCCAAGCGACGAGACGCGTGACATTGCTGCTACAGCCTGGAAGGAAAGCGCACGTGCATGCCCCCACTCGAGACGAGGCCTCACTCCCCTGGGGAGACTCCAGAAGTACCCAAAGATCCATGTCAGCCCCTGAGAGGAATCCCCGGTTCCGGCCCTGACTTCACAGAAGGTTTTTGGCCCCGGTATCGACGGGAGAGGAATCCTGAGAGGCCCCCTAGCAACTCGCATGGGGACTGACCTTTCCTGAGGCCACCATGGCGGGTCCCTGAGGTCCCCGTCGTAACTCGAGAACACCTGCCGCAACTCGAGAAAATCCAGGAAGTTCTCCCTTCCAGGCGAGATGAGGCCTACTTCCAATGAGACGTCTGGAGACTAATGACACCTAACCTCTGGAACTTCGAAAGGGTCATTCACACCCTTGCTGCAACTCAAGAAGTTCACCGCCATACCCGTCTCCACTCGAGAGGAAGCACGATGGTCCCGCCCACATCCAGAGGAGCCCCGTTTCCCCCTCGTAGCTCGAGATGAGGGATCCTTTCCCTGCTTTCAACGGGAAAGAATTCCCGGCGTTCCCGTCGCATCTCAAGAGGAGGCACTCTCAACAGGAAAGGCGAGAGGAACTCCATGGTCCTACCACCATTCCAAGAGTCCCCCAGATGTCTCAGTCCATTCCAGAGGAACCTCTTTGCCCTGCACTGGCTCATCTTTCACGCCGAGGATCGACTCACACCACGGTGGCACGTGGGACAGCCCTGTGGGAAAGCCTCGAGTGAAAACCACAGATCCTTTGATCCACGCGACGGGAAGCGTGACATTGCTGCTACAGCCTGGAAGGAAAGCGCACGTGCATGCCCCCACTCGAGACGAGGCCTGACTCCCCTGGGGAGACTCCAGAAATACCCAAAGTTCCATGTCACCCCTGAGAGAAAACCTCGGTTCCGGCCCTGACTCCACACAAGGTTTTTGGCCCCGGTATCGACGGGAGAGAAATCCTGAGAGGCCCCCTAGCAACTCGCATGGGGACTGGCCTTTCCTGAGGCCACCATGGCGGGTCCTGAGGTCCCCGTCGTAACTCGAGAACTCCTGCCGCAACTCGAGAAAATCCAGGAAGTTCTCCCTTCCAGGCGAGATGAGGCCTATTTCCAATGAGTCGTCTGGAGACTAATGACACCTAACCTCTGGAACTTCGAAAGGGTCTTTCACACCCTTGCTGCAACTCAAGAAGTTCACCGCCATACCCGTCTCCACTCGAGAGGAAGCACGATGGTCCCGCCCATATCCAGAGGAGCCCCGTTTCCCCCTCGTAGCTCGAGATGAGGGATCCTTTCCCTGCTTTCAACGGGAAAGAATTCCCGGCATTCCCCTCGCATCTCAAGAGGAGGCACTCTCAACAGGAAAGGCGAGAGGAACTCTATGGTCGTACCACCATTCCAAGAATCCCCCAGATGTCTCAGTCCATTCCAGAGGAACCTCTTTGCCCTGCACTGGCTCATCTTTCACGCCGAGGATCGACTCACACCACGGTGGCAAGTGGGACAGCCCTGTGGGAAAGCCTCGAGGGAAAGCCTCGAGGGAAAACCACAGATCCTTTGATACACGCGAAGGTAAGCGTGACATTGCTGCTACAGCCTGGAAGAAAAGCGCTCGTGCATGCCCCCACTCGAAATGAGGCCTGACTCCAGTGGGGAGACTCCAGAAGTACCCAAAGATCCATGTCAGCCCCTGAAACGAATCCTCGGGTCCGGCCCTGACTCCAAACAAGGTTTTTGGCCCCGGTATCGACAGGAGAGGAATCCTGAGAGGCCCCCTAGCAACTCGCATGGGGACTGGCTTTTCCTGAGGCCACCAGGGCGGTTCCCTGAGGTCCCCGTCGTAACTCGAGAACACCTGCCGCAACTCGAGAAAATCCAGGATGTTCTCCCTTCCAGGCGAGATGAGGCCTATTTCCAATGAGGCGTCTGGAGACTAATGACACCTAACCTCTGGAACTTCGAAAGGGTCTTTCACACCCTTGCTGCAACACAAGAAGTTCACCGCCATACCCGTCTCCACTCGAGAGGAAGCACGATGGTCCCGCCCACATCCAGAGGAGCCCCGTTTCCCCTCGTAGCTCGAGATGAGGGATCCTTTCCCTGCTTTTAACGGGAAAGAATTCCCAGCATTTCCGTCGCATCTCAAGAGGAGGCACTCTCAACAGGAAAGGTGAGAAGAACTCCATGGTCGTACCACCATTCCAAGAGTCCCCCAGATGTCTCAGTCCATTCCAGAGGAACCTCTTTGCCCTGCACTGGCTCATCTTTCACGCCGAGGATAGACTCACACCACGGCGGCACGTGGGACAACCCTGTGGGAAATCCTCGAGGGAAAGCCTCGAGGGAAAACCACAGATCCTTTGATCCACGCGACGGGAAGCGTGACATTGCTGCTACAGCCTGGAAGGAAAGCGCACGTGCATGCCCCCACTCGAGACGAGGCCTGACTCCCCTGGGGAGACTCCAGAAATACCCAAAGTTCCATGTCACCCCTGAGAGAAAACCTCGGTTCCGGCCCTTACTCCACACAAGTTTTTTTGGCCCCGGTATCGACGGGAGAGGAATCCTGAGAGGCCCCCTAGCAACTCCCATGGGGACTGGCCTTTCCTGAGGCCACCATGGCGGGTCCCTGAGGTCCCCGTCGTAACTCGAGAACACCTGCCGCAACTCGAGAAAATCCAGGAAGTTCTCCCTTCCAGGCGAGATGAGGCCTATTTCCGATGAGGCGTCTGGAGACTAATGACACCTAACCTCTGGAACTTCGAAAGGGTCTTTCACACCCTTGCTGCAACTCAAGAAGTTCACCGCCATACCCGTCTCCACTCGAGAGGAAGCACGATGGTCCCGCCCACATCCAGAGGAGCCCCGTTTCACATTCGTAGCTCGAGATGAGGGATCCTTTCCCTGCTTTCAACGGGAAAGAATTCCCGGCGTTCCCGTCGCATCTCAAGAGGAGGCACTCTCAACAGGAAAGGCGAGAGGAACTCCATGGTCGTACCACCATTCCAAGAGTACCCCAGATATCTCAGTCCATTCCAGAGGAACCTCTTTGCCCTGCACTGGCTCATCTTTCACGCCGAGGATCGACTCACACCACGGTGGCACGTGGGACAGCCCTGTGGGAAATCCTCAAGGGAAAGCCTCGAGGGAAAACCACAGATCCTTTGATCCACGCGACGGGAAGCGTGACATTGCTGCTACAGCCTGGAAGGAAAGCACACGTGCATGCCCCCACTCGAGACGAGGCCTGACTCCCCTGGGGAGACTCCAGAAGTACCCAAAGATCCATGTCAGCCCCTGAGAGGAATCCTCGGTTCCGGCCCTGACTCCACACAAGGTTTTTGGCCCCGGTATCTACGGGAGAGGAATCCCGAGAGGCCCCCTAGCAACTAGCATGGGGACTGGCCTCTCCTGAGGCCACCATGGCGGGTCCTGAGGTCCCCGTCGTAACTCGAGAACTCCTGCCGCAACTCGAGAAAATCCAGGAAGTTCTCCCTGACAGGCGAGATGAGGCCTATTTCCAATGAGTCGTCTGGAGACTAATGACACCTAACCTCTGGAACTTCGAAAGGGTCTTTCACACCCTTGCTGCAACTCAAGAAGTTCACCGCCATACCCGTCTCCACTCGAGAGGAAGCACGATGGTCCCGCCCATATCCAGAGGAGCCCCGTTTCCCCCTCGAAGCTCGAGATGAGGGATCCTTTCCCTGCTTTCAACGGGAAAGAATTCCCGGCATTCCCCTCGCATCTCAAGAGGAGGCACTCTCAACAGGAAAGGCGAGAGGAACTCTATGGTCGTACCACCATTCCAAGAATCCCCCAGATGTCTCAGTCCATTCCAGAGGAACCTCTTTGCCCTGCACTGGCTCATCTTTCACGCCGAGGATCGACTCACACCACGGTGGCAAGTGGGACAGCCCTGTGGGAAAGCCTCGAGGGAAAGCCTCGAGGGAAAACCACAGATCCTTTGATACACGCGAAGGTAAGCGTGACATTGCTGCTACAGCCTGGAAGAAAAGCGCTCGTGCATGCCCCCACTCGAAATGAGGCCTGACTCCAGTGGGGAGACTCCAGAAGTACCCAAAGATCCATGTCAGCCCCTGAAACGAATCCTCGGGTCCGGCCCTGACTCCAAACAAGGTTTTTGGCCCCGGTATCGACAGGAGAGGAATCCTGAGAGGCCCCCTAGCAACTCGCATGGGGACTGGCTTTTCCTGAGGCCACCAGGGCGGTTCCCTGAGGTCCCCGTCGTAACTCGAGAACACCTGCCGCAACTCGAGAAAATCCAGGATGTTCTCCCTTCCAGGCGAGATGAGGCCTATTTCCAATGAGGCGTCTGGAGACTAATGACACCTAACCTCTGGAACTTCGAAAGGGTCTTTCACACCCTTGCTGCAACACAAGAAGTTCACCGCCATACCCGTCTCCACTCGAGAGGAAGCACGATGGTCCCGCCCACATCCAGAGGAGCCCCGTTTCCCCTCGTAGCTCGAGATGAGGGATCCTTTCCCTGCTTTTAACGGGAAAGAATTCCCAGCATTTCCGTCGCATCTCAAGAGGAGGCACTCTCAACAGGAAAGGTGAGAAGAACTCCATGGTCGTACCACCATTCCAAGAGTCCCCCAGATGTCTCAGTCCATTCCAGAGGAACCTCTTTGCCCTGCACTGGCTCATCTTTCACGCCGAGGATAGACTCACACCACGGCGGCACGTGGGACAACCCTGTGGGAAATCCTCGAGGGAAAGCCTCGAGGGAAAACCACAGATCCTTTGATCCACGCGACGGGAAGCGTGACATTGCTGCTACAGCCTGGAAGGAAAGCGCACGTGCATGCCCCCACTCGAGACGAGGCCTGACTCCCCTGGGGAGACTCCAGAAATACCCAAAGTTCCATGTCACCCCTGAGAGAAAACCTCGGTTCCGGCCCTTACTCCACACAAGTTTTTTGGCCCCGGTATCGACGGGAGAGGAATCCTGAGAGGCCCCCTAGCAACTCCCATGGGGACTGGCCTTTCCTGAGGCCACCATGGCGGGTCCCTGAGGTCCCCGTCGTAACTCGAGAACACCTGCCGCAACTCGAGAAAATCCAGGAAGTTCTCCCTTCCAGGCGAGATGAGGCCTATTTCCGATGAGGCGTCTGGAGACTAATGACACCTAACCTCTGGAACTTCGAAAGGGTCTTTCACACCCTTGCTGCAACTCAAGAAGTTCACCGCCATACCCGTCTCCACTCGAGAGGAAGCACGATGGTCCCGCCCACATCCAGAGGAGCCCCGTTTCACATTCGTAGCTCGAGATGAGGGATCCTTTCCCTGCTTTCAACGGGAAAGAATTCCCGGCGTTCCCGTCGCATCTCAAGAGGAGGCACTCTCAACAGGAAAGGCGAGAGGAACTCCATGGTCGTACCACCATTCCAAGAGTACCCCAGATATCTCAGTCCATTCCAGAGGAACCTCTTTGCCCTGCACTGGCTCATCTTTCACGCCGAGGATCGACTCACACCACGGTGGCACGTGGGACAGCCCTGTGGGAAAGCCTCAAGGGAAAGCCTTGAGGGAAAACCACAGATCCTTTGATCCACGCGACGGGAAGCGTGACATTGCTGCTACAGCCTGGAAGGAAAGCACACGTGCATGCCCCCACTCGAGACGAGGCCTGACTCCCCTGGGGAGACTCCAGAAGTACCCAAAGATCCATGTCAGCCCCTGAGAGGAATCCTCGGTTCCGGCCCTGACTCCACACAAGGTTTTTGGCCCCGGTATCTACGGGAGAGGAATCCCGAGAGGCCCCCTAGCAAATCGCGTGGGGACTGGCCTCTCCTGAGGCCACCAGGGCGGGTCCCTGAGGTCCCCGTCGTAACTCGAGAACACCTGCCGCAACTCGAGAAAATCCAGGAAGTTCTCCCTTCCAGGCGAGATGAGGCCTATTTCCGATGAGGCGTCTGGAGACTAATGACACCTAACCTCTGGAACTTCGAAAGGGTCTTTCACACCCTTGCTGCAACTCAAGAAGTTCACCGCCATACCCGTCTCCACTCGAGAGGAAGCACGATGGTCCCGCCCACATCCAGAGGAGCCCCGTTTCCCCCTCGTAGCTCGAGATGAGGGATCCTTTCCCTGCTTTCAACGGGAAAGAATTCCCGGCGTTCCCGTCGCATCTCAAGAGGAGGCACTCTCAACAGGAAAGGCGAGAGGAACTCCATGGTCGTACCACCATTCCAAGAGTCCCCCAGATGTCTCAGTCCATTCCAGAGGAACCTCTTTGCCCTGCACTGGCTCATCTTTCACGCCGAGGATCGACTCACACCACGGTGGCACGTGGGACAGCCCTGTGGGAAAGCCTCGAGGGAAAGCCTCGAGGGAAAACCACAGATCCTTTGATCCACGCGACGGGAAGTGTGACATTGCTGCTACAGTCTGGAAGGAAAGCGCACGTGCATGCCCCCACTCGAGACGAGGCCTGACTCCCCTGGGGAGACTCCAGAAGTACTCAAAGATCCATGTCAGCCCCTGAGAGGAATCCTCGGTTCAGGCCCTGACTCCACACAAGGTTATTGGCCCCGGTATCGACGGGAGAGGAATCCCGAGAGGCCCCCTAGCAACTCGCATGGGGACTGGCCTCTCCTGAGGCCACCAGGGCGGGTCCCTGAGGTCCCCGTCGTAACTCGAGAACACCTGCCGCATCTCGAGAAAATCCAGGAAGTTCTCCCTTCCAGGTGAGATGAGGCCTATTTCCGATGAGGCGTCTGGAGACTAATGACACCTAACCTCTGGAATTTCGAAAGGGTCTTTCACACCCTTGCTGCAACTCAAGAAGTACACCGCCATACCCGTCTCCACTCGAGAGGAAGCACGATGGTCCCGCCCACATCCAGAGGAGCCCCGTTTCCCCCTCGTAGCTCGAGATGAGGGATCCTTTCCCTGCTTTCAACGGGAAAGAATTCCCAGCGTTCCCGTCGCATCTCAAGAGGAAGCACTCTCAACAGGAAAGGCGAGAGGAACTCCATGGTCGTACCACCATTCCAAGAGTCCCCCAGATGTCTCAGTCCATTCCAGAGGAACCTCTTTGCCCTGCACTGGCTCATCTTTCACGCCGAGGATCGACTCACACCACGGTGGCACGTGGGACAGCCTTGTGGGAAAGCCTCGAGGGAAAGCCTCGAGGGAAAACCACAGATCCTTTGATCCACTCGACGGGAAGCGTGACATTGCTGCTACAGCCTGGAAGGAAAGCGCACGTGCATGCCCCCACTCGAGACGAGGCCTGACTCCCCTGGGGAGACTCCAGAAGTACCCAAAGATACATGTCACCCCTGAGAGGAATCCTCGGTTCCGGCCCTGACTCCACACAAGGTTTTTGGCCCCGGTATCGACGGGAGAGGAATCCCGAGAGGCCCCCTAGCAACTCGCATGGGGACTGGCCTCTCCTGAGGCAACCAGGGCGGGTCCTTGAGGTCCCCGTCGTAACTCGAGAACACCTGCCGCAACTCGAGAAAATCCAGGAAGTTCTCCCTTCCAGGCGAGATGAGGCCTATTTCCGATGAGGCGTCTGGAGACTAATGACACCTAACCTCTGGAACTTCGAAAGGGTCTTTCACACCCTTGCTGCAATTCAAGAAGTTCACCGCCATACCCGTCTCCACTCGAGAGGAAGCACGATGATCCCGCCCACATCCAGAGGAGCCCCGTTTCCCCCTCGTAGCTCGAGATGAGGGATCCTTTCCCTGCTTTCAACGGGAAAGAATTCCCAGTGTTCCCGTCGCATCTCAAGAGGATGCACTCTCAACAGGAAAGGCGAGAGGAACTCCATGGTCGTACCACCATTCCAGGATTGCCCAGATGTCTCAGTCCATTCCAGAGGAACCTCTTTGCCCTGCACTGGCTCATCTTTCACGCCGAGGATCGACTCACACCACGGTGGCACGTGGGACAGCCCTGTGGGAAAGCCTCGAGGGAAAGACTCGAGGGAAAGCCACAGACCCTTTGATAAATGCGACGGGAATCGTGACATTGCTGCTACAGCCTGGAAGGAAAGCGCACGTGCATGCCCCCACTCGAGACGAGGCCTGACTCCCCTGGGGAGACTCCAGAAGTACCCAAAGATCCATGTCAGCCCCTGAGAGGAATCCTAGGTTCCGGCCCTGACTCCACACAAGGTTTTTGGCCCCGATATCGACGGGAGAGGAATCCCGAGAGGACGCCTAGCAACTCGCACGGGGAGTGGCCTCTCCTGAGACCACCAGGGCGGGTCCCTGACGTCCCTGTCGTAACTCGAGAACACCTGCCGCAACTCGAGAAAATCCAGGAAGTTCTCCCTTCCAGGCGAGATGAGGCCTATTTCCGATGAGGCGTCTGGAGACTAATGACACCTAACCTCTGGAACTTCGAAAGGGTCTTTCACACCCTTGCTGCAACTCAAGAAGTTCACCGCCATACCCGTCTCCACTCGAGAGGAAGCACGATGGTCCCGCCCACATCCAGAGGAGCCCCGTTTCCCCCTCGTAGCTCGAGATGAGGGATCCCTTCCCTGCTTTCAACGGGAAAGAATTCCCGGCGTTCCCGTCGCATCTCAAGAGGAGGCACTCACAACAGGAAAGGCGAGAGGAACTCCATGGTCGTACCACCATTCCAAGAGTCCCCCAGATGTCTCAGTCCATTCCAGAGGAACCTCTTTGCCCTGCACTGGCTCATCTTTCACGCCGAGGATCGACTCACACCACGGTGGCACGTGGGCCAGCCCTGTGGGAAAGCCTCGAGGGAAAGCCTCGAGGGAAAACCACAGATCCTTTGATCCACTCGACGGGAAGCGTGACATTGCTGCTACAGCCTGGAAGGAAAGCGCAAGTTCATGCCACCACTCGAGACGAGGCCTGACTCCCCTGGGGAGACTCCAGAAGTACCCAAAGATCCATGTCAGCCCCTGAGAGGAATCCTCGGTTCCGGCCCTGACTCCACACAAGGTTTTTGGCCCCGATATCGACGGGAGAGGAATCCCGAGAGGCCGCCTAGCAACTCCCACGGGGAGTGGCCTCTCCTGAGGCCACCAGGGCGGGTCCCTGACGTCCCCGTCGTAACTCGAGAACACCTGCCGCAACTCGAGAAAATCCAGGAAGTTCTCCCTTCCAGGCGAGATGAGGCCTATTTCCGATGAGGCGTCTGGAGTCTAATGACACCTAACCTCTGGAACTTCGAAAGGGTCTTTCACACCCTTGCTGCAACTCAAGAAGTTCACCGCCATACCCGTCTCCACTCGAGAGGAAGCACGATGGTCCCGCCCACATCCAGAGGAGCCCCGTTTCCCCCTCGTAGCTCGAGATGAGGGATCCTTTCCCTGCTTTCAATGGGAAAGAATTCCCGGCGTTCCCGTCGCATCTCAAGAGGAGGCACTCTCAACAGGAAAGGCGAGAGGAACTCCATGGTCGTACCACCATTCCAAGAGTCCCCCAGATGTCTCAGTCCATTCCAGAGGAACCTCTTTGCCCTGCACTGGCTCATCTTTCACGCCGAGGATCGACTCACAACACGGTGGCACGTGGGACAGCCCTGTGGGAAAGCCTCGAGGGAAAGCCTCGAGGGAAAGCCACAGATCCTTTGATAAATGCGACGGGAATCGTGACATTGCTGCTACAGCCTGGAAGGAAAGCGCACGTGCATGCCCCCACTCGAGACGAGGCCTGACTCCCGTGGGGAGACTCCAGAAGTACCCTAAGAACCATGTCAGCCCCTGAGAGGAATCCTCGGTCCCGGCCCTGACTCCACACAAGGTTTTTGGCCCCGGTATCGACGGGAGAGGAATCCCGAGAGGCCCCCTAGCAACTCGCATGGGGACTGGCCTCTCCTGAGGCCACCAGGGCGGGTCCCTGAGGTCCCCGTCGTAACTCGAGAACACCTGCCGCAACTCGAGAAAATCCAGGAAGTTCTCCCTTCCAGCCGAGATGAGGCCTATTTCCGATGAGGCGTCTGGAGACTAATGACACCTAAACTCTGGAACTTCGAAAGGGTCTTTCACACCCTTGCTGCAACTCAAGAAGTTCACCGCCATACCCGTCTCCACTCGAGAGGAAGCACGATCGTCCCGCCCACATCCAGAGGAGCCCCGTTTCCCCCTCGTAGCTCGAGATGAGGGATCCTTTCCCTGCTTTCAACGGGAAAGAATTCCCAGCGTTCCCGTCGCATCTCAAGAGGAGGCACTCTCAACAGGAAAGGCGAGAGGAACTCCATGGTCGTACCACCATTCCAAGAGTCCCCCAGATGTCTTAGTCCATTCCAGAGGAACTTTTTGCCCTGCACTGGCTCATCTTTCACGACGAGGATCGACTCACAACACGGTGGCACGTGGGAAAGCCTTGTGGGAAAGCCTCGAGGGAAAGCCTCGAGGGAAAACCACAGATCCTTTGATCCACGCGACCGGAAGCGTGACATTGCTGCTGCAGCCTGGAAGGAAAGCGCACGTGCATGCCCCCACTCGAGACGAGTCCTGACTCCCCTGGGGAGACTCCAGAAGTACCCAAAGATACATGTCACCCCTGAGAGTAATCCTCGGTTCCGGCCCTGACTCCACACAAGGTTTTTGGCCCCGGTATCGACGGGAGAGGAATCCGAGAGGCCCCCTAGCAACTCGCATGGGGACTGGCCTCTCCTGAGGCAACCAGGGCGGGTCCCTGAGGTCCCCGTCGTAACTCAAGAACACCTGCCGCAACTCGAGAAAATCCAGGAAGTTCTCCCTTCCAGGCGAGATGAGGCCTATTTCCGATGAGGCGTCTGGAGACTAATGACACCTAACCTCTGGAACTTCGAAAGGGTCTTTCACACCCTTGCTGCAACTCAAGAAGTTCACCGCCATACCCGTCTCCACTCGAGAGGAAGCACGATGGTCCCGCCCACATCCAGAGGAGCCCCGTTTCCCCCTCATAGCTCGAGATGAGGGATCCTTTCCCTGCTTTCAACGGGAAAGAATTCCCGGCGTTCCCGTCGCATCTCAAGAGGAGGCACTCTCAACAGGAAAGGCGAGAGGAACTCCATGGTCGTACCACCATTCCAAGAGTCCCCCAGATGTCTCAGTCCATTCCAGAGGAACCTCTTTGCCCTGCACTGGCTCATCTTTCACGCCGAGGATCGACTCACACCACGGTGGCACGTGGGACAGCCCTGTGGGAAAGCCTCGAGGGAAAGCCTCGAGGGAAAACCACAGACCCTTTGATAAATGCGACGGGAATCGTGACATTGCTGCTACAGCCTGGAAGGAAAGCGCACGTGCATGCCCCCACTCGAGACGAGGCCTGACTCCCCTTTGGAGACTCCAGAAGTACCCAAAGATACATGTCACCCCTGAGAGGAATCCTCGGTTCCGGCCCTGACTCCACACAAGGTTTTTGTCCCCGGTATCGACGGGAGAGGAATCCCGAGAGGCCCCCTATCAACTCGCATGGGGACTGGCCTCTCCTGAGGCAACCAGGGCGGGTCCCTGAGGTCCCCGTCGTAACTCGAGAACACCTGCCGCAACTCGAGAAAATCCAGGAAGTTCTCCCTTGCAGGCGAGATGAGGCCTATTTCCGATGAGGCGTCTGGAAACTAATGACACCTAACCTCTGGAACTTCGAAAGGGTCTTTCACACCCTTGCTGCAACTCAAGAAGTTCACCGCCATACCCGTCTCCACTCGAGAGGAAGCACGATGGTCCCGCCCACATCCAGAGGAGCCCCGTTTCCCCCTCGTAGCTCGAGATGAGGGATCCTTTCCCTGCTTTCAACGGGAAAGAATTCCCAGTGTTCCCGTCGCATCTCAAGAGGAGGCATTCTCAACAGGAAAGGCGAGAGGAACTCCATGGTCGTACCACCATTCCAGGATTGCCCAGATGTCTCAGTCCATTCCAGAGGAACCTCTTTGCCCTGCACTGGCTCATCTTTCACGCCGAAGATCGACTCACACCACGGTGGCACGTGGGACAGCCCTGTGGGAAAGCCTCGAATGAAAGCCTCGAGGGAAAACCACAGATCCTTTGATCCACGCGACGGGAAGCGTGACATTGCTGCTACAGCCTGGAAGGAAAGCGCACGTGTATGCCCCCAATCGAGACGAGGCCTGACTCCCCTTTGGAGACTCCAGAAGTACCCAAAGATACATGTCACCCCTGAGAGGAATCCTCGGTTCCGGCCCTGACTCCACACAAGGTTTTTGTCCCCGGTATCGACGGGAGAGGAATCCCGAGAGGCCCCCTATCAACTCGCATGGGGACTGGCCTCTCCTGAGGCAACCAGGGCGGGTCCCTGAGGTCCCCGTCGTAACTCGAGAACACCTGCCGCAACTCGAGAAAATCCAGGAAGTTCTCCCTTGCAGGCGAGATGAGGCCTATTTCCGATGAGGCGTCTGGAAACTAATGACACCTAACCTCTGGAACTTCGAAAGGGTCTTTCACACCCTTGCTGCAACTCAAGAAGTTCACCGCCATACCCGTCTCCACTCGAGAGGAAGCACGATGGTCCCGCCCACATCCAGAGGAGCCCCGTTTCCCCCTCGTAGCTCGAGATGAGGGATCCTTTCCCTGCTTTCAACGGGAAAGAATTCCCAGTGTTCCCGTCGCATCTCAAGAGGAGGCATTCTCAACAGGAAAGGCGAGAGGAACTCCATGGTCGTACCACCATTCCAGGATTGCCCAGATGTCTCAGTCCATTCCAGAGGAACCTCTTTGCCCTGCACTGGCTCATCTTTCACGCCGAAGATCGACTCACACCACGGTGGCACGTGGGACAGCCCTGTGGGAAAGCCTCGAATGAAAGCCTCGAGGGAAAACCACAGATCCTTTGATCCACGCGACGGGAAGCGTGACATTGCTGCTACAGCCTGGAAGGAAAGCGCACGTGTATGCCCCCAATCGAGACGAGGCCTGACTCCCCTTTGGAGACTCCACAAGTACCCAAAGATACATGTCACCCCTGAGAGGAATCCTCGGTTCCGGCCCTGACTCCACACAAGGTTTTTGTCCCCGGTATCGACGGGAGAGGAATCCCGAGAGGCCCCCTATCAACTCGCATGGGGACTGGCCTCTCCTGAGGCCACCAGGGCGGGTCCCTGAGGTCCCCGTCGTAACTCGAGAACACCTGCCGCAACTCGAGAAAATCCAGGAAGTTCTCCCTTGCAGGCGAGATGAGGCCTATTTCCGATGAGGCGTCTGGAGACTAATGACACCTAACCTCTGGAACTTCGAAAGGGTCTTTCACACCCTTGCTGCAACTCAAGAAGTTCACCGGCATACCCGTCTCCACTCGAGAGGAAGCACGATGGTCCCGCCCACATCCAGAGGAGCCCCGTTTCCCCCTCGTAGCTCGAGATGAGGGATCCTTTCCCTGCTTTCAACGGGAAAGAATTCCCGGCGTTCCTGTCGCATTTCAAGAAGAGGCACTCTCAACAGGAAAGGCGAGAGGAACTCCATGGTCGTACCACCATTCCTAGAGTCCCCTAGATGTCTCAGTCCATTCCAGAGGAACCTCTTTGACCTGCACTGGCTCATCTTTCATGCCGAGGATCGATTCACACCACGGTGGCACGTGGGACAGCCCTGTGGGAAAGCCTCGAGGGAAAGACTCGAGGGAAAGCCACAGACCCTTTGATAAATGCGACGGGAATCGTGACATTGCTGCTACAGCCTGGAAGGAAAGCGCACGTGCATGCCCCCACTCGAGACGAGGCCTGACTCCCCTTTGGAGACTCCAGAAGTACCCAAAGATACATGTCACCCCTGAGAGAAATCCTCGGTTCCGGCCCTGACTCCACACAAGGTTTTTGTCCCCGGTAACGACGGGAGAGGAATCCCGAGAGGCCCCCTATCAACTCGCATGGGGACTGGCCTCTCCTGAGGCCACCAGGGCGGGTCCCTGAGGTCCCCGTCGTAACTCGAGAACACCTGCCGCAACTCGAGAAAATCCAGGAAGTTCTCCCTTCCAGGCGAGATGAGGCCTATTTCCGATGAGGCGTCTGGAGACTAATGACACCTAACCTCTGGAACTTCGAAAGGGTCTTTCACACCCTTGCTGCAACTCAAGAAGTTCACCGCCATACCCGTCTCCACTCGAGAGGAAGCACGATGGTCCCGCCCACATCCAGAGGAGCCCCGTTTCCCCCTCGTAGCTCGAGATGAGGGATCCTTTCCCTGCTTTCAACGGGAAAGAATTCCCGGCGTTCCTGTCGCATCTCAAGAAGAGGCACTCTCAACAGGAAAGGCGAGAGGAACTCAATGGTCGTACCACCATTCCTAGAGTCCCCTAGATGTCTCAGTCCATTCCAGAGGAACCTCTTTGACCTGCACTGGCTCATCTTTCACGCTGAGGATCGATTCACACCACGGTGGCACGTGGGACAGCCCTGTGGGAAAGCCTCGAGGGAAAGACTCGAGGGAAAGCCACAGATCCTTTGATAAATGCGACGGGAATCGTGACATTGCTGCTACAGCCTGGAAGGAAAGCGCACGTGCATGCCCCCACTCGAGACGAGGCCTGACTCCCCTTTGGAGACTCCAGAAGTACCCAAAGATACATGTCACCCCTGAGAGGAATCCTCGGTTCCGGCCCTGACTCCACACAAGGTTTTTGTCCCCGGTATCGACGGGAGAGGAATCCCGAGAGGCCCCCTATCAACTCGCATGGGGACTGGCCTCTCCTGAGGCAACCAGGGCGGGTCCCTGAGGTCCCCGTCGTAACTCGAGAACACCTGCCGCAACTCGAGAAAATCCAGGAAGTTCTCCCTTGCAGGCGAGATGAGGCCTATTTCCGATGAGGCGTCTGGAAACTAATGACACCTAACCTCTGGAACTTCGAAAGGGTCTTTCACACCCTTGCTGCAACTCAAGAAGTTCACCGCCATACCCGTCTCCACTCGAGAGGAAGCACGATGGTCCCGCCCACATCCAGAGGAGCCCCGTTTCCCCCTCGTAGCTCGAGATGAGGGATCCCTTCCCTGCTTTCAACGGGAAAGAATTCCCGGCGTTCCCGTCGCATCTCAAGAGGAGGCACTCTCAACAGGAAAGGCGAGAGGAACTCCATGGTCGTACCACCATTCCAAGAGTCCCCCAGTTGTCTCAGTCCATTCCAGAGGAACCTCTTTGCCCTGCACTGGCTCATCTTTCACGCCGAGGATCGACTCACACCACGGTGGCACGTGGGCCAGCCCTGTGGGAAAGCCTCGAGGGAAAGCCTCGAGGGAAAACCACAGATCCTTTGATCCACCCGACGGGAAGCGTGACATTGCTGCTACAGCCTGGAAGGAAAGCGCAAGTTCATGCCACCACACGAGACGAGGCCTGACTCCCCTGGGGAGACTCCAGAAGTACCCAAAGATCCATGTCAGCCCCTGAGAGGAATCCTCGGTTCCGGCCCTGACTCCACACAAGGTTTTTGGCCCCGGTATCGACGGGAGAGGAATCCCGAGAGGCCGCCTAGCAACTCGCACGGGGAGTGGCCTCTCCTGAGGCCACCAGGGCGGGTCCCTGACGTCCCCGTCGTAACTCGAGAACACCTGCCGCAACTCGAGAAAATCCAGGAAGTTCTCCCTTCCAGGCGAGATGAGGCCTACTTCCGATGAGGCGTCTGGAGTCTAATGACACCTAACCTCTGGAACTTCGAAAGGGTCTTTCACACCCTTGCTGCAACTCAAGAAGTTCACCGCCATACCCGTCTCCACTCGAGAGGAAGCACGATGGTCCCGCCCACATCCAGAGGAGCCCCGTTTCCCCCTCGTAGCTCGTGATGAGGGATCCTTTCCCTGCTTTCAACGGGAAAGAATTCCCGGCGTTCCCGTCGCATCTCAAGACGATGCACTCTCAACAGGAAAGGCGAGAGGAACTCCATGGTCGTACCACCATTCCAAGAGTCCCCCAGATGTCTCAGTCCATTCCAGAGGAAACTCTTTGCCCTGCACTGGCTCATCTTTCACGCCGAGGATCGACTCACACCACGGTGGCACGTGGGACAGCCCTGTGGGAAAGCCTCGAGGGAAAGCCTCGAGGGAAAACCACAGATCCTTTGATCCACGCGACGGGAAGCGTGACATTGCTGCTACAGCCTGGAAGGAAAGCGCACGTGCATGCCCCGACTCGAGACGAGGCCTGACTCCCCTGGGGAGACTCCAGAAGTACCCAAAGATCCATGTCAGCCCCTGAGAGGAATCCTCGGTTCCGGGCCTGACTCCACACAAGGTTTTTGGCCCCGGTATCGACGGGAGAGGAATCCCGAGAGGCCCCCTAGCAAATTGCATGGGGACTTGCCTCTCCTGAGGCCACCAGGGCGGTTCCCTGAGGTCCCCGTCGTAACTCGAGAACACCTGCCGCAACTCGAGAAAATCCTGGAAGTTCTCCCTTCCAGGCGACATGTGGCCTATTTCCGATGAGGCGTCTGGAGACTAATGACACCTAACCTCTGGAACTTCGAAAGGGTCTTTCACACCCTTGCTGCAACTCAAGAAGTTCACCGCCATACCCGTCTCCACTCGAGAGGAAGCACGATGGTCCCGCCCACATCCAGAGGAGCCCCGTTTCCCCCTCGTAGCTCGAGATGAGGGATCCTTTCCCTGCTTTCAACGGGAAAGAATTCCCGGCGTTCCTGTCGCATCTCAAGAAGAGGCACTCTCAACAGGAAAGGCGAGAGGAACTCCATGGTCGTACCACCATTCCTAGAGTCCCCTAGATGTCTCAGTCCATTCCAGAGGAACCTCTTTGACCTGCACTGGCTCATCTTTCACGCCGAGGATCGATTCACACCACGGTGGCACGTGGGACAGCCCTGTGGGAAAGCCTCGAGGGAAAGACTCGAGGGAAAGCCACAGACCCTTTGATAAATGCGACGGGAATCGTGACATTGCTACTACAGCCTGGAAGGAAAGCGCACGTGCATGCCCCCACTCGAGACGAGGCCTGACTCCCCTTTGGAGACTCCAGAAGTACCCAAAGATACATGTCACCCCTGAGAGGAATCCTCGGTTCCGGCCCTGACTCCACACAAGGTTTTTGTCCCCGGTATCGACGGGAGAGGAATCCCGAGAG